>NC_139576.1:17505878-17963378 GCF_946808225.1 Silurus aristotelis | reverse complement strand
ACTTTTGCCACCTCTGGCTGAAACCTTTCCCTGCTTTCATGTTTGTTCTGCAAAGTAAGATTCCTGTGGGAGCCTTGTGGTCCTCACCTAGAAGGTCAGGACTGTGACTTTAGTATAAAAGTCTAAATCATTAAAGAAAGGTATTGCGGACTTTACAGCAAAAGCCTACCTACTGTTTTAGTTACAAATGGTGTTGACATGTTGACATCCACGAAGCCTGGACACCTGGCTGTCAACTTGGGCACATGTTTGTTTTCTTTTAGTTATAGCCTGGTACCACAAAACCCTGTTTAGTACATGAGTGAGTCAATATTTTGCAGCCTTTTAGACAGTGCATTTATAAGACTGGATGTTATTATGTACTGCATGCTTTTTAATGGATAAAATTCTTACCATTAATGGGATAAAGCTCCAACACTCCACCCATGTCTACTATATCAGTCCCCAGCAGCTTTAAAACAGAAATATGACGAAGCCCTGCAAACAATTATATACGTTTATTAAACATAATATTAACTAAGTCTATGCATTTCCCTTAGGATTCAGTCAATTTTCCAATAGTCTTGTATAAGAAGTGACATTAGTCTTGGTTTTTAAACTACAAACTTGTCTTTTATTTCTTTCTACTTTATTTTCATATCGAATATCAATAGAAAACACAGGATTAAAGAAAGAAACATTGGTTAAGAAATGTGTGAAAATAAAAGCTAAATTATTTTAAATGAATTTTAAATTCAAAAGTTTTTCCCCATGAATTTCTGCACAATCTTGCCATCAGGGAGCATCAACCCAGACTTTACATATAGTAGATAATTGAGCAGAGTTCTTGGCTGCTTTTCTTAAGTTCTAAAAAAACCTACTTGTTTTGTAAGCAATTCAACGGAAATAAATTAAATACAAGGTACCGACTATTTATATTTGCTTCAGAAACCAATGTTAAAATAACAGGAGTAGCGTATATCAGCTTGTAAAATGTTGCTATCAGAAGTCCTAGAACAAAACCCAAAACAAAATCAGAAAGATACAGTATCAACAGTAAGAAATAAAAATAACATGGGTACATTAGGATTGGGCTTGTTTTTATCCTCCATGACTGATTCATGTGAATCAAAGTTTGTGCCTCTTCCTAGGCCATGCAGGCATTCCGTGTAAGCTTAGTTGCCTATTTATCTAGAACACAGAAACAACAAGTACATGTTACTTTATAAGTAAACCAAACTTACCCAGGTTGCATGCCTGGCTGGACATGGCATAGAGTTGTTGCTGATAGGCCCACTCTTCATCATTGGGAGCCGATATCACAAGAAGTCTGCGTCTCCAGCGGAATCTGTATTACACAAAGAAAATAAAAATACTGTTCTGATTCGATGCTTGAAATGAGGAGCCTGATTCAACTACCAATCTCACAGTCAAACCTTTGCATTGGTGTTATGAAATGAGGATCATGCCATTTCTGTTATATGGGGGTGCTTAATGAACTACCGTTTTTCTCCCAATATTTTAAATACAGCTCATTATGATAATGGTGTAAATAAAATAAAATAAAAAAAGAATATATATATATATTTATAAATATTTTTAGTGTGTGAATAACTCCAACCACCCTGTGACAGATTTACTGCAAGTGTCCATGATCCGCAACCGACACAGGAGCATTTGGGTGTCAGGGGTTTAAATATTTAACAATGTCTGGTATATTCTGTAAAGGTATAGTCTGTTCTAATTAAATTCAGTAAATTAATTTGATTGTTTTCAGTGACAAAGAGCCCTGGTGGTTCCAATCTTCTTCCATTTATGGAGGATGGAGGCCACTGTGCTCATTGGGACCTTAAATGCTACAGATATTTTTCAGAACTCTTCCCCAGATCTGTGCCCTCGATACAATCCTGTCTCAGAGGTCTACACACAATTCCTTGGACTTCATGGCTTGGTTTGTGCTCTCACATGCACTGTTAATCGTGGGACCTCATACAGACAGGTGTGTGCCTTTTCAAATCATGTCTAATCAACTGAACTTAGCACAGGTGGACTCCAATCAAGTTGTAGAAACATCTCAAGGAAGATCAGTGGAAACAGGATACACTTAAGCACAATTTTGAGTGTCATGGCATGTCAAGGCTTTGATTACTCATATGATTTTTAGTTATTTAGTTTGTTAATTTTAATACATTTGCAAAGATTTTTAACACACTTCTTTCATGTTGTCATTATGGGGTATTATGTGTAGAATAATAAAGAAAATAAGTATTTTAATCCATTTTAAAATAAGGCTGTAACATAACAAGATGTGGGAAAACTGAGGCACTGTGAATACTTTCCGGCTGGTAGGTTAACTGCATGTCTAAATGAAGCCCTGTTCAATTATGCTTTCTTTGTACAGTAAATCATTTGTCCATTGAAAGATCTACGCTACCTGGAGAGAAAGTTCTCCAATGACCGTTGCTTGTCTTCCTTTTTACACGTCACTCCATCTCGCTTTTGGTGCTCCATTTCTCTGATGCGAGAGGAGAATGTGTCGATGTAGCCAAATACAGCTTTCATGGCAATTGGGACCTCATAAAATTGCTGCAACAACAGGCAAATATAAAACAAATAAGAGCTATTTGGGTTAATCGTAACTTTACGAGTGTAATATATGACAACAATTCACAAGATTTCGACTCAATAAAAAAAAAAAATTCAAGCTAGAGCTAAATTCAAGACAACAAAGTAAAAAAATTCTTCCCATGTTGTGCTCTTGGCAGCAACATTTCCATGAGTGAGTAAATGAACCAAATGAAGGTTTATGGAAAACACTGAATCATTGAGAGCAAGTGCAGGGTGCGTTGATTAGCCACAGCTCAGTGTAATTTTTTACACGGAATATGTCTGCTACTCTGCTTACCACTAGCAGCATGCCTACACACTGGCCTCTTTGTTTACACCAGCTGTCTGCTAGAAGGGCCCTGGTTTTACCCTGAACAGATAAATATGCTACTGAGAACTACTGAGGATAAAAGCCTTACCGCTGTCAAAATGTAACATGATGTAAACATGATGCATTACATAGCAGAGAATATGGTATATCCTTTTACAGGTTATAAGTAAAGAATTCAGTCACTGCTGTATGCACTAAAGACCACAGTAAAATAACCCTTTCCTACTGAGTCAAATTTCAGCTGAACGTCAGCTAATTTTATCTGGCATTTATAAACAAAATACCAGACTATTTATATATGTTTGTAGTGCTAATATTCCATGTTACTGTAAAATGCAGTGTGCTTGTGTGAAAAACATACTTGGTCAGCCCAAAAAACCTGGAATGCTTACAAATGGACATCATCTTACCTTCCATTTCATGTCCATATCAGTAAGCACCATATAGAAATCATTGTAGGTCATTCTGAACTCTTTCCTGAGATCTGTGATTAGCTCAAGGTTCACGAGATCCTCCTGCCTCAGGACTTTCATAGGTTTGTCATTTTCTGAAAAAGGACCAAATTCATCCCGTAGTCAGATAAACAGATAACATATAGTATACTTGACAAGATTTTAGATAAGAGTTTTGCTGTGTCAATGAGAGATTTGACTTTCCAACTCAAACATAATGTCTTCTTTATTATAGGCAAGATCAAGTTATTTATAGATTCTTTTAAGAAATCAATTGATCTGTCTAGATTATAAATCACCAGCTATGTGATACCTATAAAATAATTTAATGATGTAAGGATAGCAGCTCTGGACAGCTTTCTTTTGTCCAGAGTGAGACAGATTAAAAACTAAACCACTGCATGTGAACAGCCGATTCCACCCACTGGAGATATGCAGGAAGACACAGCCAAACCCAAAGGTTTGTTTTTCCTACCTCAAATGTCAAAGTATGTCTCACATGGATATCCAGTAGACATTCCTTATTCAGAAGACTACAGCTGAGCAGGAAGCTCTATAATGTCAACAGATTTGCCTGATGATGAACTGCTGCAGTGAGGAATAAGAATCCACTGCAGTGCAAAATATCTGTATCTGACTACAAAACTAGAATACACTACTTGAGAATTTTTTTATAGTTTTAAAAACAGAAAATAAATAAACCACTCTGCTGAGGAGAAATACATCATAGCAATTTAAACAAGAAAATGAGAGAGGACATTTGGATGCATGTAGCTAATTAGAAGGGCAACTGTAGATAGTACAGCAGTGCAGAGACCCACAGTAAGAGGCCTTTAATTGTGGTTTCTGAACCACAGCCCATTCAGTCAGATGCACTTCCTTCCTGTCCTGTCTGATGTATTGGAACCAGTCACAGTGTGCTGGCAGACTGTGACACCAAATGTTCCAAACTCAGT
The DNA here is from genome assembly GCF_946808225.1 of Silurus aristotelis. Classification (NCBI taxonomy): domain Eukaryota; kingdom Metazoa; phylum Chordata; class Actinopteri; order Siluriformes; family Siluridae; genus Silurus; species Silurus aristotelis. Next base: position 17,959,053 of record NC_139576.1, on the reverse strand, counting down.
GCACAAAAAATACACACTGTTAAAACAGATTCAGCATTAAATGAACCTAACACAGTGAGATTTAGACTCAGCAATGTAAGAGCAAACACATTAAGATTCAGATTCACCACTGATTGAACAAACACACTAAGATTCAAACCCAATAAATGAGCAAAACTCATTAGGATTCACAGTCAGCAAGCCAGCAAATTCCAACAGATGTAGCACTGAGTTCATCAACCATTTCAACCCAACATTTCTTTCTCATTTTCTTCTCCACTTGTTTTTGTAAAAGTGACCCTTACCACATAACTAGTCTAGACACTGGAGACTGGTGAATACAAGGAAAGAAATGTAAATGTATAATAACTCATGCAAAGGCAAGAAGTGTGTCATCACATGCAGGAATTTCCACTTTAAATCTCCATAGTATGTTTTATTATTTTAGCTGTTCTTATACTTAAGCAATAAAGATTAATAGAAAATTTAAAAGAGAAGGTATTGCTCCAATAAATATTTCTCAAACATATTCATGTCTCTTTATGAATTATAGATTATTAGTAGAATATGTAATAGGTTATTTCAATCTGCTGTGGGCATTTCATTGCACTGTCCTTATTTTATTGCCCGCTTAAAAACTACTCTGTCAAGAACTGACTCATTCTTGTTCTTGGTGAACTTAAACCTCCCATTATACTGTGAAAATCTTTAACAAGATCAACAGACAGTACACTGACATGAGGTCATTGCCTGGAAAAGTACTGCTTTTACTCACAACCAAAGGCCAAATGTCTGATAAAAAAGACTTTGCTTCTGGGATATCATTCAAAATCTCTTAATCTGCAAAACAAAGAGCCACTGAAATGTGAAATGTCTCTCTTTGAACTTGTTACACATAAAGAGTTTTTTCTTTGTAGGGCCTAAAAATTCTGATCATAGATAGTAATTATTCAAATGACATTTCCACCTGAAAACAATTAGGCATTAAGGGCTCACAAACCACTCTCAGCACAGCTTCTTCATAGTTAAACAACTTAGTCTAATGGATCAAAACCATTTTGGGTGTTATGTCTAACTGGATATACATTAGTATCAAATGTGATATCACTAATTGCTTTTGTTTTGTGCAACTTCATCCAATGTTTCATGCAAAAAAAGTCTAAAGTCTAAGTCTAGACTAAAATAATATATAAGTCTAGAATACTTATAGCTTTTCAAATACTCTGTCAACAAAAGGCTTTACATTTATTACCTACACATCACAGAGTCACATAGTCTGTCCAGATATTCCATAGAGTCCATAGATTCTTGCTGCTCCTATAGGTTTTCTTAGGTACTTACTAAATCTTTTGGGAAAAACTGCAAGCTTTAGAACAAGTTCACTTTGTTGCAGTAAAAACAGGGCGTCAGTGACAAACTGTCAATTAATTAAAAGCTGAAATAACAGGAAGCCTTTGCTGTACTTTAAATGTCATTGGCATTTGGTACCTTTGAGGCATTTTTTATATGTGTAATAAGGAATTAGTATGTGAAAAGAAAGCATAAAAGGTAAATAAATATAAGCAACTCTTTATAAGGGCATCTGCCTTATGCCACAATGTAAATGCTGATATAGGAATATGTTAAAACATGAGACAATCAAGAAACGTAGAATGAAAGAGATATGGTAATGTGTAAATATATCTATAGTGCTCTTTTTTGGTGTTTGTGCTACAAAATCCCAAGGAATATTTGGCTCACCAAGCTGGTAATGATCAATTTTCATGGTACTGTTGGTCAAAGTGCCAAAGATGGTGATAATAGAGACCTTCCTGATAGCCATTTCACACACATGTTCTAGGTATTCATCCCTCTGCTGCACATACATTCTGTTCTCCTCTGATGGAGCAGTTATGAGCTAGAACAAACACAATATAAAACAGAGAATATATTTAAAAACGTAATATTTCACAGCAAAAAATGAAATTAAACAGACACCTTATTATATATTCAGCACAAATGTGTGCTATGCCATTAGTTAAACATTAATTAATCATAATTGTACTCACAATTAATCGCCTTCGGTTTTCAAAATATTCCAAAAAGGTTTCCAGGGCACCCTTTGTAGAAGGTAGTGGTTTCTTTGTAGGTTTCTGGTAGTTTTTTTCTTTTTCAATCTTCTTGCTCATTTTATTCCTAATCTTCTCTTCCTTTTCTTTCCTCTCGGATTTTCCTCCATCTTCCTTTCCTTTCCTTTTAGACTTCTTCTTTGGTGGATTGTCTGATTTATCCTTTTTGTTTGTTTTCTCTGTCTTGTTTTGCTTGTCTTTGACTTTCTTAAACGAAACACCATCAGTCTCTTTTTCCACAGGATAGGTATCTGTAGGTTTGCCAACATTATACTTATCTATATATGCATTACTCAGACCACTATCTCCATTCTTTTTCTTTGGTAGCTTAGATTTGTTTGGCTTGTGCTGCCTTGGAAGAATACTGGGTTGTTTACGAGTGTAGTCCTTTCTGTCAGTACGATTGTCTCCATTTTGGGTAGTGTATGCTTTGGTATAGAAGTAAGAGGGAGTGGTGGGTTGAATAGTTTTTTTCTTAGACTGGTCCCCGTTATCATTCTTGGTCTTAGATTGGGTGTTTGACTTTGCGGACATGTGAGCTTTTGTTGTTGTTTGGATGATAGCGCTGGCCTGTGTAGAACGAGAGGTAAGGCGAGCCGTTGTTGTAGGATAAGTGGTAGGGAGCCGGGTGGTGGTTGTACTTGTGGTAGTAGTGGTGGGCCTTGTAGTAGTAACAGAAGTAGTAGTAGATGACAAGGTAGTAACTTGATTTTCCTCTTTTCTCTCTGGTTTTCTCACAATTGGGGGGTTAACCTGGGTTCTAGTGCTAGGAATGCCCTCAACTACCTGACCCTCCACTCCTGCCTCCTTACAGTTCTGCACAAAACCCTTTTGTCTCAACTTCTCCATCTTTCGTACAGGCGACTGGTCTATTACCTCATACATGGCCTCCAGCCTAACTGGGTATGGGTAACGTTCCTCCACCTGCAGTGTCTTTTTCAAGAGCACCATCCCAAACTTACCCTTTTCTAACTTGAGGAAGTTCATGAGCCTTGGAATGAGGGCTGTATCCAGAGGCTCCTCCATGACTTTGCCCTCTTTGGTAATTCGTCTGACTTTTCCACCCATCTCACCCTCCTGGTGAAAGATCACAATCTGGTGCACATGACGTTCAGCCAGCTCACAATACACATCTGGTTTGAGCAGGCTCATCATGAGCCTGTAATAGCCATCTGACTCATGAGGGGCTGAGATGACCAGTAGGCGAATTTTTCCTGCAAACGTGGCCAGCAGATTGGGAGATCCAGCAGAGCTGGGCATGCGGGACAGGGCAGCCCGTGCTCCAGGCACACGGCCATCCCTCTGGAGGCTCTCTAAACCACTCTGCATGCCTCTTGTCCGGCTGAACACCCTTCTGTTTTGAGTTATGCTGGCTTCATCTTTTTGCATTTCTCCTGGCTTCTCATTAACTTTGGTTCGAGCTGGCCGGGAGAGAGACTTTTTGCCTTGTCTTGATACTGAGGTTGACGGCTGCCTCAGACCAGTCTGTTTACCATCAGGTGTGCTACCATCTGACAGCAACACTGCCAACGCCAAGCAACACACAAACATGACCCTCCACATGGCTGTCATATTACAAGTTTAATTTCAGTAAATAGACAGCTGAAACAAAACCAACAAAGTGTCATAAGTCGGATGGTAGATTACCGCTGCTGCATACCAAGGACTGGTATCCAAGAATTTCAAATCATGACTTTAGTAAGCTCAGGTGTAGCCTTCAAACACCCCCAACACGATCCCTCCGATACAGATTTCCGAAGTTAGTAGAAAAAGACGTTAGGTGAAAATAGTTATTAAGTTTACATCAGTCACGACCTGTCATTTGGATAAACATTTCTCAGATATTCACTTCATTCATTTTGTCGCAGCGCCGATGAGCGGTCCAAAACGCAAAATCGTTGCATCCTACTTCTGTAAACAGATGCCGCTCACTTTCTTCTAACATCTAAACCTCCATCCACCGGAATTCTTCCCGTTTAATCTCCGCACTTAGTGTGAGTGTGTCCTGAAAGGCAGCAAACGCTTTCCTGGCTCAGATAGAGAAACAGCAGCGCCGGATCACTCGAGGAAAAAGTGAGCATAAATTGCGCAGGGAAAGTCTTTATCCCTGGAAGTTATCCCAGACATGCCAACAAATAACCTCAGTCTCCGACTCCGCTGTGTTGAGGACCAACCCCTGGAAGTCTGGGTTGCCAAACCGAACAAGATTTACTCACACTCAACCGTGGCATTCAATATCTGCTTTTACACGAGGATGTAAGTGCGGACAATATCGACACACAAGTTTGTGATATTAATAAAAGGGAAGAAATGGCAAATAAAGCAGAAATAATAATTCGACAAAAATCTGAGACATAACAGGAGATAAAATGGAGAAGAATGACCACATCGTGTTTACTGAACTTTGGCAACGCACATAACTCTGTCAGCAACTCTAGATTGTCATGTCTGGAATGGAGTCACATTTCATTAAAACAAATAATACAAACAATAAAGAATTAATTATACACTGATTTCTTTTTTTCAAGTCTGAAAGTTATTGTATTTAAAATAACAAACAATGTCATATTTATTCTACAAGTTTAATGACTATTAAAATAGAATGATCAATGTCAGGATCAATGTAATCAAAAAGAAAAAAATATATATAAAAATAAAAATAATAATCAGCAGCAGCAGCATGATCATCAGTATCATGATCATCATCATCATCTAGTGTTACACCAAGAAAAATAACAGCTAATTGTGGTGAGCTCATTCGTTACCTGATGAATAATAAAAATACATTCTTAACTCTTCCACTGAGGCTGCACAAAGTAAAGCTCTTTCATAATCTTACAATGTGGTCTGACAATCCCTTCAAGTACAGGGTTTAGTATACTGAAGTGTATAGGATTCTACACGCTTCATACTTGATCAGAGCCAACATTAGTTTCTGGGTACTGAGAGAAAAAAGAACGAATTTTGCCACAGATGAAAATTATTAAAATTTCATTGAATTAAAAAAGTAGATGTAGTGAGAATGTTTTTTTAGAAAATCAAAAAAACAAAGTGGAGCAATTTTTGTTTGTTTGTTTGTTTGTTTGTTGATTTTTTATTGAAAATACAATACATTTTTGTCCATTCTGTAAAAGTATCTCATATTGGCAGTATGAGCAATGAATGCCTTAGTTCTGAATTTTGATTTGCTAGATATCACTTATATCTTGTATAACATGTCCAAAAAAAAGTCACCACCTGGATTCACCTAAGAGCCTCCTATTGAATAAATACTGCATGGATGATTATGTTTCAGCTGGCAACAAGTTATTTAACCCTAACTGATGCAGTGAGTAGCTTTTAAGTTTTTAAACAACCATGTCGGAAGACACATCCTCTGGTTGTGGAAAAGATGTTAATCTGTTTCAGAAGGGTCAAATTATTGGCATGCATCAAGCAAAGAAAACATCTAAGGAGATTGATGAGACTACTAAAATTGGGTTAAGAACTGTCTTTTAAAAATTGGACGCAATGTGGTAAGAAAAAAATCTTGAATGATTATGATCGGCAATCACTTAAATGTTTGGTGAAATCAAAATCAAAACAACAGTAGAACTAACGACTATGTTTAATAGTGAAAGTAACAGCATGTTCACACGCACAATGCGAAGGGAACTCAAGGGATTGGGACTAAACAGCTGTGTAGCCTAAGAAAATCCACTTATCAGTGAGACTAATCGGGAAAAAAAGGATCCAATTTACTAGGGAATATAAAGATTGGTCTCTGGAGCAATGGAAGAAGGTCATGTGGTCTGATGAATGCAGATTTACCCTGTTCCAGAGTGATGGGTGCATCAGGGTAAGAAGAGAGGTGGATGAACTGATGCACCAATCATGCATAGTCCCTAACGTACAAGCCTGTGGGGGCAGTGCTATGATCTGGGGTTGCTGCAGTTGGTCAGGTCTAGGTTCATCAACGTTATGTGCCCAAAGAATGAGGTCAGCTGACTACCTGAATATACTAAATGATTAGATTATTCCAATAATGGATTTTTTCTTTCCTGATGGCACGGGCATATTTCAAGATGACTCAAATTGTAAAAAATTATAAAAGAGTGGTTCAGGGAGCATGAGACATCATTTTCACACATAGATTGACCCCCACAGAGTCCAGACCTTAACCCCATTAAAAATCTTTGGGATGTGTGGAGGATGATGTGTCTATCATCAATACAAGATCTGGGTGAAAAATTACTGCGACTCTGATTACGTAACGCATTCGCAGTGGCATTATTTCGATAAGCTTCTGCAAAGTCACAACATTTATTCCAGTTCAAAGCTGAAGGCTGTCCAACAAAATATTAGAGTATGAAACGTTTGTTGGACGGGCAGTGTATCTAATAGTTATCTTTGTACTTATCCTTGACTAATTCCTTGTTTATTAAAAAACTCTAATACATCAGTTCCCTTCATACACCACACTCAGTTTGTCTGTCCCAGAATGTATATATCCACAAGTGTCCTAGAGCTCAATACACTATTTACAATCTCATTATTGCATACATTCTGAAAGTTATCTGTTGAACAGCAATTATTTTCAATGTCTGAATTACACTGCACAGTAAATAAAAACTTGTTTTTAGTCTTAGTGAATTTAAAAAAGACAGAGTGAAGTAAAATATTTATCTGCCCCTGGCTAAACTTTGACATACAACCTGTAAGGTGAACAGGTGGGTTCCATCTTTCTAAAATCAGACCCACATGAAAAGCGTCTGAAACTGAACAACCTAACCATTATTTGTGCTTACCATTGTCTGCCAACATATAGGTAGTCAAGTGCAAGCAAGCAATCAAAAGAACAATCACCAAAGCATTTCCTAATTCTGCTTTTCTTCAAATATTTGTTCCCTTCCCTCACCTGGTGTTTTGAATTTAGTTCTTTTCATGCATGCACAAATGTGTGCTGCACATGTTGTGCATCTAAAAGGGTTCATAATCCACAGCCTACTATCAAGCCACATCCTTTCATATGTGGCCCATCTCACTATGTATAAGTCTCTATTGAAGGTTCTTTGTGTTGTTTAACTGCAAAAGAACTTTAAACTGTATGACCGACATCATGTGATGTTTTCTAAGTGATTTCTCTCTTGATTTTTAAAAGGTGAAATGCTTTCTGCAAAATACCCCTCTAATGACTTTAATATGTTTGCACACATTTAGGGTACAGGACTTTAACTGAACCGAAGGCCTGTAAACATAAATTTTCTCTGTATGTTTTAAATGCAAATGAATGCTAATTGTTCAGAGTAAATAAACTATATTGAATTTTACAGTTCCACTAGTCTTCCCGTGGGCTCACCACCTGCAGGAGGGACCGTAAGGGACGGTGCTGTGAGGATTGGGCGGCAGTCGAAGGCGGGGGCCTGCTTAGACTGCTGCCCCCGCGACCCGAAATACGGATAAGCGGGAGAAAATGAATGAATGAATGAATGAATGAGTTCCACTAGTCACTGCCCATTATTATCAACACTAGTCCCTTTATTCAGTAGATACTTAATGATTACAGTAAAAACGTTTACTACTATTGAAATTCTTACATGTAATGGATAGAGCAATGTATTACAGTTTCATAACTATCTGGCAGTTAGATGTAACATCTGGAGAGAATAAATTTTTAGTGATCACAGATTGTGAAGTAATGCCAGACAAATGTTGACAGTAATCTTTTACCATCTGTCTATACTGGCTTGCAGGGTGTTGACTCCCCATTACCTCTTATATAAACAATTTGCAAATTTTATGCTACATGAAGCAAAAACATTTTACCAAAATAAACAGAACTGAGGATCTTATGTGACCCACGAACAATCGACAACTACATAGATAAAAGCAGAAACATCTCATAATAGCTTGTTAACTCATAAAATGTTAGCCATGGTGAGCAACATAAATTAGCATCGCAACCTTTTGTTTTTTGTGTAACCTAATTACACAATACATTTGTTTGAAAATTGTGTGGGAATTTCAAAAACAAAGTGACTAAGTAAAAGTATAAAAGTTCTTAAAAAATTACATGCCTGGATTTTCTTAAAAAAAATAAAAATAATTGTAAAGAAAAACATTCACAGATATACTGTATATGTTAACACAATTGTAGCTGAAAAGTTCACACTAAGCACTAAGTGTTTGCCAGAGAGTTCTTTTGCCTCTGGATTTAGCATGCTTTTTTCCACTGGCACAGACAACACCCATGGACAAAACAGAGCTCTTTCAAACCAATACACAGCTGCTCTTGTTTGTAGATATGAGTTCATATTCTGGTGAACTTGAAAAAAAAAAAGAACAATTACATTACAAAAATCACAAGTTAGGAGTGTGGGTGAACAATATAAATGGCAACCAAAATCTGGTCCATATTTACAATATGTACACCACTGAACATTTTAAACAAAATATGTCTTTTTTTTTTAGCCTCTTTCTTGTGCTGTAACTTATATCCTGCAAATATTTAAAACATGTCTTAGGCTTACAAGTAGCTCAATCAATAAAGATCTAGTACAGTAACAGTTAATAACTTGTTTTTGATGGAGGTAGCAAACATCCTTGCATCTAATAGTCTAAGCACATAATCTAAGCTAGGTACATTTAAAATGCTCCTAACACACTTTTCTGTACATTAAAGACTTTTGACATTTCAGAAACACATTTAATGGGTTTTAAATAATGTTTACCCAGCTCACACAACACAGACAGTTTTATACAAAACAAACTGACCTTTTTGATATTTCATCTCATGTTGTATTTACCATTTATTCAACCAGTAATTATCATATCCTTATATCTTATATCTCCAGAGTCCCAATTTACTTTTGCGCAAAAAGGAAAATTAAAGCTTGCTCTGTGCACAACTTTCCATTTGAAAATCATTTATGGCTAAATTATAAAATGCATGACCTCTCACATGTACATGCATAATTTACTTTTTAATGCGTTAAAGAATATATTTCTGCAGCAAACATTTTGATTTCTGATAAGTAACTGATTTAGCAATTAATCAAACATTTAAAAGAGGTAAATAATTCAATTAGATTAGATGCTGTGTGGTACAAACAGAAGGTTAAAGCTTGTAGACACCATACACAGCAAAGGTCATAGATTCTTTAATCAAAACAATACTGCACAAAATCTGTAGGTGAGGATCAAATGCAAATAAATAAAATCCAGCTATTTTACAGATACCGTTCTGTCTATGCCAAGGTCTATTTTTTGGTTTCACCATTTTAAGTATTTAGCATTTGTACAGTTCATTCAGATTTTATTCAGTAGTGCTTCAAAACGAGGTGACAGCTCTTTAAAGCATATCACACTTTCTTGAAGGTTACTTGATAGTTAGTTTGTTTTTATAATTACAGTAAACATAATTATAACTCAAACATAATCTTTCTGGGAAATGCCTTTTTAGAGAGTAATGGATGCTGCCATTTTATATCTCAATTTTATAGCATACAGCCTAAGCGTGCAGTGTTTGAACAAGGAATTCCACATTCAAGCATTGAAACAACATTCCCTTTGAAGCTCCAGAGAGTACTAACCAATATCGCCCATGCCTTACCCCCACATACCCACCTCTCTCACACTTTCCACATCCTGTCTGACGCACACATACAAACCTACGTCAGCATGTTACAAAAACAGTCTTTAGCTATAATTTTGGATGGCCACTGTTTCATTTTAGACTTGTATAGCTCTTTTTTCATTTATAGGTCCCTTTTCATTGGTGTACTTTTTACACGGACTACTTAATACAGTACAAGATTAGACATATAACCAGACTCTGTCTGAGCTCTAATGTCCAGTAAGACTATTTAATGTTGGGATGTTTTATATTATGAATGAGATGAAACCTAAAGATCGAATTGATCAATTAATCTTATTAGAAGTTGTGATGACTAATTAAAGAAAAAATTGGGGTCACTGTTAGACTTACTTCCTTACAATGAACGATCACTACAAATCAACACATTATTAATCAAACCACCATCAGAACAAATATCTTTTGGAAGGATTTTATTTTTCGAGGACAATCCTAGAGATCTAGACACTATACTGAATATATACTGAAGCTGTTTTGGAGCATCTTGTGGCCCAAAAACTAAAATAATTTGTGTTGTAATATGCAATATTAAGTGAAGCTAAAAATGTTTCGCCCCTTTTAAAATTTTGACGCATAATGTTCTTTTCATCCTATTTTGTCTACATGTCATTGTAGATATCATTGTTATGTAAAGTCATGTAAAGAATTTATTCAGGGATATTTGATAGTATTTGTGTTTAGTGTAAGATTTTATTTACTTCTAAAAACCTCTTTCAGTTCTGACTTTTTCATGTTTTTGGACATCTTACCCATAATGTCATGCCTTTAATCATTCATCTAATATAATATGATTTGTGATTGAGAGTACCAATGTCACAAATGTCTTGTTTTATATATATATATATATATATATATATATATATATATATATATATATATATATATATATATATATATATATATATATATATATACTTAGAAATCATGGAGGAGTCTGAAATTGTCATCGTAGGTGCATGTCCACTGTAAGAGACATCCAAAAATCACAATATATGATTTTTTAAACTATTTATTTGTATGATACAGCTGCAAATAAGTATTTGAACACCTGTCTATCAGCTAGAATTTTGACCCTCAAAGACCTGTTAGTCTGCCTTTAAAATGTCCACCTCCACTACAATTATTATCCTAAATTAGATGCACCTGTTTGAGGTCGTTAGCTGCATAAAGACACCTGTCCACCCCATACAATCAGTAAGAATCCAACTACTAACATGGCCAAGACCAAAGAGCTGTCCAAAGACACTAGAGACAAAATTGTACACCTCCACAAGGCTGGAAAGGGCTACGGGGAAATTGCCAAGCAGCTTGGTGAAAAAAGGTCCACTGTTGGAGCAATCATTAGAAAATGGAAGAAGCTAAACATGACTGTCAATCTCCCTTGGACTGGGGCTCCATGCAATATCTCACCTCGTGGGGTCTCAATGATCCTAAGGAAGGTGAGAAATCAGCCCAGAACTACACAGGAGGAGCTGGTCAATGACCTGAAAAGAGCTGGGACCACCATTTCCAAGGTTACTGTTGGTAATACACTAAGACCTCATGGTTTGAAATCATGCATGGCACGAGAGGTTCCCCTGCTTAAACCAGCACATGTCCAGGCACGTCTTAAGTTTGCCAATGACCATTTGGATGATCCAGGGGAGTCATGGGAGAAAGTCATGTGGTTAGATGAGACCAAAATAGAACTTTTGTGTCATAATTCCACTAAACGTGTTTGGAGGAAGAAGAATGATGAGTACCATCCCAAGAACACCATCCCTACTGTGAAGCATGGGGGTGGTAGCATCATGCTTTGGGGGTGTTTTTCTGCACATGGGACAGGGTGACTGCACTGTATTAAGGAGAGGATGACCGGGCCATGTATTGCGAGATTTTGGGGAACAACCTTCTTCCCTCAGTTAGAGCATTGAAGATGGGTCGAGGCTGGGTCTTTTAACATGACAATGACCCAAAGCACACAGCCAGGCTGACCAAGGAGTGGCTCTGTAAAAAGCATATTAAGGTTCTGGCATGGCCTAGCCAGTCTCCAGACCTAAACACAATAAAGAATCTTTGGAGGGAGCTCAAACTCCGTGTTTCTCAGCGACAGGCCAGAAACCTGACTGATCTAGAGAAGATCTGTGTGGAGGAGTGGGCCAAAATCACTCTTGCAGTGTGTGCAAACCTGGTGAAAAACTACAGGAAACGTTTGACCTCTGTAATTGCAAACAAAGGCTACTGTACCAAATATTAACATTGACTTTCTCAGGTGTTTAAATACTTATTTGCAGCTGTATCATACAAATAAATAGTTTAAAAATCATATAAAAATCGTCTCACAGTGGACATGCACCTACGATGACAATTTCAGACCCCTCCATGATTTCTAAGTGGGAGAACTTGCAAAATAGCAGGGTGTTCAAATACTTATTTTCCTCACTGTATATACTGTATGCTGATTTACATGCCTTGTTATGTGGTCTTGTTATGTAGTCTCATGTTTATACGATTAAGAATTTAAATGTAGTGAACTGACTCTCTGCTTCAGTGTAGTGATTGGTAGAAGAGTACCTGTTTGTCTGTCTTATCTGTCTGACAACTTATTCAAGGCTCACTGGGGGTCCGAACTGAGAAGAAACCGTGAGTGCCTCTGAAGCTGTAAAAACTTTGTTTGTGACACAGTCACTGTGCTCTATTTGATCTATGATGCTGATGGCAAATGTTAAAATTAAACTCTTATGAAGGATTAAAAATACTTTGTTTTTTTTATTAGTGGATTTATTAGTTATAGTGTCCTAACATTGCTCTGTTTTGCCCCTTGATATATTATATTATGATATCACACTTCCAAGATCTTTGAATTCAATAAAGCAGTGCTGTCATATTATCTTTTGTTTCAGTGTTTCTTTAATCACTCCATGCTAAATGGACAATTAAACCTATTTAAAACCAACACTTCTCTGAAACACTGGCCCTGGTTGAACTCTTTCCCAAATATCCACAAAAAAAGATGCAGCATTGTCAAATCTGTTCTTGGAGTTCTTCCATTACATTCTATTTCATTCCACTAAAATGTCACACACTTTCCCACATTAATGTGTGTGCAGCATCTGTGGATAGTGTTTTTGACTCTTTGCAGTAGCACAATTACTCACTTATTCTGGCTTTCAGCCATGCAAAGTGGGCATTACTCACTTTTTGGCTTTGAAGATAATAATGGTAGAAAATGTTGTAATTTCCTTTAGTGGGTGTACATTAAGGTTTGTACTTGAGAAAATAAAAGCCTTATTATTACTGCAGAGACCCAATCTGATTATACATACACTTTTCTATATATGGATAAAAAGCAGAGCAAGCCATGCCATCACTCACATGAACCCTTTTATATTTACTTTTCTAAAGGCTAGAGGCATATAGAACATTTTTGGACAAAACGCATCAGCTTGTTGGTATATTAATGTATAAAATTTCTTAATTTTTTTGTGTAGTACCGCTGCATTAAAAAAAATGGTCATGTAAAAGATATCTGTAAAGGAAGTACACCATTCATAAATGTACAATTTAGTTACCTATTGTACCTACCTATTGTAAACATAATTTTCTAAAAATACAATGTGTACAATTTTTTTTTTTACCCTTAATATAGTTGATTATTTCCAAAGCTAATTGTATTTTTTTTTTTTTACTAAATTTTGATCTTAAAGAATATTTATATTTACCTTCGGTAAAATTTTGCAGTCAAGCAAGGTTAGCCATTGGTTTAACCCATAGAAGTAAAAAAAAGTCAGTTTGCCTTAAAATGTCTTCACCTTGCAAGTGTAATGCATTTTTGGTTACACAATGGTCATCACTATTTGATAAAGTTTTGCAAAAATACATGACAAATTAACATAAGCCTCAGGATGTTATAATTCCTGTGATGCTCCTGTGCTGCTCCTGCAGTTTACTGCACCTTCTGATTGACATTCATGCAAAAGAGAAAAATATTTAATACATGCATTTGTTCAGATGTATGGCAATGTGAATCATAGGTTCTAACACTGAAAACCACTAATATAAAATTGCTGTATAAATATAAGAAGGCTTTAGACTGAGGTCATCCAACCACCTATTCAACCGTTTAAATTCAATTCAATTCAATTTAATTCATTTGTATAGCGCTTTTTACAATGGACATTGTCTCAAAGCAGCTTTACACAGATAAGGCAGAAATAAAGTTATATAAAAGAATGTGTAAGTTATAAAAGTTATAAAAGAATATTGCCTATAAGTTAGTTCCTTATAATTATTTATCCCAGATGAGCAAGCCAGTGGCAACTGTGGCAAGGAAAAACTCAGGAGGTTGGTATGAGGAAGAAACCTTGGAAGAAACCGGACTCAAAAGGGAACCCATTCTCATCTGGGTGGCAATTTATGTCCATTCGTTGTAATTACATTGTTAAGGGTGTGTTATAATAGTTGTGTAAATGCAGATCTATTGCAAACTTTCCTGAGCCATTGTACTAAACTGTCCTCAAACATCCTCAAACTTCTTGAGTTGCTCAGTGGCTTTATGGATCTTTAGGCTGTAGATGTGGAACCATCCCCAGCTGCACAGAGTGGTCTCAATTGAAAAAGACTCCATTAAGGGGTAGGATGTCAGGATGAACCAGGCAGATCTGAAGAGAATTTGTTGATAATATTATGCTGATAATATACTGAAAAAATGCTTGACTAAATAAATGTGTATTCAGTCTAGACTTAAACACTGAGACTGTGTGGGGATCAAAATTTATCAAAGCTTTGCTCAAATACTGTGGCACGAGACTGTTCTACATCAGTAGTAGTTTTTCTGCATTGTGTAATGACCATATTTCTTATTTTATCAATATTTCTAAGGTGAAAGAACTATCTATCCTGGTAACGTTATTTACATGAGCTTCAAAGGACAGACTAGGGTCAATAATAACACCAAGGTCCAGAGATGCTACATAATCTGAAATCTTACTACTAGCTGCATGTGGACCTATTAAAATTACTTCCGTCTATCCAAGTTAAGCAGAAGGAAGTTATCAAGCATCCATTGTCTAATGTCCTTTTCACACTTATTAACATTTTTCAGCATAGCAATCAAAGCTAATACCAGGTTTACGCATAAGCAAAAGCAGTGGGCTTAAGACAGATCCTTGCAGAACACCAAACCTTACCTCAGAAATCACAATTTACTTCAACAAACTGATAACGATCAGTCAAATAAGACCTGAGCCAAGAGAGTGATGTTCCCATTATTCCAACAACAATATATATTGAATATTATGATCAAATGTGTCAAAAACTTTCCAGCAGTTCCAGCAACACAAGCAAGGAGACCAAACCCAGATCAGAGGCAAATAGCAGGTCATTTATCACTTTAACCAGCGCTGTCTCTGTGCTATGATGCGGCCTAAATTCTGACTGATACATTTTATAAATGTTATTCCTAAGTAGGTGTGAGCATAACTGCTGTGCTACAACCTTTTCTAGAATCTTAGAGATAAAGGGGCAGGTTCATATGTGGAGATCGTCACTCAACACCAATCTTTATCACCAAGAAAGCCCAGCAGCGGCTCTACTTCCTGAGAAAGCCTATGTTCTACACCGAGACAATCGAGAGCATTCTGAGCAGCTGCATTACTGCCTGGTTTGGGAACTTGCACCGTCTCGGACCGCAAGACTCTACAGAGGATAACGAGGACAGCTGAGAAGATTATTAGAGTCTCTCTCCCCTATCTCACAGACATTTACACCTCACGCTGCATTCAAAAAGCCAACAGCATTGAGAACGACCCCACACACCCCTCACACACTCTCTTCACCCTCTTGCCATCAGGAAAGCGGTTCCAAAGCATAAGGGCCTGACATCCAGACTATGCAACAGTTTTTTCCATCAAGCCATCAGGATCTTCAACACACAGAACTGAACTGTGTGTTACTGAACTGTACAACCTGAACTCACTCATTACTCATCTCAATCCATTCCACCACCCATATTATATTTAATCGTATGATACTGTTTACATGCTGTTTTTGCACCTCTCGACTGCTGCTACTGCTGTTTTTGCACTACATTGTGTATACACTTTTGTTTATAGTCCTCTTTGCACATAACTGCATAATCATAGTATACAATAGGTTTGCACATTACTTTATAATCATAGTATACAATAGGTTTACTGGTGTTGTCTTTCTGCACTGTTTTTTGTCTGCACTCTTTGCACAAAGCTTGCACACGATGCACTTTATGTGGCAAGGACACTTATTTAATCCTCTTATGTAGCTTTATGTTGTGTGATGTCTATGTTGTTTTATGTAGCACCAGGGTTTTTGAGCAACATTTTACTGTGTACTGCATTAGCTATATATGGTAGAAATTACAATAAAAGCTTCTTGACTCGACTTGATATTGGCCTATAGTTTGACATCTGACACTGGTCAAGTTCAGGTTTTTAAATTAGAGGGTTGATAATTGCCAGTTTGAAAGATTTAGATACATAATCAGTGCTAATGGAAGGGTTTATTATATTTAAAATCAGTTCAATTACTTCTGGATTTATATGTTCCCCTCATGCCACCTGCAAGTTTTGGGTTAAGCCATGAACTGCCATAGGACCAGTGTGCAGTATTAAACATTCTGCCTGCCTTACTGAGATAGATTTTTCAACCTTGTTCAAATGTTTGCCTTGTTACTAACCCTTTTTTTTATTATTATTATTATTATTATTATTATTATTATTATTATTATTATTATTAATAATAATAATAATAATAATAATAATAATAATAATAATAATAATAATCTGTAGCAGTACAATCAGCTCACAAAAATCAGAGTCACATACTCATACATACAGGGTACGACATGCAGTGAAATGCTTTATACAACTGTCCAACATTTAAACATGAAAAAACAAATAGAATATAAGAGGAAAAAATTAAATAAATAAAGAAATGTATAAAGAATAGAAAAATATATGTATATACATGAATTCTAGAAAGGGATGGATGAGTATGGACAATATGATGATATGGATCATTATGTATTCAAGAAAAAGTTAAAACCATTAAACTATTTGATAAAACTGTCCTTAATGTTTGCTAGTGGCTAGAACACCATACTGAGCTGGCAAATAGTCTGCCAGTGACTCATCCTGCTGGAAAGCTGTGGTTATGACAGATGGAAAATGTCTTTAAAACAGGAGGGTGTTCTCTTAGTGATGAACATTCAGGTTATAGTTCGTGGTGTAGCCTGGGAGAGGACATGATGTCTAAAATGGAAAGTCATTTACGTGTAGTATGAAATCTTGGCCCTCGTGACTGCTTGACTGTCGACTCTGCAACACAATGAACTCCATCTGCTGGTTGCCTTCAGTGATTACCTCTTTTCAGACACTTATTTTAGATTAATTTCGATTAGTTTCTTGCATAATAATAAAAGGAAAAAAATATTTTACATTTATTTAAATTCAATTTAGCATATATATTATAGAAAACTTACAAATGCATTTTTGTATTGCATTGTTTGCTTTTTTTTTTTTTTTTTTTTTTTGCATCAATTAGTATTTGGTTGAAAAGATGCTTTTTCAACATTGCTTGAGGTCCTTAACACACTAGGTAAAGTAGGGCGGCTGTAATCTATTACATTCATTGGCTATTTCCACAACTAGAACTATTATATATGAGAAAGTATATAATTATCAGATATAATTATTAGAAAGGATCAGGGACAGGGTCCTAGCACAATGCTAAAGCAGTTCACAGTAGATAACTACAGTCCATTAGATAACTCATCTAGGGTTTATTAAAAAAAAATAATAATAAAAATGTTGTATTCGAAAATATGTAACAAATGATAAACATGATTATTTTAAAGAAAGATACATTTATTTTTAGAATCTTCTTTCGGCTTCTCCCATTAGGGGTCGCCACAGAGGATCATCCGTCTCCATACCCCCTGTCCTCTACATCTTCTTCTTCTTATTTCGGCTTCTCAAATTAGGGGTCCCCACAGCGGATAATCCTTCTCCATACCCCCTGTCCTCTACATCCGCCTCTTTTAACCCAATTACCTGAATGTCTTCCCTCACCACATCTATAAACCTCCTCTTTGGTCTTTCTCTTTTCCTCTTTTCTGGTGGCTCCAACCTCAGCATTCTCCTACTGATATACCCCATGAGCCTCCTCTGCACATGTCCAAACCATCTCAATCTCGCCTCCCTCACCTTGTCCCAAAACGTCTCATGTGCGTCTCACATGTCCCTCTACTAAACTAATTTTAAAACCTGTCCATCCTCACCACTCCCAACGAAAACTTCAACATCTTCAGCTCTGCTACCTCCAGCTCCACCTCCTGTCTTTTACTCAATGCCACTGTCTCTAAACCATACAACATCGCAGGTCTCACCACAGTCCTATAAACTTTCCCTTTTACTCATGCAGACACTCTTCTGTTCTTGCAGACACCAAGTTTATTTCTATAGCGCTTTTCATAGCAGACATTGTCGCAACGAAGCTTTACAGAATTTAACAGTTATGGTGAACGATGTGTATTCATCCCTGATAAGCAGCCATAGCGACTGTGTCAAGAAAAAAAATCCCTTAGATGTTAGGAGGAAAAAACCTTGAGAGGAACCAGACTCAAAAAGGGAACCCATCCTCATTTGGGTGCTCACATGAGCACTGGTATGTAAGATTATGAGTTATGTTATTTCTACAGTTTTTTTTACAGTCATTTGTGGTTATAAAACTAGGAGCTACTAGGCATCTTATAAAATAGCTCAACATTTGCGATCGTCATAGATCTAACACCAGCTTCTCCATGCCAGAGACTTTGAACACTACGTAAGTATGTACGTCCCTAGATGGTTCAGGATGTTTGCGGGGTCGGCATCTACTTCTTTAAAGGTCCACAATCTTCATCAGGTGGGACGTGACTGGGGCTAGCGCAACCTCAGGATGCCTCGAGATGGTTAGAGATCCTGCCACTCTTCTTCACCCAATCCACCATGCATGCACTCTTTTCTGATGAAAGATGAAACTTTCATTGAGTGAAAAACAATGGCATTCTCAAAAACAAAGAAATTTGGTGTTTGTGTTTCTGAATGATATTGCTGTTAATATTTTATTAATTAATTTAGTTAGGTAAAGACAATACATGTGAAGTTAAAATGTGATGAGATTTCCGTTTTCTGTTTTTTTAACTAGTGAGGTATGCGTTCAACTACTTATGATCTGTAATCCGGTTCAGCTGAAACAAAAGCACTTTAGCTTTTCCTTTTATTTATTCATTTATAATGTGTCCAACAAAAATGTTGTCTACACTAATTTCTTAAGTCTGGCAAACATCATCAATTCATGTGTTTAGGTATGTAATTGTCCGGACCTCAGCTGGCGATTAGGGTTCATTTATTGGACCTCCAGGATTTTCAGTTGAAGACTCCTGGTCTAAAACATGGTAGTAGAAACTAAACTTCATATGTGAAACACTACCACCTTCCTGTCTGCAGCCATCAAATACACAAGTGCCCAAGATACTCACACATATAAATTACATGATCACATGACCCCACCAGTCCAGCACCTGTCCCCATTCACAGTCACCCGATTGCTCATGATACACACCTGTTTACACTCACCCTAGTTCCTTTAAATAACCAGGGTTACAGTGTGTCCATGGTGGGACTTATCTGCCTGGTTTGAGATTAAATTTGACTTTGTTATTGAACTTGTTTTTTGTATAATTTATGTATGTATGTATGTATGTATGTATGTATGTATGTATGTATGTATGTATGTATGTATGTATGTGTATATATGATGGTTAATTTTCATTTTAAAAGGTCTGTTTAACATAATGGCGCTCTGTAACAATTCAGTAACACATTAGATTACAAACATCAATTAGTAAAATAGTAACCGTAATAATCAATTAAACTTTATTAAATGACAAAAAATGATAATGAATACTTTGGATATGAATTAAACATTTTTAAGTTATCTGCATATAAAAGAATTAGGAACTCAGCAAAAACATATTGCTATCTACAACACTCAAATGTTATGTAGATTAAGTCTTAATTTATTCATTGAGACTTTAGAGTCAATTTGACAGACAGCTGAATGACATGATTATATTTATGTATTAATGGCTTGCATTAATAGCAATTAATTTTTACTTGTTTGTCTATGATCTAAATAAGATTTATATGTCAACTGAAATTTATGTACATTATGTGCTTGCATTAGCCTTGATATCTGACTTGTGTTGAACATAAGCACCACAATAACCACAGGGTAACCCACATATATTTGTGGCACATATCCTTTAAATCACAGAGTAATAATTAGAAAATTCTAATTAATGGCTCGCATGAATTATTAAATGGTATCCAAAAAATATAGGGATTCAGCTTTTCGGCTGCAAAACGAAATAATAATTTAATAATGGTTGGAAAGTGTTACCTGTATTTCCATAATAACGAATGAAGAGCTATTCTCTTGTTTACATGGGTGCTTAAGCAAACTTAGTGAAACCATGTCCATTCTTCTTAGAACGCTAGGTGGCAACATCACTCAAGTTATATATTATATATAACATCATCCCGTAGTGATTTCATTTATTCAACCATATATATATATATATATATATATATATATATATATATATATATATATATATATATATATATATATATATATATATATATATATATATACATTATACAATGTATTTATTTATCTATATATATTTATATAAAAAATATATTTAAAATACATAAAATATTTTCATCAGAATACTCTTATATTGTAATCATAAAATAATATTGGCATATTTGGCATATTGACAGGTGAATCCCTTAAGAGTCTCTTACTGGTTATTGTTTTAAATTATGATTTTTAATTATGAAATGATGATTTCAAAACTTCTGTAAATTTTATAAGGCAATTCCTAATGGTACATTTGATGATTTTGTTGGCTCCCGTGTGGGCTAATATATAATGGAGGACTGACAGAGGATGGCGATATTGTGTGGAAAATAGTGTGACACAGCGTTACATCATTCACATTCGCAGGTAACATTGTTTTATTATTGCTTGTTTTCTTTTTCTTTTCTTTTTTCTTTTAGGTAACATGTCAGCAAAATACAAAAATGAAGAAAAGGGCTATTAGCACAGATTTTAATCGTTTAAATCTGTTTTTTTCCCCCTGATTTTCTTTATTCATTTTTTTGCTTTATTCCTTCAGATGCTTTAAAATTTCAATTTAAGGTTGTTAAATGTTCAACAAACACGTGATATATTTTTTTGTAGGCACTCTTCACTGAATTAATCAAAATTCAAAGGCATGACCATATTTTAAACATGACTCCATTCCGCTCTTCTTTCTAATACTACGATTATGTAAACAGGCACATTTTCTCTGTATTGTGCTCACATATTTCCATCAGCACATCCCACACACCTCCAGCCCTGCACACATTGCTGACCGGCATGCCTACGAGGTTTGCATTCATCAAGATTCATACTTTTATTTTGGTGAAAACAGGACATGTTAATTCACATCCCTGGTTATCTTGTGTTTTTTTCTTAATCCTGTATTCCTGGGCCTGCCCTTGGGAAATGCACATAAGGGTTAAGAAAAGGCAGGCATGGTGGTGGACTGTGCATATGTAGACTGTTTGTCTACCATTAGCTATGCTTTTACAGATCTTTCCCAGCTTCTCTTGTCCAGAGATTTGACAGAGACACTCTTTGTTTTAGAGTGAGATTCAATTAAAATTAATTATGTCATGTCATCTTTTGCTCTTGTGTTTATCTAAGAAGCTTCCCTGACCAAGACAGGTCCACAACACCTCCATACAAAATTTATCTCTGAACTATTTCAAAATCACACTTCTTAAATTTGCTGACTGCTTGTTATATTAAGTGACCTAAAGCCTAAAACCACATAAGCTATCAATAACTGTACACTGATAGGCACTGACAAGATGTTTCCAGACAGCTCAAACCAGGGATTACAGAGGCATTTTAAAAGCTCTCTCAAGATGTCAGAGTTCAATCACAGACCTGTAAAGTGACCATAAATCTGAGGACAAATGGACACTTTCTGCCTTTGCCTTAGGAATGCCAGAAATGAAGCTGAAACAGGCATGGTGGTCTTAATTTGTATTCAATCTTTAGTAAATATATGAAAGCAGGCATCTCAAACAATGCATCTCCTAAAAAAGTCTCACAAGAAACAACACAGAGTGTCTAATTGAAGCTAAATCTTCAGGACATCAGCCAAAATTGGCTAGAAATGTTAGGATAAATGTGCCAATCTCTGTGTATATTTAAATACACTAATCTGATTTGTTTTCTGCTTAGAGCTTCACATATCTTTGTCTCTTTGATCATTTGAGCTTACCTCCTGTTATACTATGTGAGGCTGCTGATTAAAACAGATCATATATCTGTTGATAAGAGGCTCCACTTGAATGGGGTTCACACAGATGTCAGATTTCAAGTATGTTACTTCCAATGAATCCAAGTGATGGCTGTGGGTAATCATGCTCTTAGTGGCTTTTCTGCCTAGTTTGTTATCCACAGGCCTTATAGTTGTTACAGATGTAGAAGTTGCCCGCTATCTAACTTTCACTATCAAATTTCACACCCCTATACACTAATAAGGAGAAGTGAAATTCCAGACCTGATTTCACATTTTACATTACTTTCACCTCATTCTGCCGTATATGGCCCTCTGTGAGCGTGCACAAGGGTGTCATAACTCATTGTTGAGATTGTGGAGCAGGTGATGCTGACAGGCAGGCACCTCTCTGCCTGGCTCAGCCTGCATGACCTACTCAAGAAGAGGGGTTTATGGAGGCTTCTAAGGTATTTTAAACAAGATGGTAGGTCTTCAGTTGGTCCTGTCCAAGTTGGTTCCCATGTCTTATTTAGGATTTAATGGGAGAGACAGTGGGAATTGTACAACTTTTGTTACCTAATTTATGAGAAGAGTGATCTGCTTTTTTACTTTCCCCCAAAATAACATATTAAAAAAAGAGAGAAAGAGATTAAGCATGTGAGAAAGTAATATAAAATCTATGTACATGTTCTTGTGCCTCACCTGAGCTTATTGTGATAGTGCCACCATTGCTGGGTTGGCTTTACTTCCCAGGTTCCTTTGAAATGTGTTTTGTGATTCTTTTTTTATTTTACACTAAGGCATTTTTTCCCTCTCTTACAGCATGTTAAGTGTTATTTAATGTTTGTGGCAGGGGCCAGCACCTGTTTTTTTCTGCACCATTGCCATAATGTATTAAAAGGGGAGTACATGTATCCTCCAAATGCCACCTAAATAAGAAAGTGACTGGCTGCTACAGTACTTAATACTGCTGTGCTTTACTCTCAGAACAAAAGTAGCCAGTTGTTTTTTGATGATCTTCTCATTCTTGAACACATTGATCACAAGTCTTTAATGAAACTGCAGATGCAGTCCTTGATAAAGATAATCACTGTATATAAGTAAGTAATGAGACAGGGATTATAATTGTTGTTTTAGCTATGTACTACAGCACATTGGACTTGCCATTAAAGTCATTAAACAATGACTATGATGCACAGAATGTGAGCAACCACTTTTTTGAACCACCAGATCATTTATGACCTATTTCTAGTAATTCATGATATAACTACATATGTTAGTATAAATCTAAAAAGTAAAAACAACAAACTAATAATGTATACCTTGCATCTAACTCATATTCCTTTAAATAATTCTATGAATTAATCACACCAATTTCTATCTCAAAGAAAAGGTATGAGTGGCTTTATTCCATACTTGTTTTATGACTAGTTTATGTGTTTATATGTTAATTAAGGTTTTGCATTCTTAAATCTTCTATGGCATAAACAGAAGCAGAAAATGAGAGAATAAAACAAAAAAGGACAAAAAGGGAAAAATATATGTTGTCTACTGTTTGTGGCCACCTTACCTTTTAACTTTTTTTCTCGTTCTTGAACTAACCACTTCCCATGGAATAACAAGCTACCTTTTAAAATGTGATTCCCAGGAATGTCCTTATTCATTGAGGAAAAGAAAATCACTGTTAATATATAACCAATTGCAAAAGTAGCATTTCCTAGGTTCCTTTGAGATTTTTCTAGCCTCCAAGTGCCAATCAGGACTGGAATGCCAGAACATGATTCTTATTTGCTAGGGTCAGCGCACCAGTGCCCTTACATTCTAAAGGCCCATTGTTCCCAAGGGCTGGGAGACTCCATATCCCCAGCCCCTGCTCTCTTCCCCAAGAGCTCCCACATCAAGGGCCCGCAGTGTTTACACAGCATCCGCTCACAGAGTGACCCACCACGTAAAGGATTAAACAAGGTAGGCCCTCACAGCAAAAGACGGGCGATTCAATCACTCCCAAAGAGTGTTAGACTGAGAAAGAAAGAGGGGAGTGAGAGCAAAGGGGACTTGTCTCTGCAACGTTTTTTTTTGTGGTGCTGACAATGGATAGCCTAAGATTGTTTTATTCTGGGTCCTTCTTTGTGTTTCATTAATGATTTTCAATAATTACAAGACTTGAGAAATGCAAATATGGGTGGACACTTATTCATAGATTTTTTGAATTAAACAATAACAGCATTTTATATAAACAAAGGCATTTAAAAACATTAAAATTGAACAAGGTGTTAAGGCGTGTTGATGACTTGCACAGTGGTATTGAAATTTAACATTTGCTTTACTGCAGTGAATTTATAGTGTGGGTTGTGGGATGTAAGCTGAGAGACTAATCATACATTCTTGCAGAGTCAAGCAAAAGGGCAAAATGGAAAATTAACATTTTTTTTATGCCATAGCTGCCTGATTAAGGGAAATGGAACCTGAATAGTAGTAATGAAAGTAAGTTTAAATGGCAAAATGTTTAAATGTGGGGTTTTCATAGATACTTATTATGAAATGTTGTCTTTTTTAGAAAAATAATTATGAATAATAATGGTCACCATGAAAAACCTACTTTAGGTTTCTGTTTTCAAAAAAATAAGATTTTTGTAATATACTACTCTTATAACAGAGGACAGCAGAATCTGCCAGAAAGACTACATACATACTGTTTTAGTATATATTTATCCACATCTGGGGCTGTGTCAGAAAAAAACACATCAGCTTGCATTTAAATAGGCTGCAAAGTGTACCTAGTGCATAGCGCGTTTCCCAAATGAATAAAAGGTAGTTGCCCAGCATGAGGGAGGTTCTGTAATAAACTTAAATAAAATAAAAAAAATGTTTCATGAACATACAGACATTTTAATCTAGTCTATGTAACTGCTGTTATACATCATGATAACAGTGGGAAAAGTGAATTATAAGTGTGTTGGCAGTTTCCGACTGTTGACAGATCTGACCTTTGACTGACAAATGCAAATGCAGAAAAACAGATTAGACCAAGGGGGTTAGCTCTGTTTGCTTTTTTCTTAATGTGCCGCCTTTGTGACTATGACAGGCATGCAGAGAATTCCACAGATCATTGTGTGTCCCGATATGGCTCAAAGGTATGCAGTCAAGTTAGCAGAAACCTGGCTTACCTGACTGATCGAAACTACGCCCACACATTAATAACCTCACAGCACCCAGCGTGAGAAACAATGTCACACTTTTGGAAGATAATTCTACCTTAAAAAAGAAAGAACACAGGAGATGCAGAGCTCTGAATGGAATAAAGAGGGGGAAGGGAGAGGAGTTTGAGTGAGAGAAATACCAAGGTCTCCACTTATTTTTCTGTCTTTGTGGCTGAGCAAAGTCAAGATCCACTGTAAAACTCACTTTTGAGATTACGTGTTTTTCATTGCAAAAACTGATTTTCAGAAAAATAGCATTCTTCACTATTCATTACACAGTGATAGATAGATATTGAATTGGCCATCTTCTGTATGCTTTTGCACACTGTGACCATGACACTGTCCATAACCTGAAGAATACATGTTTTTTTTTTTTTTTTTTTTTAGAAGTTTACGCTTGTCACCAAATAGAGCAATTACATTTGCAGCATAACTAGTTTTAAGTGCAGTATCTGTTATAATTTTTTTGATGTGTCATCTCATTGAATGGTGTGTAGGACGTTATATAAATTAAATAACACATGTATATGAGTATGTATATGTACAAATTTCTCCTGGTCTGAGTGGAATGGACTGGCTTCCGTTCAGAATCCCAGTAGAAGTGCATTCCTGAGGGCTTTTGTGGTTCTCGTATCCTCCCTCCCTAGCCCTGCAGTGAGCCCTGCCCATCTGTGGGAACCGGGCTGTGGGGAGGGAGCTTCCTTATGCCCAGAATTCTTTATGCGCACACACACACATATATACAGATTCACCTTTCTTTGTTCTCCACACCATCATTGACACCTGTATAGGACTTTACTGCACAGCAATCTAAAAGCACTTTACAAAGTTTTTTACATTTACAATAGATAACCAGTTTGTGTAAGTACAAGCTAAGTATGCAGTGAGAAAGTGATACAATTCCTGTTGTTTTAGTTCTATATTGACAAGTACTTTATTAATAAGTTTAAAAATGTATATAACAATCAATAAAATGTATAATAGTTAGAATGTGCTAATCTGTGATGGCAACAAAATATAATACACTAAAAAGCTTTCATCATCTGACAGTTTTGTCACCTCTTTAGGTTATATCTACTTCCCCCAGTACAAAGGAAGCACAATGTATTACAGTTGTAGCAGCGCATACTATGTTGGAGTGCAGAATGCATCTTTCAGCCAGCCCTCATTAACCAAAGCCATCTTCAGCTGAAGCCTGTGTGAATGTCTTCCAGCAGCATCAGTTTAAGGAGCCAAACTGGTGTGCTCATTAGATTAGCCCCACACATTCCTCTCCCTGGGTCAAGAGCAGCTAGCTTTCAATTTTCCAATCTGATTGATGTTGTTGCCATTGGGATGTCACAGCATCTAAGAGTCCCTTGAGACAAGGGGAGTAGGCAGACTGTAAAGCCTTTCCTTCAAGATGAAGAGGACAAGAGTAAAAGCACAGCAATGCATGTGGTTACCGAATTTCAAGGCAAGGACCCATATCAGTAGGTCACAGGTCCTGGCTTAAATATTTTTTGTCTTTTGTCAAATACATACCGAGCCAGTATAATTAGGATGGTTTGCTTCTCAACCCACGTGCAGAGACTTGTTATGGCATTACATCAACATTACACCATACCAGATAGAGACATTTATAACAGCTGTTTCCAGGTTTGGGGTTTAAAGTGCTGTTTCAAACCCAAATATATAAGGACTTCTTGATTTTAAAACCAACATACCCCGAAGGTCCCAGAAGCAGATTTATCTGACTAAGGCCCTGTTTAGAGCTGCTATTAACATTGACCTCAGGTCATTAGAAGCAGACACTTCAGACATACCTGTTCACACCTGGAATTTTCATGTGTCTCTCATTATATGTATGGAGATTTTCTTTGCATGCATCTTGGCCATTTATGTGTTTGACCACTTTAATATAGCAAAGAGTTTCCAAGCATTTTAACAGTGTTGCTCTGATTGCTAAAAATTGGTTGTAATGTAACTTTTAACTTGCAAAACTTGTAACTTTAAAAAAGTAATGTCACATTTATTTTCTATTGAATAATGAAGCAATATTAGAAATATATAAATTTAGGCCACATATATAAAATGTTATGTTATTAAAATATTATTTTATTAATATTATTTGTTTATGTTTAAACTTGCCACCACCATTAAAATAAAAAGGTCCTACAATCAACGTGTATTTGAACATAAAAAAGCTTTTAAAGAAAGATCTTGATTCCCTTTACAATTGTTTAAATAAAAAAATTGCGGATGAGAATTGGTGTATTCTTTCAAGTATGGTTTTTCCAGACTCCAGCTATTGGTAAGTATGAACTTGTCCATATGTTATAATTGTGTACAACATGTCTTTTAAAAAAAATGTAAAACAGTTTACAAGTTTCACTGTCCTTTTCACATAATTTGGTTTCTTACAAAAATATATATCAGCTGCTGCATATTAAATGGAATAGAGAAAAAAAAAAATATTTCATCATTAGAAAACTTTTTTGAATTATGCCAGGAAATACAAATCTGGACAAAGTAAAGGATCTGTTAGTTCATTCATTGTTTTATGTTTATCCTAAAAATAAGATGCATTTACATTTTACTGTGTTTATTTATGAATGTGATAAATTTTTTTTGTTTTGTTTTTTGGTTAATGATTTGGTCATTGATTTGCATATTGAACCCAAAACAGAACTAAATCAGTGACTATTCCTTGACTGTTATAAGTGTGAGCAGTAATCAGTCTAAACTAAAGTGACAACAGTGAGACTGTGAGTGATTTTACCTCAGGTGATGATACACAGATAGATATACTGTAGATGATGATGATGATGTAATTGACCAAATTGATAACACATTTGCCAGGATTATCTTATAATTTTTTTTTATATACGATTCCTCTTTCTTGAGAGGAGACCAAACTTTAACTTGCTGTGCTATATTTTGAATTGAGATACATCTAAAAAAGAATCCTGTTCAATCCAGAAAAGCCTGTTTTTCAAAATAATATAAAATATAAACACATGTATTTCTATAAATAAAAAAATATTTGTGATGTCTGGATATGTACAGTATGTATGTATGTATGTATGTATGTATGTATGTATGTATGTATGTATGTATGTATGTATGTATTTTTAATATGTACTGCATACAAAAATCACAAACCTGACAACATTGGGAGCTAATCAGTCTAATTAGTATGTCCAAGACCACCACTGCAAGTAAAGTTTATTTCTATAAGGCTTTTTACAATGGACATTGTCTCAAAGCAGCTTTACAAAACGTAAGAATTATAGAACAAAAAATTTAATATACGTGAATTATGTGTGTTTATCCCTGATTAGCAATCTTAGGGTGACTGTGGCAAGAAAAAAGAGAAGAACCAGACTCAAAAGGGGAACATATTCTCATTTGGGTGGTATCCGGAGTGTGATTATAAATGATTAAAAAAATAGAAAACACTGGAGAGCGAGAACTGCCATAAGCACTAGAATGTGTGATTATGACTAATGCCCTTTCTACAGTCTTATACAGTCAGTTGACATTGTGGAACCAAGAACTATTGAGCAACTCATAAAATAGATCATCATAGATCCAACATCATCTACTCTACTCAGTTAAGATATATAATCTTCATGAGGTGCGATATAACTGGAGCTGGCACAACCTAAGGCCTTGGGACGGGTAGGGAAAGAGAAGCAGTGGAGAGGAATTAGTGTAGCTGCTGTTTATAATATTAATAAGCACCAGTTGACAATGTGTATTTGATCAGATCTCCTGGAGCACAAGTTTATGATATGTAATGTTTTATGTATGTGCAATGCTAAAAATATACGTATTTAATCTGCACTTAAACTGGGAGAGTGTGTCTGAGGCTCAAACACTGTCAGGAAGACTATTCCAAAGTTTGGGCGCTAAATGTGAGAATGCTCTACCACCTTTAGTGGACTTTATTATTCTAGGAACTACAAGAAGTCCAGAGTTTTGAGATCTCGAAAACATAAAGGATTGTAGCGTGATAGAAGACTGGATAGATACATGGAAGCTAAACCATTTCGGGCTTTGTAAGTAGCAATACTTTGTAATTGATTGGAAACTTAACAGGTAGCCAGTGTAGGGATGATAAGATTGAGGTTATATGATCATATTTTCTCGACCTTGTGAGAACTCTACATTCTGGACTAACTGTAGCTTGTTAATAAATTATGCAGGACAACCACCTAGTAATGCATTACAATAGTCCAGTCTGGAGGTCATGAATGCATGGACGAGCTTCTCTGCATCAGATATAAACATGTTTCTTAGCTTAGCTATATTTCTAAAGTGAAAAAGGCTGTTTTTGTAATATGGGCGATATGATTTTTGCAGTCTAAAATAACTCCCAGGTCTTTTACTGTTGAATTAGTAGTTACAGTACATACTTCTGAATGCAATTTGAATTGCTGGAGCTTCTGTGTACTGTTTTTTGGTGCTCTGAGCAAAATCTCTCTCTTATCAGAATTGAATAATAAAAAGTTATGTGCTATCCAATCTTTTAATTCTTTAACACACTTAATTAACCTAGCCAATTGAGCCGTTTCATCTGGTTTTGATGATAATTTAGTTAATAATACGTTTAAGTGATTTAATCATGAGATTAATGTAACCCTGTTCAATCCTTCAGTTTGCACTGATGTGATCCGATCATCTGAGATGGATGTTAATATAAATATCTAAAGTATATAAAGTGGTTGTAGCTATTTTTTTATACTAACTTCCAGACAGAATTTCAAAGAAACAATATTTTATGCAATTGTGTGCAGTTTATTTTTATAAATAGACATTATATGCCATACAGACTGCAATAAAGTGCTATGGAAATTGTAGAGGGCAGTGGAAGATTCTCTCTGAATCCACACTCAATTAAAGACCATTTACATTTATAGATACATTATTATTGTACAGTAGTGTTGTCATATAATCAGCTGGCAACAAATTATAATAATAGTGTTACAAAGCTACTTTTAAATGTACTCAACTTTAAAGAGCAGAAAAGCAATGTTACACCAGTGGTAGGTGGTTCAGACCAGTCTTGACCAGAAAGGTAGATAACCTGAACAACATGTGTAGTTACCGTAAACATGCTCTTGTGCAGGCTGGCTTGGTCAATATAAAAAAAAAGTATTTATAACCATTTCACCTTTAGTGTCTTATGGGGCACTTCAAAGCAAGGCGAACTGATAAAACTGACTTCTGACTGGCAAAATGGAAGGGGAGGGATGCTTATCACTGGTATTCTTTCCTGCATGCCCTTTGATACCATTTGATTACAAGCACATGAAAGGCAAGCGACAAAATCATTTCCCGTTCACTATGTAAACGGGGCCCTGGCCTTTATCAGCTGATGCCTGGCAAGAAAGTGGGATCCCACAACCCTTTTCCCCCATTGAGAAACAAGCCTGATGTCAGCACTGAGGTCTACTGTCTAGAGTACTGGTTTGTAAAAATACATAAACCCAGTTTCTCTTCATCTTTAATAGCATTAGTTAATTTTAATAACAAGTGAAGAATGTGCAAAGTGTTTATCTGTGCTTTTTTTTAAAACTTTTTTTTAATAATATATTTAGATGATTATAAATTAGTAATAATTTTCTATACTTCCAAACACTGCTTTAAAAATGTAAGCCAAATAACTACAATGCAGTGACATAATGATCTAACAACGTTATCTATTAATCTATTAATTTATTCAATTGATACAGTTAGAGAAACTTCAGCATTTTTATTGTAACATTCAAATTAGTCAAGTATTTACAACTGGAAATTAAGATTGCTCTTTCATCTTTAATGGCCTGAAGTTGGACTTTAAGTGCCAAAGTCCCACAGTTAAGGGTATCTGTATAGTATATGGTAATAAGCCATTAACTTTATCTTATCTGTGTACTTCAAATTAGGTCAGATATCATTAAAAGTGGGCCAAGCCTTAGCAGATACAGTATATGAATATTAAAAAGAATTTTTGCTCAAATATGGTTTGAATAACTATACAAAATGCAAATCATATAAACAGTCTTGTAGCCTCTCAAGTAATTAGACATGTCTCTCCAGACCACACAGCAGTGTCATGGTATTCTGCCATGGAGGGCTAATAGCTGCGAAACAGCAATATTCTGTAAATTCCAAGCAATTTTTAAGCATATTTCTGTAACTTTCATACATGTCCAATACTAGACCAATACCATCTCAGTGAATTTCTCTCTGTAGAACTGTTTCACATTTTATTACTACACATTATTACTTGATAAGTAGCCAGGTCTTTACTCTGGCTACCATACCAATAGGTTTCTTTAACAGCTCCACATCTCTCATCTTAAAAGCCTACTCAGATGATAGGTATGTCACGGTTTGTCAGCAGGCAACTCCAGCTGTCCTTTCTTTTTCTGCCATTCTTCTGGTCTGCTATGCCCACTCGTTTGCTTCTTTACACACGTTTAAACCTTAGTATGCTGTGTTTAAGCACCACACCACCACAACTATGTCACCTCAAGATATATTTTGGCCCTAAAAAAATACCCAAATTCTCTGGAATTTAAAAAATATTTTTGCTTAACAAGAGCAAAGCACCATTATTTTATGTTAGCAAAATGTGTTCAGATAAATCAGAAATCATTATTCACCAGCTCTTTCTACCTGTCATGCTTGAACACAGCTTTATTACAACTAAATACACAACAACAGAGGGATCAGTGGCTTCTGAATGTTTTTAATGGTGTAAGTCACATTAGTTATGCAGTGGAGGTATGACCACCTTAAGGTTGCCTCGTCTACAATTTCAGACTTTCAGACTCTTTAAGAGCAGCTCTGTTGTAGTCCTGTGAACACCAAAGCTTCCTATTATTCAGCAAATATGTGCCACTGATAACTGCGGCTCCAACCACTTGGTGCTGTTTGTTCACTGCTGTTGATTTTGGAAGGTCCCACTGCTGGCCTGTCTGGTGTGGAGGCCTCAGGCATGTAAGGGCATTAGCCTGCTGTGATTTGTGTGTGTGTGTGTGTGTGTGTGTGTGTGTGTGTGTGTGTGTGTGTGTGTGTGTGTGTGTGTGTGTATGTGTGTGTGTGTGTGTGTGTGTGTGTGTGTGTGTGTGTGCGTCACACTCTAAATACACACAAATTATCATGCATACAAAGGTTACTGCACTGACTTCTTGGTTAGTGACAAATATACGTAATATGTAATCGTCATTGGTGAAGTTCCTTTGTCACTAACATGTTTGTGACCTCAGTGATTAAAATACTGCTGACATTTTGTTTGTTTTGTCTCCTAAACCACTGACTGTTTATTTGAAGACCTGTGACATGGTAGTAAAAGGGCATCTGATATGTAAGAAAAAAAACAGAAGCTGTTTTATTTGAAAATAATGAACAGCACAGTGCATTACCACCCTTAAATGAATGAATCATAATACTGAGAAACCTTGAAGTGCAAAGTCCTCTGTCTTTAAGACTCTCGTACTGTGGAAAACTTTTTCATAGTTACAAAGTGCTGATATTTGAGACTCTAAAAATGTTAAATAAATGTTTCTTTACTGCTTTAATGATTATGTTTATATATTTTTTCTTGATAATTAACAACACAATTTAAAAAATCTATTATAATCAATATTAACATTAGTTTATTTGTGGAGGTTGCACCATAGAAAACATTTGAACAACCTGTTACTATAGAAACAAATAGTTATTAAAACAAAAGGAATACTTGTTAAAAAATAAATATGACCTCCTGACTTTAATCAGAATAGACAGTGCTGCAGTATAAAATTGCATAACACATAATAATTAAACAAAATTATATCAATATATAAAAATATATTTCAAATTTAGTATAACAGATTTCAGAGATTAGATATTAAAATTATACAAATTATTCCTTGTTCCTGTAAAATGGTTTGTTTTGAGTTTTGCAGTTTCCTTTCTCAGCTAATGTCAGTGCCTTATTTATGACCAATTGTTCTTCCACCACTGCATGGGAGGTTTTAAATACCTAATGATTGCCAGTGGACTTCTGGCTCGCTCACACATTTTACAACAAGAAGAAATTTATGGCATGACAGCTAGATAGATAGATACAGTATATAGCTTTATTTGTCCCTGTATAGCCTGTATAGTTTTGCATATTAACAAAATATAGTCCTCCTCATTATTATTGTGAATTGTAAGCAACAAACGTCACTAGGTTACGTATGTAACCCTAGTTCCCTGAGGGAACGAGAGCTGAAAAACACTTTGGGAACCCCTTGCATGTTCACGTTGTTTGAATCACGTGTAAAATGCGGCCAATAGGCAAGCTGTGACGTCCTGTAAACCAGGAAGCTACAAAATGGGTGAGCGATGGTAGCGACATTAGCTTCTAGAAAAGGAGAAGGTAAGCGCTGCAGGGATGCAGAGTATGGCCCGTTGACGCAGCTCTTGTTCCCTCAGGGAACTAGGGTTACATATGTAACCTAGTGATGTTCCTTTTCAGGAACTTGAGCTGCGTCTAAAAAAACGCTTTGGGAACGAGTGTCCAATCAAGCCATACTGACCAGTCCCTGCCTAGTGTGTCTGACCACAATTAGCATGCAGGACAGAGGAGCCGGGAGTGGCTCTGATGTCGAGGTCGTAGAACCTGACAAAGGTCAGCGGGGTGGACCAGCCCGCATCGTTACAATGTTATGGAGAAAAACTCCAACGGACCAGGCCGTAAAGGCTGCCATACCCCGATTGGAATGAGCCTTGACGCCGAAGGAAGTGGGGAAGACCAGAGGACTCATAACATGAAGAAATGGCATCCACAATCCATCTGCTAAGCGTCTGCTTATTAGCCGGAAAACCTTTCATATGAGGGCCATAGCAGACAAACAGCTGCTCTGACTCCCTTCACAGACTCATCCGGGGCTAGGAAAGGAGGAGGGCAGAATGCCTGCAAAACGACAGGTCATGAGGGAGCCGCAGACACCTTAGGCACATACCCTGATTTAGGGTAGAGAAAAGCGCTGGCCATGCCAGGGGCAAACGCCAGGAGAGACGGGGCCACGGAAAGAGCCTGTAGGTCCCCGACCTTCCCAAGGGAGGAATTTGCAAGAAAAAAGGCGGTCTTAAGCTACAGATACCTAAGGACCACCTCGGCCAAGGGTTTGAAGGGTGGCTCAGATAGAGCCGCCAGCACAACTGCCAAGTCCCACACAGGCACTCTGGGTCAGATCCCTGGCCTCAGCCTCTGGGTGCCCCATAGGAAACATGTCACAAGGGGGTGTTTCCCCAGCGACTGCCCCATTGGTGTTGTACAATAAGTCGCGATAGCGGACATGTAAACC
Source organism: Silurus aristotelis (assembly GCF_946808225.1). Taxonomy (NCBI): domain Eukaryota; kingdom Metazoa; phylum Chordata; class Actinopteri; order Siluriformes; family Siluridae; genus Silurus; species Silurus aristotelis. The sequence goes on along the minus strand of NC_139576.1, from coordinate 17,924,419 downwards.
TTCAGAGTTGACGGAGCCAATCCTGTGGCAAACTGTTCCTGCAAGAACTCCAGAACTGAACCAACCAGGCCGTTGACTGGGTCCAACTGTTGGTGCTCACACCACGTGGTGAACAGATGCCATTTAGCGGCATACAACCTCCTTGTGGATTCTCTCACCTAGTGGGGCTGGGTGAGAGAGAGAGAACCAGAGGGGACAGTGTGAAGTTTAATGAGTCGCAAACAGATCCACCTGGGCTCTGTAATATCTCTGCTATATCTGCTCCACCACCTCGGAGTGGAGCCTCCATTCCCCGGGCCTTGGCCCTTGCCTCGAAAGGGCATCTGCTCTCCAATTCAATTGATGTAAACTGCTCACAACGAGAGGAGTTTCCCCTGGGACCATAGGAGAATCTGACGCCTTGATAGTACCGAACAGATTGCCCTTTTGGGAGAACCCTCTGTCTCTGAGTCACCACTGAAGGGGTCTCAAATGGAGAAGGCCAAGTGGGATTACACTGGACGCTGCCACCATGAGACCCAGCAGCTTTTGGAACTGCTTCACAGTAAGTGATTGGCCTGCTTTTACTCTCTTGACTGCAGGAGACAATTGTGCCCCGCAACACGGTCGAGTCCCACACTACACCCAAGAAGGTGGTACTTTGTACTGGAGAAAGCACAGTCTTCTCTGCATTTAGTCTTAACCCCAATTCCTTTATGTGGGCAAGAACGCATCTCGATGCCAGATTACCAAAAGCTCTGAATAAGCTAATACCAACCTTCTTCTTCTTCTTCTTCTTTCGGCTGCTCCCATTAGGGGTCGCCACAGCGGATCATCCGTCTCCATACCACCCTGTCCTCTACATCTGCCTCTTTTACACCCACTACCTGCATGTCTTCCCTCACCACATCCATGAACCTTCTCCTTGGCCTTCCTCTTTTCCTCCTACCTGGTGGCTCCATCTTCAGCATTTTTCTACCAATATAATTCATGTCCCTTCTCTGCACATGTCCAAACCATCTCAATCTCGCCTCCCTCACCTTGTCACCAAAACATCCTACATGTGCTGTCCCTCTAATAAACTCATTTTTAATCTTGTCCATCCTCGTCACTCCCAACGAAAACCTTAACATCTTCAGCTCTGCTACCTCCAGCTCCACCTCATGTCTTTTACTCAATGCCACTGTCTCTAATCCATACAACATCGCAGGTCTCACCACAGTCCTATAAACTTTCCCTTTCATTCTTGCAGATACCCTACTTTCACAAATCACTCCTGTCACTCTTCTCCACCCACTCCACCCTGCCTGCACTCTTTTCTTTACTTCTCTAACACACTCTCCATTACTTTGCACTGTTGACCCCAGATACCTAAACTCATCCATCTTCACCACCTCTTCTCCCTGCAACCGCATTACTCCACTGCCTTCCCTCTCATTCACACACATGTACTCTGTCTTACTCCTACTGACTTTCATTCCCCTTCTCTCCAGCGCATATCTCCACCTCTCCAGGCTCTTCTCAACCTGCTCTCTACTCTCACCACAAATCACAATATTATCTGCAAACATCATAGTCCACAGAGACTCCTGTCTGACCTCGTCCGTCAACCTGTCCATCACCACTGCAAACAGGAAAGGGCTCAGGGCCGATCCTTGATGCAGTCCAACCTTCACCCTGAACCAGTCTGTCGTACCTACTGCACACTTCACTGCCGTCACACTGTCCTCATACATGTCCTGCACCACCCTCACATACTTCTCTGACACACCTGACTTCCTCATACAATACCACAACTCCTCTCTCGGCACCCTGTCGTACGCTTTCTCTAAATCCACAAATCCACAATGCAATTCCTTCTGTCCTTCTCTATACTTCTCCATCAACATCCTCAAAGCAAATAAGGCATCTGTGGTGCTCTTCCTCAGCATGAAACCATACTGTTGCTAACAGATGGTCACCTCTTCTCTCAGCCTGGCTTCCACTACTCTTTCCCATAACTTCATGGTGTGACTGATCAACTTAATTCCCCTGTAGTTACTGCAGGTCTGCACATCTCCCTTATGCTTAAAGATCGGTACCAGCACACTCCTTCTCCATTCCTCAGGCATCCTCTCCCCTTCCAGAATCCTGTTAAACAATCTGGTTAAAAACTCCACTGCCATCTCTCCTAAACATCTCCACGCTTCTACCAGTATGTCATCTGGTCCAACCAACTTTCCATTCTTCATCCTCTTAATCGCTGCTCTCACTTCCTCCTTACTAATCCTATCTACATCCTGCTTCACCAACTCCACATCCTCCAACCTTCTCTCTCTCTGATTTTCCTCATTCATCAGCTGCTCAAAATACTCCCTCCATCTTCTCAACACACTCTCCTCACTAGTCAACACATTTCCCTCTCCATCCTTTATTGCTCTAACTTGCAGTACATCCTTCCCAGCTCGGTCCCTCTGCCTGGCCAATCAGTACAAATCCTTTTCTCCTTCTTTAGTGTCCAACCTCTTATACAGCTCCTCATATGCCTTTTCCTTGGCTTTCACCACATCCCTCCAGATCCCACTTCTGTTTTGCCAACCCTCTTTTTCTTAATGATTTCCTGCACTTCCTCATTCCACCACCACGTCTCTTTGTCTTGCTTTCTATTTCCAGAAGACACACCAAGTACTTTTCTAGCTGCCTCCCTTATCACATCTGCAGTAGTTACCCAATCATCCAGCACCTCTTCACCACCACCAATCCTCTTCCCTGAACCTCACACTACACTCTTCCTCCTTCAGTTTCCACCATCTTATTCTTCTTTCAGTCCTCAATTTCCTCCCCTTCTTCTTCACCTCCAAAACCATCCTACAGACCACCATCCAATGCTGTCAAGCTACACTGTCCCCTGCCAACACCTTACAGTCTCCAATCTCCTTCAGTTTGCATCTCCTACATAGAACATAGTCCACCTTTGTGCACCTTCCTCCACTCTTATAGGTCACCCTATGATCATCCTTCTATTTAAAATACGTATTCACCACTGCCATTTTCATCATTTTAGCAAAATGATGGAAATGGCAGTGGTGAATACGTACTCTCCTTCTCCTCCTTCAGCCAACAGTAGCCCAATTTCCACCGCTACCCTGTTGGCTAACAATACCCTTAGCGGTCTTTGGTAACCGGGGCTTCGACCAATACAGTATTAAATCCTTATTTGTGACCCACATATTTGATTTGGCACATGCTTTACACTGGATGCCCTTCCTAACGCAACCCTCCCCATTTATTTCGGCTTGGGACCGACACTAAGAGTGCACTGGCTTGTGCCTCCCTAATGGCTGGGTTATCAGATTCTATTTCACCATCCTTGGCAGAAGTTAATCAAGGGATTTGAAGGCATGTCTTTAATTCCTGCTAATATTATTTATTTCTATCTGAGCTTTTTCAATGACTGGTCATTTCTCCCATTTTAATTTCAATCCTGCTTCCTCTTTCTGCCACTCAACAAAATTTTAGGCTCCAGCTCTTTGTGCAAAAAATAGAATGTTCTCAATCAAATTATATTTTGCAAGTGTAAAGACTAAAATATGTTAATTTGAGAAGTTTGACTATAGGATCAACATGAATATCATAATTACTCCAGTTTCTGCCTTAGTCATGATCATCAACTATCATTTATTTGCAAAACATTACACTGCTACCATAAAATACTTATTTGCCCTATACTCATTTGTATGTTATCACACTATTATAAACTAATTGTTTTTATCTCTTTCTCTTTTACTACATTATATTAAAACATATCAGTGATAACAATTTGTGTTGACAATCCACATTTTCTTTCCAAATTGTTTTTAGATTTAATGGAAAGTTTTTTAATATGATTGTCTAGATGCAACTGAACAACTCTTGTCCTGAGCATTCTGGACAAGAAAATATTATATACAGAATAAAATAATATAACCTTGGACATGGGGAAATATCTCAATGGGCAAACAGAAATTCTAATTAAATACTGATGTAAGCCAAGTTTGAATATAAAGATCTTCCCCTATGTAAATATTGATGTAACTTTTGAACTTAGGTCACTGACTCTGAATTTTGTCTTTAGTAAATAAGGTCTTCATGGCTCTTTTGACCCTGGTGGTAGTTTAACTAGATTCTTACTGAGCATGATCTCTAAAGGCAGATAGTCCATAAAATAAATGCCTTTTCCATATAAATTAATAATAAAAAAAATGTCTGTTTTTTATGAAAAATGATTCAAGTATTTATGGATGGCTGTGTGCTATGTGTGTATATATGATAGTTTTATGCCAAAATTAAAAATTTTAACATTTTATTTAGCCATCTATTTAAAATCCTTAGCCATTTTTAAAACTTAAACCTTGAAGATATCCCATTCTGAACTCAGATGTAGGTATTTAAAAATTTTTAAAATAACCCCACAAAATGGGACCTCATTGTTTTTTAAACACTAGTATAGATTCCATTCATCTTTTAATAATCTGATATGCCAAAGTATATAGATGTAATTTTCATAATAGCAGCAACAGAGTCTGGTTAGTAGATAGAAGCTCAGTGTGTGTCTGTAATGACAGAACTTTCTCTGTCGGTGACTCACGGTGCATGTGCCAGTCACTCAGGAGCTGGCCTTTTGCCCATCTTCTCTCAAAGATGAAGAATGGGAAGAATCCTTAGAGTGAAGCCATCAAGGCCAGCAGCCTGGAGGTGTTCGCTTTTCTGTCGCTTGCCACCTCTTTTCTTGCCTTCATTGCTCCCACCTTCCCTGCCCCCGCATGAGGAAGTCTGCAATCAAGAAGTGGACCATGTTTTAGAGAGAAGGAAGACAATTAGTCATTGATTTCAAAGAGAGTGTATAATAAAATGTTTCCCTCTTAGGTAAACCTTTTGAATACAGACATGAATTAACCGCCTACGCCAAGCACTGTGAATAAGGCAAAAAGAATGTACAGCAGCCCACTCAGCTGACATTAAAGAGTGACACACTTAGGTACACCGACACAGAATTTTCTTCTACCACCTTAGATCTTGGCTCTTTCAAGACTTTACATGCATGGCACATGTCCATATTCAGGGTTTTGTCAAAAACAGACTAGTTTAAAGTTGACATGAGGCTATGATGTCTTGTTTGTTCATATCCAGAAAAAGAGGTGGTTACAATGCTGTTTGTTGTTACTATGATTTCAATAAATGTGTACACTTTTTCCCCCTCTAATATACTGTAATACAATACTCTTATTATATTATATCTTGCAAATGGAAAGGCTAATAGTAGCCAATCTTGCAGCCATCATGTGTTTTTGGAGTCCTCCTAAGGACAGATGATCACCACTGCCAGCTCTTCTGCCTCTCTTCAGTTGCCTTAGCAACAGCCATGCTTTTTAGGCTGCATTTGACAATATGTATGTGATGATGTACAAAGAAGAATTTGTGCTGAAAAATCATGCTTCAAAGAAAATCTTAATTTTAATGTCAGAAGATTTTAAACCTTTCAATCTTAACTTTTTTATATCTTCCTATATTTAGGTTCTTGTAAGTCTTTTTTTTTAGATTAGTAAAAATCTTTATTTTTAAAATTTATATTTGATTGTAGCGTAAAGGATTAAAAAGCACAGGAATCATTCTTATGAGATAAAACTTTAATAAAACGTATTCATGAATTATCAGATTCAGGACAGTGGGCTTTGCTGTATTGTCTTCACCAATTTGCATGCTTTAAAGTGATATTATGCTTAGTCCCTGATCCAGTATCAGAATGTATTTATTGATAGAGGCGTGAAGTCACTTCTTCAAGTCACTCTGGATAAGGGCATAATTGTTAATAAGATTAACAAGTAAAAAACTGGTGTTCACATGAGTGAAGTAGAGGGACCTTGAAATATTCCCTGAAAGATTCAAAGTTAAAACCAAATGGAAACAAACTATAAGATTTTGTTCATCATTCGTATAATCTATCGGGTTATGGAAGGTAAGTTCTGTGTTTATTAATTTGCACATGTTGCAATTAAAATGCTCCTTAGGTCTGTGTACTAGCATTGTTTTTGAGTGAGAACTTTTATGGAAGAGTGGAAACATTTAGAATACCACAAGAAACCTGAAACAGTACACTTATGTGTCAAGTCTGAGTCAATTTCTTACAATATTGGAATGTCTTTGCCACAAACAACACAACAACAGTATCTATTATTATTATTATTATTATTATTTATTATTGTTATTATTATTATTATTATTATTATTATTATTGTTTTTATTATAATTGTTGTCATTTTTATTAATTTTTTACAGTACACTCATATTTTTCCTTTAAACAGCTTTGTTGCCATAGCAAAGCAAGTTAAGGCACATAGAGATTACAGTTTGTCTGCCACCTACAACAGGGGACTGTAATCATGGCCATCACCTTGCGGCATTAATAAAAGGGCCTGACAGTACATGAGTCTGACTAAGTGGAAGCAATGTTTTTGACATGATTACTAATATATGCAAAATGTCTTTACTTAGCAAGAGAAAGTAGTTAATCCTAAATAATTTATAAATGTCAGAGCAATTATATGCTCTGTGAGTCACCTTTCTGCCAGGTGTTTTCTGCAGCTACTTGTAACCCCTAAACCAGAAATGTACACTATGCCAACATCACTGAGGTATTTGACATGCTAGAAAAGATGGGAACTTCCTTTCTCATGGCCCCACTGATCTGATCCTGCTGCATCTGCTCTTGCCAGCACCACATTTTTTGAGAATGAGATGTGGTAAGCCTGATCTCATATAATAAAACAAGCACTGTCTTTGATGTATAGATGGGCATTTTATCTACTCTGTCTGCCCTCAACACTCATGCTCCTGTTTTGGGTTATAAATCAGAGTGTCCCCCACAGCCAGACAAAGCTCCTCATCCCCAGTGGAATGCAATAAGACAGTGTGTGGCCAAGCTGCGGCTTTCTTTTGACTAGGTAGCTCTTTTCAGAATGCTCTGTTTAAGTCTAAGGTTGCACAGGTAGAAATGTACTGTGGATTTAGTTTTATTAAATGACAAACTGAATACTGGCAAGTGAACCCACACGTGTTTCCACAGTCATATCTCTGTGGACAATGGGATATTGCTAATGAATAGATCTGAATGTGGAAATGTATTATAAAGGTAACAAAAAAAGCCTGTTTGGATGTTTCCATGTCCTTGCAAGCCTCCAAGACAAAAATCAGTGAGAAGCAATGACAATTTACACACTGTGCACAGCATCTCCTCAAATGTTGAACAATTCCAATGGCGAACATCCTCTTTTTTAAACTGAGATTAATCTGTTTTAAATTGAAATCTTTCAAAGGTTCCTCTAATTCACTTGACAGATGCCCTGATCCAGAGTGACTTACAGAATTGGCTGTACAAAGTGACTTAAGTCTATGATATTGTCCACTAGTTTATACTGTATGATCACAGCATATTGATCAAGCCAGTTGATAAATTAATGTGTGTTAAAATGATCACTCTCATGCAAGGCCACCCTGATGGCCGTGAGGAAACAAGGGGCCACGATTTGAGCTGACAGGAAAGATGCTAATTTATGAACTACTGCATGCCTCCCCTGAGTTTCCAATAAAGCCAGTCAAACATCTCTCATTGGAGGTCGCTCAACTGTCTCTTAGCTTTGGTCAGTGACTTTTGTAAGCAGAATGATTTATGATGTGCTGGAAATAAAGTGACAATGATTTAAAACTTAATTGGATCAAAATTTTTAGCTCCTCTTAGTGCTAAAGAGAACAGCTGAATAGGGTAAATCCTGTTGTGAAACCGAGAGGCCCTCTGTGATTAGCATGACTGAGAGTAGAGCACATCCAGCAAGAAGCTAAGACAAAAACAAACAAGCTTATATACACAAATCTTTTGCTTCCTGTACCTTTCTCTTCTTTTTTTTTTTAGGCTGAACTCCACACCTTGCTCAGAGCGCTCTCTAGTTTAGTCCACTCCACAGCCCCCTCATGCACTCCCCCTCACGGCTGTCCCTGAAGAGGATACCCCTGACCCTCCTCACTAGTGCCTGTGCCAAAGCAGCCCACTCTTCTCGCTCCTGCAGAAGAGAGAGCCAAGCTCTGCTGAGCAGCTGGTGAAGAGGCAGTGAGATGACGCCTCTCTCCTCCTCTCTCTCATCCTCTCTCTTTCTCTGCCAAGTCCTATCCAAATATCTGCAGTACAGGCAACAAGATTTTCTTGACTGGCAACCACAACCAATATTTGAATACTGAATGCAGACACTAATTAAACACATTCATTTGCATGTGAGACTGACAAATATGATTGGAATATAGTCAACTGCACTTTACGTCCTGTCACTGCATTTTAATATGGTGACACAAAGGGACAGAGCAGACACAGAGAGGTGATTTGCTTTGAAACACAGAGACGGATTATTTTGCAAACTGCTGAGGTTTCTCCCATCTGTGATCTGCTGATCTGTCATCAGGGCAGAGTAAGGGAAGTGCCTTAATGGTCATTTATCACCAAGGGCAGGGTAAACAGAGGAAGTGAGAGGGGAATCATGCCTCAGTGTAATTTATGTGGGAATGATGTGTGTGAAATGCTCAGTGGGCTGAGATGTATACATTCTTCTCCAGAATTCCTTTGTTAATGGTTCTGCTTGACTTTCCTTGAAAGGATGGAGAGCTACCTGATATGGAGGTGGTTTTCTTGAAAAAACTGCACTTCTTGTTATAAACCTGAAGCTTAGACACACCAGAGCTGTGTACCTCTGAGAACAAGAAGGTGAATATAGGACCTCAACATACAATAGCTTCCACATACAATATTTTATTACTATTAGCCTTTTTAATGTTTTGATATCTATGAGCATGATCTACTGTATGCAATAGAGTGTCTGCAATATCCTTTATAATACAATACATATTAAGCTCTGTATTCACAGTTGAGCTGCTAGAAAAGCTTAGATATAGCAACATAATATTACTTTGTATTTAAAATAAAATAAAATAAAATAAGATTTTGACCTGTAAAATTTTAAACCTCCTATTTTTTTATTTAATCAAAGTACAGGTAATATACCTAAATACAGTGTGTTAAATTACAGAGACAACCTTCTAACTAGAGCAAGCACATTTAAATTTTTCCCCTCAAAGTTATTTTTTCTTATACAGTACAATGCTACTCTGTGTTATCCATTCCAAAGGTAAATAAAATTCTGATATTAAATAAGCATCATTACAATATTTCATCATGTGTTAGAATTATACAAATCAATTCTACAAATGAAGAGATAGTATGCTGTAAGATTTGAGCCAAAACTCTGGTCCATTCAATTTTGAAACCAAATAATTTAATATTTTTCACATATACACCATATGGACAAAAAAATTGGGACACCCGACCTTTCCTGCCATATGTGGTTCTTCTTCAAACTGTAACCACAATGCTGGAGGTACACAATTGTATAGATTGTCTTTGGATGTGGTATATTAAAATTTTGCGTTCACTTGAACATGGAAACCCAAACCAGGTCCAGCATGGCAATGCCCCTGTGCACAAAGTAAGCTCCATGAAGATAATGTTTACATGACTGGAAAGGAAGATCTTAAGTGACCTGTTATAGAGCTCTGATCTTGAACCCCTTTTGGGATGAGTTGGAACACTGACTGCACCCCAGACCTCCTCACCTCACCTACATCAGAACCTGACTTTAGTAACTCCCTTGTGGCTGATAAACACAGATGTCCACAAGCACACTCCAAAATCTAGTGGAAAACCTACCCATAAGAGTGGAGAGAATTATAAGAGCAAATTGGGACATATTGTGGAATGTGATGCTCAAATAGCACATACCATACTTATGACAAGGTGTCCGCAAACGTTTGGCAATATAGTGTATTTTGTAGCATATATCTAACATTAACTTGTTTACAATAATTTAATCCATTTAATGGTAAATGAATTTGTATTGTGGGTAATTGGATATTAAGTTCATTAAGCATATTATCCAGGGCTTTCAATCAAAAGCTATCTGATGAAATACTGTAGCAAGGAAAAAAACAATTAATAAAAAAGACTTAACTAGCCAATCTATTGAAAACAAAATCAGAAACAAAATTGGCAAATGTATAATTGTCCTATGTCTCATTTACACTGTTTTCAGTCAAGGTAGTTATAATATTTACAGACACTGAGGTTACATGTACATGTTAGTATGCATTTTAACAGAAGTGCTAATATTCTTTTAATCAAAGCCTCTCTACAGCTCAGTGATAGACTAAAACTATTCAGATAATGAGTTATAAGTGCAAAACAAAAACGATGTTAAATATTCCAACCATCTTATCATTTAGCCTGAAAGACATGCAGCCAGCCAATAATATAGACTTATAAATTATAGGAATATATAATAATATTCAGCCAAGAGTAATCAAAGAAGAAAATATGTCACATTTTTGTAAATTTTACATTAATTCATATTTATTTTGGGGCCAGAGTTGATGAGTGATGGTGATTGAAATAGGGAAAACTAATGTCTTAGTTGTGAATACTTACAGACCAAATTAGTGTTGCAAAATCCATGAACATTTTTTATTGCACACAAATCCTGTGCTTTTCTTTATCTATAATCCAGGAATAATAACATCTTACAGCTATACCCTATACCTTTGTTACCTCTGTTTTTTATATGAGCTGCTTTATCTATCCAGATAGAAAACTCAAATTAAAGGGCTAAGCTTGAGCACAGGAAAGCTGTTACACTGATTGGTCCTTGTCACTTGAGCGTTGTCCTTGAGACATTTTATTTTTTCAAAAGGAATCAAAGGCATTACAAATTGTGAACAAGCTACTGTGTATGCATGGTTCACAAGAAGAAACAGCAGATCTGCAAATTATATACCACCCACAACCCACGCAAACACCCACACACCCACCCACACTCACACTCATACACAATCGAGAAAAAAGAAGCTATGTGTTAAGGTTTCAGACATGTATGCTCTGTTGCTAGTTGGGAATGAAAAATGGGAAAGAGGTTCACCTAATATTTATTCATTAGACCGGCATTCCTACCTCCAACAATTGCCTGTTGTATGAACTCGGTTACTATTATTGCTATCAGCTTTTGTGTACTTTTTGCACACTGCACCCATCTGAAGCAAGGTGTTATATAACAGTGCAGCACAACAGGGGATGGGGAAGGCTCAATCGGCCCTTGCACCCCAAACGAGCAGCCTACACTTAGCAAAAGAGGTGGTCACCCCACCACCTCCATCTGCATTTGAAAACCCCCTTGCTTTGAAAAGAGGGGCTCACCACCCACCTAGTGGAGGAGGCCTGCAACAGGCCATCATACAGAAGAGAAAAAACTCAGTGCAGGTAGTGAACAAAAGCTAATGTAGAGCCTACACATTTGAGTCGTGACTCCAGCATGAAACAGCTGTAGGAGTTGTCTGACTGCACTTGTAGCACAGTTGCGTAACAAACTGGGAGGCTGTAATCATGATGGACACAGGTCAGTTTTCCTCAGGCATATTCAGCCTCTCACAGACACTCTTCTCTCTGAGAGCTAATCCACTGAGTGCATTTGAATTTGGCACTCAGTGAATTTAACACCCCCGCTGTGTGTGTGTGTGTGTGTGTGTGTGTGTGTGTGTGTGTGTGTGTGTGTGTGTGTGTGTGTGTGTGTGTGTGTATGTGTGCACACTTGAGGAAAATGAACAAAATGGCCAAAAGCTGGTTAAATTTTGCATGTTTTAAATCAGTAATTTCGTGTTAGATAACAGAGTTCACAGTAGACCTGGACTGTATTTTCACTTTTCAAATTATGCATTTTCTTTGCAAGTTTTATTTGTAAGGTTTTGTATTAAAACAGCCATTTCTGAACGCAATATATTTGTTATTTTTTTTTTTTTTTTTTTTACAACAAATGTCAATCACTGCCAGTTCTCATTTGTCCACTTCACACACTAGCACTGGTAGTCTGTGAAAGAGTACCAGCTCACACAGCTTCCGCAATAAAACTTTACAAACATGTGTCCAAGCTGCAAAGTTGAGCATTTCAGTATGTGTGGAATAGAATGATAAGTCATGTCTGTTTTAGTAAAAAACTGAAGGGTTCTTGCAGATTAGTTGTTGCTGCTGCTGCAGACACTAGGAAAAAGATTTTATGTAATGCAGCAGTGGAAATTAGATATTTTAATCAGTGCCATTGTAGTACTGATTAAAGTGCCTAGCTGAAATGTCTATACCATAATAAAATTACAATAAAATGCAATATTCTACAATTTATTTATCGACCTGATTTACTAAGATACCTAATTGCATGTGCAGTGTAATAACCTGTGTAATTGCTTCAATTATGACATGCAAATTATGGGGAGAAGAAAATATTTAAACTGACAGTATTGCATATTCTGATTGTTTGCAAAAGCTGTGATACAAGATGTATATATTGTGGATCTGATTTATTCAATAAAGTCATTTAAAAAAGCAAGTAAGAGAGATTCTTAGAAAAGAACAACTATACTTAACAGAGTAAAATTGCATAGAATGTGTAACATCAGTTAAAAGCATCAAAATACTACAAAAAATATGAACACAAAAGTGTTGATGTGTATATACTGTCAGTAATTATTTCACAAGCTTTTTTTAAAATGTGGTTTGCATCATATGTGTAAACAGCTGGTAAATATCCAAGAGTAATACAATTATAATAACATTTAGAACACATATTACCTTTCACATTCTTGTGAGATACAAAAAACTTTTATATTTAATCAGTTGAATTTTCTCTTCAAGTGACAGTATTGGTATCTGCTATTTTAATACCCACCCTTCAGTTCTATCAATTTCACTGTTTGAGACACTGTATGTCTTTCAGGCTTTGTAAATCACATCCAAAATGAAAACACCCTATGAACTGTATTTTCAATTAAATAAACAAATAAAACAGACTTGACATGCTATTTTGGTCATGAAAAACAGTTTTCCCTACATCCTAACAGCTTGGATATTTTGCAGGTGTGATAAACTTAGCAGGTGATTCTACACACATTCTACTAAACCTTTAGTGTATTTAGACCTCTGTCTTAAAAGCTGCAGAGCAAAGATCACCCTAAAAAATCTTAACGGTTCTTCTAGAAATAAAATGTTTCAAACCCTCATATGTTGAAGTTATTTTCGCTAATATTATTTGCCTTATTTTGGTGACATCAAGTCATAGGACCCACTTAATATTTTACTGGCATTTCGCTTAGCTTCAAACATTGCATTCCTCCTCTTTTCTGTCAGTTCTTACTGACAGAGGTTAAAGATGTTTTTTGACAGATTTGGAGAATGGGATTTAAAAGATGGAGGAGGCTTATTGCCAATAATTAAATTTTATTTTATCTTAACACTGGCATCATGGGTAATGCCATTCAAACAGTGTTGAAAACTGTTTTAGACCTAAAGGCTTTGGATATAGTTATATTGACCAATATTCATATTTTGGCCATGGTATTACAATATTATATACAGGATATTATAGAATATTATAATTATATGGCCACAACAGGACTGGAGCAACAGGAGTCATGAAATAAATGTAAGAACCTACATGATTAATAAACATAAGAATGAATGTCATGGAAGGGGCTTGAAGGCTTTTTGCATTGATCAATTATTCTGAAAAAAATCTGAAAGTTTTATTCCCCAAAACATTCCCTTGTATTAGAGGCAATTGGGGTGGTTTAGCTGCCATTGGGAAATGGTAGCCCATTGGTTAAAGACAGTAGATATCTGATCAGAACATCATGAGTTCCAAAAAAGGGCCTTGAGTTATGTGCATAAATGAGATAATTGCAAGTCGTTCTGAATAAAGTCATCTGCCAAATGTCATAAATGTAAATCTATTGGATAGCAAATTATATAACATGTCAACCAATATACCTATTCCAATTGCTAAAATGCAAAAAACAAACAATTAGGGGGCATAAAAAACTAAAAGATGGGGTACCTGGCGCCCTGAACTGCTGAATGCCGGCATCAGATATCTTTAGTTCATTAAGTAATCAACCACTTTTCATGACAATGTTAGACCTAGTTTGTATTATGTTTTCACTAGAATTGAAGACTGATGTTTATTTCTTTAAGAATTAAGGGCAGTTTTATTGCAGTTGTATAAATCATTTTACTGCATGTGGTACTCTGTATGTATGTGTATGTGACAAATAAAATTTGATTTGATTTGATTTGATTTTTAATATGGTAAAATGTTTAATTATTCTGTTAGTCTATGTATGTGTAGCAGTATTTGTGGGATTAGGGGGTTCAATATATGTCTACTTGCACCTTGTCCCATGAAAGGATTCACTGACACTAACAGAATCATACAACACAATTATAATTGTGTTGCCTAATATCAGTTGATGGTCATTTCCTCTATTTCCTCTTATCTCTGTTAAACTGAAGCTATGAGCAGCAAAGTATTTACACTGTCATCTAGCTCACTACAGAACTAGCTATGTTGCCAAAATGTCTTCTCAGTAAATCTAGAGGTAGCTTTTTTTTGTAAATCAGTAACCATAAGATGCTGGCTATTAAATGTAATATTTGCAAGACACATGAATAAAGAATTGTATGTTATTATATTATAATGTATATGTCAGTTCACAAGTTCAGTGTTAGTGATTTCATCTTTCTATGTAAGGTAAGCTAGCTAAATATCTACCCTGTTAAAAAAAAAAAACCCAGTCTATATGAACAGTTACCAGCTGCCAAAACACTGGCTGAGCTAGTCAGATAACTCGGTCTCCTTTACCAGCTTTCTTATTGACTAAAAAAGCGAATTGTCTGCATTGTATAATTAAAATCAGTAATTCAGGACCTGTTTCTGTACAGTACTTCCCAGCTCGCACAGAGGGCCTACTAGTTTGACCAGCTTGGCCTTTGTTTTGGCAGCTAATAGATAGTCAAAATAAGTTGCATTTTTCAAGAGAGCAGCTACTTGTTAACATTTTATTAACTTTGGGTGATGCCACACTTGCACGTAAACCAGTGGCAATAGAGTTCTGCCCGCCAATCAGTTTCTTACTGTACAAGGAGGGACAACACACGTACGTTATTTTATCAGCAGACTAATCACATCTGCATCTATTTGCAATTTGCAATTTTTTACTAATTGCTATTTTAAAGTGTGTTATATTTAGTTATGAGATTTTCTGATGTCTTTTATATATATGTATTTTATATATATTCTAACTAAGACAGCAGCTTGGCTTTACGTACCCATAGATAACACCAAAGCAGAACTTATAGTGATCCCTTGGTCAAAATCGTAACCAAAACTAGTGCCAAAAATACAACAAATATCATCAACCCTGTAACAAGTAATAGGTTTTCAGAACACTTACAGAACAGCCAGTAAGACTATTTCATATAATACAGTGCAACCTCGATACTCACTGGGGTTACGTTCTATGACCCCTAGTGAATAACAAAATATATATATATATATATATATATATATATATATATATATATATATATATATATATATATATATATATATATATATATATATATATATATAGTCTTAGCAAAACAACCCCCAAAGGTTCAATGGAGGTAACTTTCAGACATGTTTCTGGTAATTCTCTCCTTATTCCTCATAAATACATTGTAATTTCTCTTTTAATCTGTACACATTATTAATGCTGAATATGCTAGCAGCGGCACTGGCCAATGCAGCCGGGGACCATGGTGAGTTGTTCACTGTTGGCTGTGGACGATAATGAGGTACTTGTGCAGTGAGTGACGGGGCTGCTGTTTTCACAGGAGGGATCACAGTGGGGCCGCTCCCCTTCTAGCACACGGCCCCTCTGGCTCCTCTATTATGTTCAACAAAGAATGTACTCCTCAGAGGCTCTGACAACATTCCACCAGAACTGCCGAACTCTGCCGCTCTCAAAGGGAGAAATCAAGAAAAAAATTTATACTGTAAGGCTGTGGTTTATGTTCTCAAGGTTAGCAGATAAAGGCAATGCCGTTTCACACAGGTTTTTAATCTTTCATTTCTAGCAGAAAAATGACGAGGTCACAGCGAGTGCTGTTAAAGGTTGTTGTGTGGGCGGTGAAAAGTGTTCTGTGTTGAGTCTGTATGTAAAACGCTGGCCATTCTAGCTTAAAGGGCATGTTCAGAAAAAAGAAACTCCAGGGCTAAATTAATTCATAAACTCTAAAGTGGTGCTGAAATCCACTGAAATGAGAAAGAAACATTCCAAGAAGCTTTCTGCCCTTTGTATCAAGAACTGACTTTCAGTTATTGAATTTAGTAAAGAATTAAGGCTGGCTCTACTGCTTTTCTGTGATGTGGTCTTGGGACTGAGAGGTGTACCATAACCTATACACATTCTCATAGGTCATTTGTCAGTCTGAGTGTACTCTGTGTCATCTTTCTCTGCCCAGTATAAAAAAAGGACTGACAGCACTATACAACATTTCTTTTCAAATAAAACCCCATAGCCACTGCTGTCTGCTACTGTTTTTCTTTTCCATTTTCCACCCGAGCATTTAGTTTCTTTCTTTTTTTCTTTCTGTATTTCTGTTGTGGTTTCCCGACTGAATGTGGGTGTCACATTGGCTGTGTACCCAAAGTTCCACTGACTTTTATCCTCAGGAGCTCATGGCTAAATTGTGAGGTTTTGCTTTTTCTGTAAAGGCTCTGGTAAAAGGCCATGGCACTGCACTGGTACAGTAGATGGGCTCTATGGGGTGGCCTCCAGTAACATTGCTCCGGGTCTCCTCTGTCATTTCCTCACCGCCAGCACTCCCACTAAGCAGATGACACACTCTCTCATCTCTGCCATTTACTAGGGTGGAGTATATAGAGAGTCTGTGCTGTACTGAAGCAACACTTTGGCTGATAAAACTACAACAAAGTAGTTCACAATATTTTTTTTATTGTTAAAAGTTTTTTTTATAATGTGTGGGCCATCTCATCTTATGAGACTTTGTAACATTGTATATACATTTTTTTATTGAATATGTCAGGTCACATTAAAGAAGTATTATATAGGTTCAATCAAACAGGCACAAGAACATCTGTAACAATTTAATTAATATCTCTTGGATTTTATGGCAACCTTTTATAGTTAGTATCTAAGGCAAAATAGCCTTTAAAGATTTTATGATTAATTCATAATTCTCCCTTTAATCCGTTAACATAATGGTTTAAAAGATCCATAAGAGTAGCTAAAATATAGCTGAAGTGTCAGTAAAGTAGTTTTTGTAAAGAGCTAACCAAATGCCTCAACCACTCCCAGGCATGATTCAACAACGTGTTAGATGATGGGCAGAAGGCCTTAAGTGGTTCCTGTCCACAAACAGCAGAGATTTCTTTTGCTCCCTCCACCCACCCTCACCTCAGGAACCACGCATGCATACTCAAGCACTCATTCTTGCGAGGGCTTCCTGCAGCCTTCGCCCACTTGCCCACAACAACCCACCACCCACGTCCTCCTCCACCCCTCTCTTTCCCTCAGTGACTGCCAGCCCTTCCCTCAGCCTTGCACACCCACACACACAAACACACACACTTTCTTTTTACAGGACAGGTCATTCTCAGTTCAGGCTTGCTATAGTATAGCACACGTTCATGATCACGCTTTCAGTTTTGCTATGCAGGGAAAGCTGTGTGTAAATGTAGCAAGCATTTTACAATTTGCATTTTACACAGTTTTACATAATCCATGACTTGAGGAAAATCATGAAAGGCTTAACAACGCTTTCAAAATATTGTTGAAATATATATAATAACCATGTCTTGTCACAGCAACATTTTATCAGCTTTTGCACATGAAATGATCATTCAACCAGACAAACTGAAGAACATTGGTAAGCTCAGTCTCAGCTCTCATTTTAACTTCCACTGTGTGCTGATGTGTGAAATCACATCTTAATTACATCCGACTCTCTCCCACAGGACTACCCTTCATTGGCACATTTCTGAAAGCAATCGAGGAAAATCTATGCTGGAAAGTCTGTTTACTGGTGTGATTCAGATTTTGTTTTTTTAGAATTTGTCACTGAAACAGAAACCTTTCCCCCCTCCATTTATTTGTAGGACACAATAGTTTTATCAGATGGTTGGGCTGGCCATGGGTCTACTGTGAGTATATGGAGGTCTGTAAGCAGCCTCTATGAGTCAATGGCTTTGACTCACCCTGGCAAGGAGACAACTTAGGGAGACGCTAGGGAGTAGGCTTGAATGAGTCCTACTCCTGCCACAGAATCCCACCTAAATTGCTCAAAGGAGGAAAGGTGGCGTGGATATCCTCATAGGTTATTAGAAGAGACAGCACTCTGAAAACCGAATAAAGGGAAAATAGTAGTGGAAAACAGAATTAAAAGTTTCCTACATGGGACAAGCCTTCAGGTGAGTGAAATGTGCCTTCATTTGTTATAAATCTCCCTGTTTGTGTTATGTTTATATTCTTAAACAAAGTCTCAATATATCTCAGCATTGTATAGAGATAAAGCATAGTCTTGCTTGCTGAATACTATATATGCATAACATGGAAAAAAAAACAGACTGGAAACATACCACAGATGTCACATCATTTCACCCATCACAACACACTTAGTTATAAAAGAAGTATTTTTTGGCATCACGTTTAAATGATCTTTGCTATTTGTAATGATTGGTATGTTTGATAAGAGCTACCGTGTAGTGTGAGTCACCCATTCCTTAGCAGGTATTTCTGTGGCAGGATTCTATACTCTCACTTGTCATGACAAGTGAGGCAAAAGTACTGCAAGGATCTGAAGCAGCAAGCTTGCCGAATAGAAGATTTTACCTTTAGGTATGCACATAATAGTTAGTGTGAGAATATTATGATTGCTCAAGGGCAACTCCCACTCAGATTCTTCACCTGTTTGATCTTAATTACCTGTCTTTATGTCCAGTGGGCCTTTCAATAGGACTAGTAGTCTTTTAGAGAGAAAGCCTAAACAGCAAAACCCAAGCCTTTGTTAACCACATTGTAAGGTGAATTTCATTGTGGGTGGAAGACTGTTTAAGGAGGAACTTTATTTTAGTGGCCAGAACACAGAATTTGGGGAGTGTCTTAATGACAAAGCCCACCCTGAACAACTTGCTCTCCTTGCTCAAACAGTTGAGGCCCAAACATGTATTTGTTCCTTATCTATGATTTTTACTGTCATTGACCTCACTCTGGTTGTAGAAGTCGTTAAACATTTCAGGAAGTGGGTTCAGTCCCGTCAGATAAATCCTTCCACCTTCCAGAGACTAGCAGGTGAAAGCAATAACAAACGCCAACAAGTGGAGAAAGTGTCACACTCCAATATTTTTTCAAAAGCAGTTATTTACATGAAATCTATATGTACATGCCTGCTTAGAATGCTTCCTGAACATCAGACTGCTAGAATGAAATTTAAATGAACAGTGCTAGGTATCTTTCCTTTTCACCATAATTATATGAATGTAACAGGTTGAAAAATGCAGTTATGATTCAGTATTAAACAAAACATTGGACTAGCTGAACACTGAACAGCTTAATTAAAAGACATGTGCTCATAGCAAGTTCTTAAATATGGAGTTTAATACATGAAGGACAAGATACTGGTTATACCTTTTTCATAGCAGTTCACTTCAGTGACCTCTTTTTGGCAGGTGCAGCAGAAAAGATATATTGGTAAATTTAATTTTGATGCCCTTGACAGTCCAAAATTTCAGGGTCAGTTTGTATGGCAAGTAAAACATTGTAAAGAGCAAAAGTGCTTTCAGATCCACCGATTTATTATTATGTTTGTATGATTGATTCTGTCAGGTGGAAGAGATTGGAACAGTTGTAAAGAATGCTTAAATTTAAAAGTGCTGGCAGGTACAAAATAAGTCAAATTGTGAAACATAGGTCAGAGTCAAGAAACCAGCATAAGGTCAGGTGATGTACATACAGCCTACCAAGAACGAGGCTGGAGTTACAAAATAAAACAACAAATGTTGAAATAACCCTGAAGTAACAAGCATGAATCAAAAGGCTTGGTATACCTGATATGTAAGTTGAGCTTAATAAATACTTCGCAAAGTCACTGTGCTGTGTGTATGCTTATATATTGTGTGGTGGCAATTGAGTCCAGGTGCTCAGTAACTGAACCTTGAAAGTGCAAGGTAGGTGGAAGTGCATTCTAGGAAATGGAGTCTGATGCTGAATTCATCCTTGACATGTTAGACACCAGTAAAATCTGTGACAAAATACTTTTTACATAATTCCACATGGTAGTAAATAATAAATCAATCAATCTATTAGCAGTAGTGAAAGTAGTAATATAACTATAATAATAATAATAATAATAATAATAATAATAATAATAATAATAATAATAATAGTTAAGAATTTATCCGTATATGTTCAACGAATGGTTCCATGATTAATTGCTTTTAATATGATTAATTAATTTACATACAATATTCATTTTGTATAATAAAATACAGATGGACTGAAAATAGCACTCTTATGGCAAAAAGATCTTATGATTTTGAGATCACCATCTCTTGTTTCTTTAGCACAAATTTGAATAATTTCCACGTTTCTGATAATAGGCCCTTGTTTGGTTTACTGATATCTTTCTTTGAGAAATTAGAAGGGAAATTCCCTTCACCATCAAATTGAGAAGAGTATCTTACCAGCATGCCCTCCTCCACATAACTTACCATATACTGAGTAGTTCAAAGCACAACAGTAAGTTACCTCCTAAAACATACACTTATACACTTGTTTATTTTACAGTGACAATAATTTTACAGTTAGCAGTGTCTGACACAAAAACACAAAGGTCTCCTGGAAAAAAAAAACAGTACCTGTACTGTGTGTGTGTGTGTGTGTGTGTGTGTGTGTGTGTGTGTGTGTGTGTGTGTGATATATATATATATATATATATATATATATATATATATATATATATATATATATATATATATATATATATATATATATATATATATAGCCATTAGTGTTGACAAACCAGTGCACTCTTAGTGCCAGGATAAATGGGGAGGATTGCGTTAGGAAGGGCATCCAGCTTAAAACATGTGCCAGATCAAATATGTGGTCCAGGCCCTGGTTGCCAACGACTGCCACAGGTATTGTTAGCCAACAGGGTCTTCTTCTTCTTTTTTTTCTTTTGACTTCTCCCATTAGGGGTCGCCACAGCGGATCATCCGTCTCCATACCCCTCTGTCCTCTACATCTGCCGCTTTCAACCCAACTACCTACATGTCTTCCTTCACCACATCCATAAACCCCCTCCTTGGTCTTCCTCTTTTCCTCCTTCCTGGCGGCTCCAGCCTCAGCATTCTGCTACCGATATACCCCATGTCCAAACCATCTCAATCTCGTCTGCCTCACCTTGTCTCCAAAACATCCTACATGCACCGTCCCTCTAATGAACTAATATCTAATCCTGTCCATCCTTGTCACTCCCAGCAAAATCCTCAACATCTTCAACTCTGCTACCTTCAGCTCCACCTCCTGTCTTTTACTGAATGCTACTGTCTCTAAACCACTCTTCTCCAGCCTGCCTGTACTCTTTTCTTTACTTCTCTAACACACTCTCCATTACTTTGGACTGTTGACCCCAGGTACCTGAACTCCTCCACCTTCTCCACCTCTTCTCCCTGCAGCCACACCACTCCACTGCCCTCCCTCTCATTCACACACATGTACTCTGTCTTACTCCTACTGACTTTTATTCCCCTTTTCTCCAGCACATACCTCCACCTCTCTAGGCTCTTCTCAACCTGCTCCCTACTCTCACCACAAATAACAATATCATCCGCAAACATCATAGTCCAGGGAGACTCCTTTCTGACCTCGTCCGTCAACCTGTCCATCACCACTGCAAACAGGAAAAGGCTCAGAGCCAATCTTTTATGCAGTCCAACCTCCACCTTGAACCAGTCTGTCGTTCCTACTGCACACTGCTGTCACACTGTCCTCATACATGTCCTACACCCTCACATACTTCTTTGACACACCTGACTTCCTCATAGAGTACCACAACTTCTCTCTCGGCACCCTGTTGTACACTTTCTCTAACACAAACACACAATGCAACTCCTTCTGACCTTCTCTATACTTCTCCATCAACATTCTCAAAGCAAATAATGCATCTGTGGTGCTCTTTCTCAGCATAAAACCATACTGTTGCTCACAGATGGTCACCTCTTCTCTCAGCCTGGCTTCCACTACTCTTTCCCATAACTTCATGGTGTGACTGATCAACTTAATTCCCCTGTAGTTACTACAGGTCTGCACATCTCCCTTGTTCTTAAAGATCGGTACCAGCACACTCCTTCTCCATTCCTTAGGCATCCTCTCACCTTCCAAAATCCTGTTAAACTATCTTGTTAAAAACTCCACTGCCATCTCACCTAAACATGCTTCTACCAGTATGCCATCTGGTTAACCAGAGTACCGGTGGAAATTGGGCTACTGTTGGCCAAAAGAGGAGAAGGTCAGTAGGAAGACGTCTACAGAGACAGCAGGAAAGTGGAGGGGAGTGGAGGTTTGGGTGGGTACTTTAAATGTTGTACTATGGCTGGGAAAGGTAGAAAGTTAGCTGATATGTTGTGTGTTCAGGAGACCAAGTGGAAAGGGAGTAAGGCCAGGAACACTGAAGGTAAGTTTAAACTGTTCTATCATGGTGTGGATGGAAAGAGAAATGGTGTAGGGGTGATCCTGAAGGGAAAGTACAGTAAGAGTGTAGTGGAAGTGAAGAGAGTTTCTGATAGGGTTATGAACATGAAGCTGGAAGTTGAAGAGGTGATGATATATGTCATCAATGCTTATGCTCCACAAGTGGGTTGTAAGATGGAGGAGAAAAACAATCTGGAATGAGTTAGATGAAGTAGTAGAAGGTGTGCATAGGAAAGAAAGATTGGTAATTGGGGCAAACTTCAGTGGCCATGTTGGTGAAGGGAACAGAGGTGAAGAGGAGGTGATAGGAAGGTATGACCTTAAAGGGAGGAATGTGGGAGGGCAGACGGTGGTAGATATTGCTAAAAGGATGGACATAGCAGTGGTAAATACATATTTAAAGAAGAAGCAAGAGCATAGGGTGGAGGAAGCGTGGAGGAAGGTGCACACAGAAGGACTGTTCTAGAAGAATGTTCTATGCAGGAAATGCAACCTGAAAGAGATTAAGACTGTAAAGTGTTGGCAGGGGACAGTGTAGCTAAACATCATCGAATGTTGGTCTGTAGGATGACTATGGAGGTAAAGAAGATACGGAGGAGAGCAAGGACTGAAAAAAGGATAAGATGGTGGAAACTGAAAGAGGATTCAGGGAAGATTCAGGGAAGAGGTCAAAAAGAGGCTTGGTGGTCGTTAAGAGGTGCTGGATGATTGGGCAACTACTGCAAAAGTGCATAAGGGAGACAGCTAGAAAGGTACTTTGTGTGACATCTGGAAAATAGAAAGGAAGACAAAGAGACATGCTGATGAAATGAGGAAGCTGGAAAGGATGTGCTGCAAGTTAGAGCAATTAAGGATACAGATGGAAGTGTGTTGACTAGTGAGGAGAGTGTGTTTTTTATTTTTTGATCAGCTGATGAATAAGGAAAATAAAAGCAAGAGAAGGTTGGATGATTTGGAGATAGTAAAGCAGGAAGTGGATAGGATTAGTAAGGAGGAAGTAAGATCAGCTATTAAAAGGATGAAGAGTGGAAGGTCGGTTGGCCTTTTGTGAGCAGTTCTACAGACGCATTATTTGCTATGAGAATATTGATAGAGAAGTAAAGAGAAGGTCAGAAGGAGTTGCATTGTGTGTTTGTGGATTTAGAGAAAGCATACAACAGGGTGTCGAGAGAGGAGTTGTGGTATTGTATAAGGAAGTCAGGTGTGTCAGAGAAGTATGTAAGGGTGGTGCAGGACATGTATGAGGACAGTGTGACAGCAGTGAAGTGTGCAGTAGGAATGACATACTGGTTTAAGGTGAAGGTTGGATTGCATCAAGGATCGGCTCTAAGCCCTTTCCTGTTTGCAGTGGTGATGGACAAGTTGACGGACGAGATCAGACAAAAGTCTCCATGGACTACGATGTTTGCGGATGATATTGTGATTTGTGGTGAGAGTAGAGAGCAGGTTGAGAAGAGTTCATGTGTATGAATGAGAGGGAGGGCAGTGGAGTGGTGCAATTGCAGGGAGAAGAGGTGGTGAAGGTGGATGAGTTTTGGTACCTGGAATCAACAGAGCAAAGTAATGGAGTGTGTTAGAGAAGTGAAGAAAAGAGTGCAGGCAGGGTGGAGTGGGTGGAGAAGAGTGGCAGGAGTGATTTGTGATAAATGGTATCTGTGAGAGTGAAAGAGAAACTTTATAGGACTGTGGTAAAACTTGCTATGTTGTATAAATATATATACACAGTACAGGGTATAAGGTTTGTTTTTTATCAAGTTTATATACAAATCTGAAAGACACATTTTTAAAGTTTATTTTTTGGTAAATGCTGTTATTTTTCTTTACTCATGAATGATTAGTACCAGCACTATTAAATAAACACTATAATCTTATTTTCTCACAATTGCATTTACACAAATGACATGAAAGTTTATGTTAGAATTAGTAATCACAGTTTCCCTTGCAGCTGTAATCATTTGAAAACTAACGGAACCCTTTTTATTTTCTGGTTATAGTTTCTCTGAAATCCATGTGAGCTGTTTCAGGTTTCTTCCAGATTCCACACCTAGAGACCAATTTCACAATGTTACTGGATCACTACACTAAAAGCAGTGTCCATCACCACTGCAAACAGGAAAGGGTGACATTTTGTTTAAAATAGTGTATATAAATTATAAGACTCAAAGCAATGATATTTATTACTCTTTAATAGACAACAAAGGCATATTCCTTGTTTCAGTTGGAGTGTAATGATTTGTGTTTGCAGAAAAGAAAGGACCACACCCCACTGAATTAGGCTCATGCTTTCCTGCACAATCTACACATTTTTCATGGAGAATGTCAAAGAATGAACATTTCTTCTCTATCCTCTATAATTTTTTTGCCTGCATGCACATTTCTTGAATGTAAATGAACAAATGTCTTTTGTCATTTCCATTAGGGGTCACCACAGTGGATTATCCGTCTCCATACCCCCCTGTCCTCTACATCTGCCTCTTTCAAACCAACTACCTGCAGGCCTTCCTCTTTTCCTCCTTCCTGGAGGCTCCATTCTCAGCATACTTCTACCAGTATACATGACCCTCTTCTGCACATGTCCAAGCCATCTCAATCGGGCCCCCTGACCTTGTTTTAAAGATGTCCTTGTTTTTAATGTTGTCCATTGTCGTCAACCCCAATCAAAATCTCAACATCCTAAGCTCTGCTACCTCCAGCTCCACCTCCTGTCTTTTACTCAATGCCACTGTCTCTAAACAATACAACATCGCAGGTCTTACTACAGCCCTATAAACTTCACTCTTACAGGATACCCTTTAATCACAAATCACTCCTGACACTCTTCTCCACCCACTCCACCCTGCCTGCACTATTTACTTCACTTCTCTAACACACTATCTATTACAAAAATAGCTAAATTACCACTATTGCTAAATAACTAAAGTCATTCATGCACCCACATACTGTTAATGCACAGTTAAAGCTAATGGATGAAAGTATCTTTGGGATTGCTTAGTCTAATGCATTACATGTTTTCATTTGAATACTTTTATCATTTTGAATACAGAAGCTTTTATCTAAAGTTACTCACAATTTAGCATTGTTCAATCCAAACATATAGCTGTTTAAAGCTTCACTGCAATACATGTTACAGAATTAAGTATCCACCAAGTATCAAGCACTGGTGGAAAATAATTTAATGTTTGTAATTAATTTCTATTGATTATTAATTCAGTAGACTTATCCTTTACCATAAGTACAATTTAAACTACAACCCAAATCCAAATAATTTGACATAATGTGTAAAACATAAATGAAAACAAAATGCAATTATTTGCAAATCTCATAAAACCTTTTTTTTTTTTTCAGTAGAACGTAGAATAGAACATCGAAAACATAACACATTTTAAAATTAAAGATATGTACCATTTAAAATAAGGTAATTTATAATTTTATGCCCACAACTCTTCTAAATAAAGTTGGGACATGGGCAACAAAAAACTGGAAATGTATGTGTTACTGAAAAAAGCATGTAAAAAACGTGTAAATATCTCTCAGAAGTAAAAAATTGTATGTGTTACTGAAAAAAGCATGTAAAAAACGTGTAAATATCTCTCAGAAGTAAAAATGGGCAGTGGTTTCCAATCTGTGAAAAACTGTCTCCAAATTGTAGAACAATTTTAAAATAATGTTTATCAACATTAAATTGCAAAGACACAAAATATCTCATCATCTACCTCACATAATATAGATTACGAAAATCTGGAGAAATCTTTGTGCGAGGGCAACAAGGACAAAAATCAATATTGGATCACTACACTAAAAGCTGGCTTGATTCTGTAATGGAAATTACTGCATGCAAATCATTGCCTGTGAACACAGTTTTTGTGCCATCTACAAATGCAGGTTAAAGCTCTATATACAAAGATGAAGTTATATGAAAACATGTTCCAGGAATCTTCTCTGGACCAAAGCTTATTTAATATGGACTGAGGAAAAGTGGAAAATTGTTCGGTGGTCAGATAAATTGAAATCCAAACTATTTTTGGAATTATTTGGCTTGTTATCAGTAATGAAATAAAGCCTGTATATCTGATGGTTTGGAGATACATTAGTGTCTATGGAATGGACAGCCTGCATATCTGGAAATCCATGGCACCATCAATGCTGAAAGGTATATACAGGTTTTTGAAACAACTTATGCTTCCATCCAGAGGACATATTTTTTTTTCAGGAAAGGCCTTGCATATTTCAGCAAGACAATCATAAACCTCATACTACATTTATAATACAACAGCATGGCTTTGTAGTAGAAGCATCCGGGTGCTGCACTGGCCTGCCTGCAGACCAGACCTTTCACCAATTGAAAACATTTGGTGCAATATGAAATGAAAAAAGACCCAGGACTGTTCAGCAGCTAGAATTGCCAGTGTCAAGCAAGAATAGGGCAACATTCCTCTCCTAAAACTCCAGCAACTGAACTTCTCAGTTCCCAGACATATACAGACTGTTGTTAAAGAAGAAGATGCTACACACATTTCCGCAGTTGAAACTTTTGATATACATTCTTTTGTAAACAAAAAAATGAGATTTGCAAATCATTGCATTCTGTTTTGATTTACATTTACAGTTGTACAATTATAAATATATTTTAAAATATAAATTTGAATATATACATATTTTAAAAACTATGAATAATCTAATTACTTATTTGACATAGTGAGTGTATGTAAATGTCTTGTTAAAGATAACTTCATTGAGAATGTTATTTGAATGTTATCTTTCAAGAAGGAACCTCAACGGACTTCAGAGATTTTGTGCAAATTTTGCTGCCTACTTTTCCACTATCAAGATGGCCACACTACACTATAATCTTTTTATGTGTACCAATAAGCATAGATAGTAGATACCACAGTCATCACTTTCTCTGATCTTTTGAAAAATTCTAACAATTTGACTTACACAATTAGAAGTAGGTAGCTGGAAACATGCAATATATATATATATATATATATATATATATATATATATATATATATATATATATATATATATATATATATATATATATATATATATATATATATATATTTTTTTTTTTTTTTTTTTTTTTTTGGTAGCTCAAGATAGCTGAAGGGTTACACAGTAGTATAAAGTATATAGTAACTGCCCACTGAAACACAGAGTTTTTTTCTCACAATATTTGAGTTTATATATATATATATATATATATATATATATATATATATATATATATATATATATATATATATATATATATATATATAGTTTTTGGAAATTAAATAATATGGTTGTGCAAAACCTGTGAAGTCTATGCCTGCTTGAGTGCACACTCTCAATAAAGCAAAAAGGGAACATATATATATATATATATATATATATATATATATATATATATATATATATATATATATATATATATATATATATATATATATATATATACATACTTAGAATAAGAATTTCTGAAATTCATATATCATCTATGTGGGTGGTTGTATGTGTTGTATGTACTGAGACACTTTTCTGTTCAGCCATGGTTGAGTAAATATTTGAGTTACTATAGACTTTTTGTCAGCTCAGACCAGTCTGGTCATTCTCTTCTAATCTTTCTTATCACCAAGGTGTTTCATCCTGCAGACCCTATGCACCCATGATGTTCTTTTGCTTTTTTTGCACTGTTCTGAATAAACTCAAGTTGTCTGTGAAATTCCCAGGGCATAAGCTTTAACCTCCATCCCAAAAATTTTTTTTCCCCACTGTGGTGTTTGATATTTACAGTATTTAAAGATGTAGACCCGTATTTGCATTGTGCTGCTGCTACATGATTAGCTGATTGGATAACTGCATAAATAAACAGCTGTACAGGTGTTTTGATTAATGTGACTGGCAAGTTTATTTCCGAATATAAGTTTGACTCATCATTAATCATTTAATTTGTATTGAATTGCTTTATTAAATTTGAAAAGAAAAATGCAAAATAGAAGCATTTTTAGTAATAGTCTTCTAGACATCATTGTACGTATATGTGCATATTTGCATAAATATTCAGATGTTTTTAGAAGAGACTCTTGGAGATTGTAAAGGAATGTGTTGAACACTAATAAAGTTTTATCTATTTAAATGATGTCTCTCAAACAGTCATGTCTCACATTTCTGACCTTCTTCTGAAAAGCTAAGAATTTAGAGGGGATATGTAAGTTGACCAGCAACACTGCTTTGAACAGTTTCTCGGAAACTTGAATAAATAGAAACCACCTCCCCCCCTTTCCTTAGAACATACAAAAAAAAATTTACTGTGCACTACTATCCTTTGATTTGACCACATTGTCAAAGAAAGTACATACTTGCTGTTTCTTTGTATCCTGTAAATCTTTGGGGAAATTATTTTTGGGGTGAGGAAATAAAAGTCAAATGAAACTGATTACTATGACTACCATCAGTTGCTTACTTACTTATTTACTTATTTTATTTACTTAAAATAAAAACAGGCCAAATTTTTATACTTAACAAGTTTTAAGTTAAAATAATTGGCCTAATTTTATTTTAAGCTGTGAATAATAAATTGTATGAACAAAGACAGCATAATAATGCAATTTGAACTGAACAAATATATCTATGTCTATCTGAATCCTCCTATTTAGTCAACAGGTATCCACAGATAATTGGATATGTAATTTTCATGTTTGTGCAACCCTATATCCTACTTGAAAAGAAGATGCCATTAAATTCCATCTATGAATGCTGTTATTCTGTTATCCTGAAGTAAGTTTTTCTTTTGATGGACTTGTTGGTTTTTCTTTCTAGTGTTGATTTTCAACATTCTATTTGAATTTCACCACAAATGTTTTTTCTGTAATGCATAGTCTATTCCATTTGACAACAATCATCCAACAACAACAACAACAACAACAAAACATTTATTAGTAAATACATTTTATGGTGCATCTATAATTTTTTATTGCTGATGTCACGTATGACATTGCCATAATCTGACGTTAATACTGTAATTCCCCTAACTGTCAACAGCCACATATATTATTATACCACTATCATACATGTAACCATATTTAGGATATAAGCAAAATAAACTGCAGCAAAAGCCATTTTTTTCATCACTGCCTATTGTTTAAATGATCATATCAATGATTTGAACAATAGGCAGTGATGAAAAAAATGGCTTTTGCTGCAGTTTATTTTGCTTATATCCTAAATATGGTTATATTAGCTATCAATAATAGTTAGATTATTGATAGCTGCACACATTATGCACAGATATTTACATATCTGTGGAAATGTTTTTTTTTTTTTTTTTTAAAGAGAGGCAAGTCTATGTGTGGGGTGTGCTGAGGTAGGCTGGTAGGTAGGAGGTGAGGGAGTGTATATGTGTGCGCGTGAGTATGAATGTACTGTATGTAGGGGGAGCTGACATGGAGAGCTATATGTAGGCAGGAAGCCTTCATGCTCACGCATGCTTACTATGCCGCATGGGGGTGGAGAGATGCTATGTAGTTAAACCCACTGCTAGTGGATAAGCCAGTCATACTGACATGCAGATAAGCACAGAAAGAAGCAAGGGCTTGGCCTGAGAAATGCATACACACTTACAGACTCATATACATTGTACACACAGAGGAAAACAGTACTTCAACAGGATTTTGCATGTTGTCACTAGCAGTTACACAAACAAGCAGAGAGGGGAAGGAAGAAGAGAAAAGAAGACAAAGTAGTCTGCATATGGAAAAGCTCAGCCATGTGCACAGGTAAGAACAACTCCAGAAACTCTTTGTGTGTAGCAAATTAAAATGGACTAGTCATGTTTATATATATTTTTTTAGTTGTTGAAACATTCAAGGGTCATGCATTTTTTTTAGGTTTATACACTTTATTATTTTACTTTCAGTCAAAATAAGTAAAAGTCAGCAGAAGGATGGCACTGTAGTTTGTGAGCATGTGGATTTTTTTTTTAGTTCACTGAAGAATATAAGTAATGAGCTTGTATGCTGTTTTGTTTGTGTGTGCGTATGTGTGCGTGTGCGTGTGCGTGTGTGTGTGTGTGTGTGTGTGTACGTTTATGTGTGTGTGTGTGTGTGTGTACGTTTATGTGTGTGTGTGTGTGTGTGTGTGTGTGTGTGTGTGTGTGTGTGTGTGTGTGTGTGTGTAAGAAAGAAAGAAAGAAAGAAAGAAAGAAAGAAAGAAAGAAAGAAAGAAAGAGAGAAAGAAAGAAAGAAAGAAAGAAACTCTAATTGTTGTCAGTGAGAGTGCATGCCTGCAGCATAGGAAGGAGGGACAAAGACTGGCACTGTCTTTGTTCTCTACAGTTGCATGGCAGTTACTAAGCAGGTAAATAAAACAACAGACATACACACACCTTTCTGCTTTTGCCCTGATCCACTCAAACTCAGCAGCAGCTGCTCCAACACACAGAATATATTCATTGGGGATGGTTGTTTGTTTTATTGTCTGTTCCCAACCAGAGGAAACCAGATCAGAGGAAAGCTCCACCAGCCTCCAAAACATATTGTGCCTCCACACGGGTGTGAGTGGGTGGATTTGTGCAAATGTGTGTTTTAGTGCAAATGTGTCTAAACGTGCATTTGCTTGTGTTTGCCCAGAAGAGTATTTGCGTGTATAAGTGTGTGGGCGTTTGGATATAGGTATTTGTGTAGGTGGGGTGTAGCTGTACATGTGTGGGTGACTGAGTGCATGTGTGAGCGTAAGACTGCATGTGCTTGCCCCCTTGTGTGTGTGTGTGTGTGTGTGTGTGTGTGTGTGTGTGTGTGTTTGTGTGTGTGTGTGTGTGTGTGTGTGTGTGTGTGTGTGTGTGTGTGTGTGTGTGTGTGTGTGTGTGTGCGGATTAAATACACCTACTAGAACTGACACTAATATAAAAAGCTGGGATGCCTGTCAAACTTGAGCATTCCAGCACACCCTGACCCCATACTGAATGCTGAGAATTTCAGCTAAAACGGAAAGACAATAGCCAGGGGGACATTTAAGAGGTTTTAGTTCAGATCCCTGGGAATCAATCCCCCGTGTGCAGTGGGAAAAACTAGAGCTCAGGCCTGTATTTCAGGTTTCAGTTAGACAGTTGCAGCCTGCTGCTGAGGGGCTTTCCCAAAATTGGGCACCATCAGGAGGGGATACAAAAAGACCCACCTGTGGTGCTCTAAGGACTGTGGTGTCTACTCTCAGTGGGAAATGTCTTGCTGTTGTATCCATGTAAGGCTGCTGATATTTTTTATTTTCAGTTGGCTGATTAATTCAGTGTGGATTTGAATGGTGTGTGGTCTGAAATGTAGTCTAGTTTTGTACAGGGTAAATATAAAAGACAAAGATGCCTCTCTCATTATATCTCTTCATGGGGTTGACGCATTGACGAATCTTGCTCACACACAGACCCCCAACAGAGCCTTTTATATGTTACTGATAATTATAAATCTAGCTTTTTATACAATTGCATATATTTGTTCAATATCCCAGCAATCTAATCTTACTAATAATAATAAAATGATTGTGGAGGAGATAAGGTAATTAAAGTTATATTAAACTCAAACTTATATCAAAATATAAGTTTCTTTGTAGGTAATTCAAATACCTGTACAGATAAAGTGAAACTCACTTGTCGTTTTTTTCCTAAAATCTTTGTGCAAAATACTGCCTGGGACTGGTTTCATATATATATTTTTATTTCAATATATTATACATTTTAAATATCATGTGTGCTGGTATAATTTATCAGTTGGCTAATAAGTATTGTAGGTTGTAGATAGGAATTCTGGGTGAGGTTAAAATGGAAAAATAGTTTGAATCCTGATAAATATCTCATGTCTCAGGTTAAAAAAGATCAAACTAAATATATAAGATTAAGCATTCTAAATAACAAAACATATACTAATAGGATTTCTCCATGTAAAGTACTGACAGTTGTTTTTACATCATCACATAGCAATTTTAGAGAAGTATTGGTTATGTGGACTTACTGATACATTGCATCATATGTTAGATGAAATCCCCTCCAAAAATAACATGTTTGCCTTGCATCAGATTTAGTAAACTGAGCAACTGATGAGCTAATCTGTGTTAGCATAGTGCAGAAATCAGCAGAAATCTTTGAATTCCAGTTGTCGCATGTGCTGCTTGTACAGATATATAGGAAAGTCCCTTAGCTGTAAGCTAAGTAAATCAGCTAGTTTAGAAATGTATGCAGTGTTCAGAATGACTGGAAGTGCGGTAAATAAAATTATATAGGAAGCCCGAATTATGTGCTGCAGGACATCTGCTGACACTTCCCATGTTGTGAAGAGGTAGAGGTGTGTGGTAGATGCAAGAAATTAAAAAAAGTGTCAAGAATTTCATGATAAATAGTTGAAAAATCAATTAGCAAGTGTAATTTACTGTTTTCAGATGGCATTGATCAATAAAAAAATAGCAAAAATAAATACAATATTTAGAGGGTGGTGAAAGAAGATAGAAATTATATAGTATGTGAGGTAAAGGAACACATAGCACTGGGTTTAGCACTTTGGAATCTTTGAAGGTGTTATTCACAAGTAGTTTATATATCCCGTTACTCCCATTTTATGATCATAATATAATAATGAGGGAATGTAGGGTTGTAAGCTGAGTGAAAGATCAACAGAAGCCCGCTGACCCACTCTTTTGATGTGATTTGGGATCACTGGTGATCCATGTAATGATGACTGAATGTTTTTCAGTTTGGAGAGGTTTCTGTAAGAAAACCACCCCTGAATGAAAAAACGCTAACATTGCATAGACTTAAAGCATTTAAATTATCAATTCAGTGACATTTGTTTCATTCTTTTTTCATCACAAAATAAACACTATTATATTCATGTAAACAAAATGTTCTGAAACAGCTTTATTTATTTATTT
Source organism: Silurus aristotelis (assembly GCF_946808225.1). NCBI lineage: Eukaryota > Metazoa > Chordata > Actinopteri > Siluriformes > Siluridae > Silurus > Silurus aristotelis. Next base: position 17,890,864 of record NC_139576.1, on the reverse strand, counting down.
ATTTATTTATTTCAGATGTCTGTTCCAGAAGTTGATATTTAATAAAATGCTCATATTTAATTTGAACACTTTTTAAAGGTTTAAATGAAACAAGAAAATAACTAATTGAAAAATTTTTTTTTTACATGTTTACAAAACATTTTATTGTGGGGTCATTTAGTCAATCTGACATAAAGTAAACTTTAAAGAGAAGAAAAAAAAATGTCTATAGGACCTAGTTATTCATTACAAATTTTTCCAGTCTATCCAAACAAATGCAACATGTCCTTTAGACCACAGTTAAACAAATTCCAGCCAGAGTTGCTTAAAGCTAAAATTCTGTGATGTTCTTGTCTGTTTTGTCAATCCTGAAGAGATGCATTCTCTATGGATGGGATAGAGAGAGTGTGCATGTCAAATGTTGCTATTTTCTGCTTTCTTGCACATGTGCAATAGTATTTTGATGTGTGACTAAAAAACAGTAGATAACGATTTATACACCAACTAAGATAAGTTGTCTTGCTGTTGACTGTGTAAGTTTGATGAAGCTTGATGATGTGATTTTATATCAGTCTGTTAACATTAACTAGACTTGGTATGATTTTCCAAATAAGGAACAATGTTTAAATGATGGTAAATGATGTTCAGTGATTAAATTATGGTATTTATAGACTAATTGGCTTGACTGATTTAACTACATTAGAAATTCTTTAACAATAAGCCAGAAATAATTCTGGAAAAAAAAAATTTATATTACATATAAAAAATATATATATTATTATTTTATAAAATATATATTACAAGTTAGAACAAGTTAGAACAAGTTAAAACTAGTATTGTACAATATTAGTTATATACTTTATGTATTATGCTTTTGAAAATCATAAAATCTGCCTATGTTTAACACACTGCATTTGTTTTGTAAATAAAACAGTTCAGTATCACTATGGGGTTTAAATAACACATATCCTCATCTTATGTGTATCAATAATTTCCATTTTATTTTAGTATTCGCAGTTCGAAGATTGTAGCTTTATATTCATGTTTGCTAATAAATAAGTTTTGATATAACTATAATCATTAATCATTATGGCCTTTTCCCAATATCTTCCTCAGTCTAACATCAACGTCTCAATTGACTTATAGTCACAGAATTTGAATCTAGTATAATAACTGAACACAGTCTTCTGTACAGGACAGAAAATAATATTTACCCAGATCTGGTTATATTTTAAAAATATAAACAATATGATTCAATCTCTGTATACTTCTAGCATTTTATGTAATTTAAATACAATTACATTGTAACGACCGTATACATAACATACTCTGCACTGCAATTACATTATCTCTAGATTGACGAACAAAACTTGAATAAAAGTATTATTTAACAATAAATTTAATAAGCATGTGTTGCTGGCTTTACTTGTTTATAAATAGTTTAGTTTTTTATTATTTACCTTTTTTTAATTGGACATATGGTGTTCTTCACCACACATTTGTGTGAGTTCATAGAAAATGGTCCAATGTGTCAATCAATAAACCATTATAATTTTGTGAAAATGTACTCTGCTATGTTTTCTTACAATACAGGGATGTTTTGTGAGTCTTAAGCGGTCCTTATTCTGGGGCTTCAAATTTCCCCAGCTTGATTCTCACGTCATGACTCTCTAAACATCTCTGCAACGTGTTTCTGAAAAAGTGAAAGGGACAGTGGAAAAAACATGTTCTTCATATGCCAGTCTGGCACTTGGGAAATTTTATGTAAATTATTGGGCACCTCCCACAGTTGTTGTATTTCCCCTTGTACGTCCTATCTGAATTCGGGACATAACTGAGAGCACGCTGGAGATAAGAGAACATAATATGAGGTGAATGAAACAATGTGGTCGGTTAGGTGAACTCCCATCATAATCGCTTCCTGCTGTCATTTTCTCTGGTGAAACCCCGGGTACCTACTGTAACTGAAAGGGAGGGGGACATGAGGAGAGGCATGTTGTTGCTTAGGGCTTTTCCTCAACATAACTGTCTGCTTACCATTACATCTTTTTTATAGCCTGAATAACAGAAGCCAGCAAATACCGCAATTCATATTTAGTCTCAATAAAAGAATGAAAGACTTTTATAAAAACACGCTGAAAGATTTTCGTTCTTATTCATGATGCCCAAAAAATGGGTGTCCTATTGCTACTTAAAGTGTTAAATAGAGACTAGTGTGAGGTAACTACGCCCTACCGTTTAGACAGGAAAACGTCTGAGTAATATAGAAGTAAAGAAATTAGTTTTTCAGAGGGATTTTATATTTGTCATAATGTAATCTTTGTGAAGTTGGCAAATTCACAAAGAAATAGCAAAGAAATATAATTATAGAATTTATGATGATGATAATGATGATGATGATGATGATGGTTATATTGTTGTTGTTGTTATTGTTTTTGTCATAGCGCATGTTAAATCAGAATATCGGGGACTTTTCAAAAATGAACACAGAGTTTACGACATTGCGCAAAGTACATTTTTAGACTTTCCTGAGATGTTTGGAGAAAAAAAACTGAATAATTATATATATATATATATATATATATATATATATATATATATATATATATATATATATATATATATATATATATATATATATATATATATATATATACACACACACTCTGTGTGTGTGTGTGTGTGTGTGTGTGAGTGAGAGTCCCCGAGTCTGGAGAAGGGCCGGCCCCGGCTGAGCGGGGGGATTTCTGCAGCGCTTTAGCCTATATGGTTAGTAGTGAAGTGAGCGGGGGCCGTGTGTGAACGGGCAAATACAGAGGGAGAAGAGAGAGAGAGAGAGAGAGAGAGAGAGAGAGAGAGAGAGAGAGAGAGAGAGAGAGAGAGAGAGAGAGACGCAAAGATAAAAAAAAAAAAGAGAGAGCGCCAGAGAAAGAAAATAGACAGTAGAAGAGAGAGAGAGAGAGAGAGAGAGAGAGAGAGAGAGAGAGAGAGAGAGAGAGAGAGAGAGAGAGAAAGAGAGAGAGAGAGCGCGCGCACTGTTCCCCACAGTGAGCCGGTAATTGCACGAGGTGGCCGCCGTAGATGGAAGCGGCAAATGAGTGCCAAGCGGGTGAGTGATTGACTGAGTGACACAGGCATTAGCATTATGAGTGTGTGCTGCTTAGTCGCGTTTTATGTTCCCGCTAAATGCTATGCCGTTCTTTCTCTATGTATGTATTGTTTTCCACGTCGGTGCTCGATGTAATCTGGGCGGCGACGCTAAACTGAAGGTAGGAGCTTCGGGGGGGGGGCTAGATTTGACAGTTTTTTCGAAACATCCTTTTCATTTAGTGTTTTCTTTTTTGTTGTTTTAATCAGCGCCAATACAACGGCAGCAATACGATCAAACAACCGGCGGTGGTACACACGTATTATCTTTTCACTAGACATGATGAACACAGTCTAGATTGCGCGTGCGGCTGCTGGTGAACATGTGCGCAGTTTCTGTGCCACTGCTGTTGGAAACGACGCAGTAACAGAGAAGAAGCCGACTGTGTGTGGGCGTGTGTGTGTGTGTGTGTGTCTGCGTGCACTGACAAATACCATTTATTTGAGGGCTGGGAAAGAAAAGTGCAACGAAGAAAACTTTAGCTGTAAGTGGCCTTAGTGCTCAGGCGCGCGCGCACTCACACACGCATACACACACTACTATCAGGGTTCGGCTCTTGCAGCGCAGAAATGCTGTGTTCTGCGAGTGCTGGAGGAGGAGGAGGAGGGAGAAAGGCTTCTATGTGAACCGAGGAGACGGAAATTCTTGTGTGTGTTTTGGAATGCGATTGCCCCGGGGGAGACCTCGTGACAAAAAAAATGAGTTGAAGAATAAAATAGAGGGGTGAGTTTAGAAAGAGGGGGAAAAAAGCTGGGGGCGCGTTTCCCCTTCCTCTATTTCCTCTCTTCAGCGAGAAACACACATATATACACACACACACTGGCATGCACGCACGTGCGCGCACACACACACACACACACACACACACACACAGGATTGAAAAAAAATCTTTTTTTTTCTTCAAATCCAAAAGTCTTCAAAAGTCTTCAAATCCAAATGTAATGAATGAAAACATTTATGGAATATAGCAATAACACAAATGAACCCACTGGTGTTTATATTATTGTTATTATTTTTGGTTATATTAATAATAATAATAATAATAATAATAATAATAATAATAACTATTATTATTATTGTTGTTGTTGTTGCCGTTGATGACATATTAAAAGTTGATATTAAAACCTTTTTCTTTTAACCTGTAAAGGACACACAACAAGCTTTATTTATTTGAAGTACGTGGAAGAGTGAATATTATGTTTACATTAATGGATATTTCTCAACTAAAGCGACATGCCTGTTTTATTAGAATTCTTTTATTTCAAATAGTTTCCATAAGGGGGCACACATGAGACATGGTATGTGTGCATTGTTTTAGTCAGTGGGCCAGAAGGAAGACTGGCGTGACACTATGATTTCATCTGAACGTCCCAAATCTCTTAAAGTACTGACTGTTCGGAAGTATACTTTTTATTATTTATTCAATAATTGCATTGAATCTAATTGACCTGGTATATAATATGAGAGGTAGGAAGAAGTTGAACCAGGCTGGGAGTTTACAGGGATATTTTCCCCTTTGCCAAAACAAAGTTTAGCACATGCATATATATTTTTATATTCTAACTTTTTTGTTGTGTAATTAGAATTTTGTGGTGCGTTACATAAACATTTGCAAAAGATTCTCTAAAGAACCACATACAACACATTCAGTGATATAAAAATGTGTTTTGTTATTAGATATTTTTCTAATATTGTATATTAGACTAATATTGTTATTTGTCTATGAACATTTTTCAATCACATTCATGATAATGTTACACATTTTAAAATGTACTACTTGTACTATCATGTACAACAGTTTAGGATTTTACCATGTTGGAAAATCTAAATGCAAATTTTGAGCAAAGAAAAAAACACGTCATTGTTCATTTCATACAAATATAATAAATGATCATCCCTACAGTGAAACATATGTCTTTTATTTGTGAGAATGTTAAATGCTACATGCATATATGAGTTATTAAGCTCCCACTGTGTTTCACCTGTTGTTTACCTCTTTTACATGTTTTTAAAAAAAAAATTTATTTTAATCAAGTTTAATTTAGGATGCCACGTTTAATTACTTTCCTCACTATAATGTTGCAAAATATGATTATGTGTGTAAACAAACCTTGCAAAATTAAATCAACTTCACTTTTTAAGTGTAGTGATTACTTACAATAGCGGAAAAATGCAGAATATTTGAAGGTTGCCACATAATTTAAGTAGCACACAAAAGGAAATATTTTCTGATTGGCAGAGAGCCATGTAAATTGCTTAAATTATCACTGTTCTATAATTGCCTTTATAAAAGAATCCTTTTTTTGTTGAAAGTGAACCATTTCTGGAAATTGTTCATGATAACGCCTACCTAGCAGTTAATCTTACACAAAAAGCAAGTCAGTTTTGAAACAATTGCTAATATCACATCTGATTGGCTTGCAATTACAAAGTCTATGAGCGCTGTCAGACATGTCACATTTCCCCTGAGAGAGCTGCTAATGGATCCAGTGCCTCAACTCATGTAATAATAAGAATACCAGTGATTTATAATATAGAATATCTTACTTTAGTACCACACTCCCACTTGCACACCAAAAATCCTTCCTATTATGGGACCAGGCCTAAAATTGCTACATTTTCATGTTAAATTATGTTCAGAAAGGTACTGAGCCTGAAATCACAATAAAGGGTATATTACAGCCTTATTCTGTACATAAATTTTAATTCAGGTACACTCTATCTGCTTTTTTTTTTAATAACAGGTATAATTATGATATACTTGTAATTCAGATGAAAATAAATGTAATGCAATTATGGCGGTGATTTGAGTTTTTTCTTTTTTTTTCTGATTAAACCGCTCATCCTCAGAGACCATGTGAGCTCCTGAAGAATAGCTGTTAGTTATCGCCCACATGCACAAATGTGAAATATTTTAATGAGCAATCTGTCTCATTTTGAATATTATCAAGCCAATCCATTTCTACAAAATTATCTCTCAGTCATGTCACTTAGAGAATTTAGTCACTTAGAGTTTCTGCAAATTGCTCAATAATAAATTACCACCTAACACTGCATTAGGTTTCTAGAGACATAATGAATTTGTAATATATCAGTAATTGTAGATACTTTCATGTCTCTTCTAGGTGCTGTCATGCCATGGTGAATGTGGATCACCAGACACCGGTAAGATTAATACAATTAATGCCAATATGCTAAATGTAGAAAAGTAGATTAATTGAAACTGATTGGCAGAGATGTATTTAGTGTGTTAGTAGAAAAACTGTTGTGTTTTTCTTTGATGTATAGTGGGACATTTATTAGGTTTTTTGTTTGTTTGTGTGTGTGTGTGTGTGTGTGTGAGAGAGAGAGAGAGAGAGAGAGAGAGAGAGAGAGAGTCTAAGTGTGTGTGTGTGTGTGTGTGTGTGTGTGTGTGTGTGTGTGTGTGTGTGTGTGTGGAATAAGAAAAGAAATATAGCAACAGACTGTCTCACATGAACTGTCCAGCAGCCCTAATGATTCTTTTATAAAATAGATCAGGGACTAAGATAAGTGCAAGAAATTTAAGATGAATCCAGATTGTTTCTCAAAGGTTGATATGCATGCACTTGTGCATGTACTCACACACACACACACATATGCACATAAAAAACAAAAGCTTAAAAAGAGTGTTATCCCACACATTATCCCATGTGTCCGTTTTGTTTGTTTTTTATTTTCTTTTTCAAGGACATCATAAATGTAGGCTCAGGCTCAGCTTGTGGGTAGAAACTGTACATGTACTGGCAGTGGAAGAGAGACAGACGCGTCTTTAGTTTAAGGCCCACAGGCTCTGAGCCCGGTGTTTTCACACCCACATTTGGGTGTGTGTGGGTGGATAAGTGGGCAGAAAGCCTGTGACTCATCCTCCTTCAGTCCTACACAGGGCAGCTCCCTGCCACCCATCATCTCTGAGCCTCTGCTTCCACCTCCTCTGCTTTCCACCCATTTAGTTTCCTTCTTTCTCCTCTCCTCTTTATGTACAGTTCTCTCTTTACACCTATATTCGGATTTCCTCTTTGGTCCTCTCATCTTCGGTTTTCTGCTTTCATCTCCTCCTTTTTTCTATAATCCCATTTCTTTTGTCCACCTTTACTCTTCTCTCCTAATATATCATCCCTTCCTTGTCATCTTCTCCTCCTTTCACACCTTTTGCTGGCTCCTTCTTGCTTCTTTTCCACTCCTCTCCGCTCCACATGTATTTCTTTCTTCTGTATTATACTCTCCGCTTCTCCCTGCTTATCTTTGTTCTCTTTGATGTCGCCATATCCACTGCGCTCATCCTATGACTAGTGACTGTTTGTGTTGATTCAAGAGAGCAGCATTAGACATGTTAGGGGAATTGCCATGAGTCAGACATCACATATTTCTTTATTTCAGTTACTTGGCAACACATTTGTCTTTCAGCAGAAAACTTTTGTTGCCTTAATATGATTGTGTGTTCACATCTTTATTTTGCTTTGGGTTTTTGGTCTTTATTGAATATATCACTAATTGTCGCTCATAGTAAATTGTGCTTTTTTGGAGAATTCACTTTGAAAGTACAAGGAAAACAACAATGCACAATATGGATCTATAGATAATGTCTGTTAAGCAAAATTTCATTTAAAATATCAGTGTGAAGAAGCCATTTTGTCTTGTCAGGTGCAACATTGATAGAGACAGTGACCAGATCACAGAGGTCTGGCTTTTATGCTCAATCACATGTGAGGGCAAAAACAGACAATGCACTAGGACAGAAAGACTACTAAGGATACTACTACTAAGGATATGCTGAGGCTAGGCGCCTCAGTGACACAAGGACAGAACTTAGTGCGGGACATATGTCTCTGATATATTATTTCTGGAGAAAATGAACTCCTGTTCCCTAAAGCTCTGTAAGGAGCTAGAAAGAAGTACTTAGTTCTTTATTTACTCCTTCTCCGTTACTTGTTTTCATTCTTGCCCACTGACCTCTCTCTCCTTCTCTCTCTCTCTCTCTCTCTCTCTCTCTCTCTCTCTCTCTCTCTCTCTCTCTCTCTCTCTCATGTTTTATTGTCTGATTCAGGTTATTACACTCTTTTGTTTCACCTTGCTTTTCTTTTTCTAGTCTGCTCTCCTGCTTTTCTCTCTTGCTTTGTCTCTCCCTTCCTCTGTCACCTTTTATGTTGTTCAGAATGGCCTTGGGCTTGCTAGCCAAGCCAAACAGTGTAATCGCTTTCCCTTGGTGATTACACCACTTTGGCTTGGTGGGGAATGAATCGAAGGGAGCTTTATCGGCATTGTATAACATCAGCACTTTCTCCCCGGCCCAGCAGCTAAGATAATTGAAGGTGGTTCTTCAGGAAGTGCCTGAAAGAGTCCCCTTGTCTAGGCTGGGTAGGGTGGGAGCACACCAGCTGGGGGCTGGGCTCTGAGTGCAGGAAACCCTGCTCAGCATGCTTGGGGAGAATGGAATGTTTATAAAGATCACGGTCGGAACTTCCAGGATGAGGGTGTGAACTGCTGCCGTTCTTGCTCCCTCTTTCCAATCGCCAACTCAGCTGAGGTGGAGGACAGGGAAGCTGACTTGGCTGTGTCTCTCTGGCACCACGCTACCTGATGCTGTAGTGGGGACAACCCACTTCCAGGATGTAAATGTGTAGAGAGTGCCGGGGTCAGAAAGAATCAAGGCGGGGGTCCTGCATCCTGATTTAACCAGGACAGCCAGAGGCGGCAGGCTGGAGGACGGCAGCCTGGGTGTGTTTGTGTGTGTATGTGGGTGAAAATGAGTGAGTGCGTGTGAGGAGTGGGGAGTGTGTGGGAAGCAGTGAAGGAGGGAAAAAAACGTGGGTGTTGAGGGGGCGAGTGAAAGCAGGATGCTAGCAAGTGAGCGCAGCTTAAAGAGAGGGGGCGAGATAGAATGAGAACGAGCAACAATCTCAGCTGCTTTTCATCTGACACCTTTTAAAGGGCCAGCCAAGGGGTGGAGGAGCAGACGGGCAGGCTCCATTAAATGCTCTCACACTCTTTTCCACCCACTATTCAACTCCTACCTGAAACCCAGCCATCACCGGTGACAAGGGACAGTAAATAAGGACCATAACTCCCTGCCTAACAACATACATGCTAATTGCTTGTTATTATTCAGAATGGTGGTTATTTAATAATAGAGAGGCCTGAGAGATGAATCATTTAATATCTGTTGTATTTGTAATATGTAACTGGACAATACTTTTTTAAAATTTGGTTTCTTCATAAAAGTTCAGATTTCACATATGAATGAAAAAAAAGACTGTATGTATCCAGTATTAATAGCCAGCACTACTGAAAATAAGAGTAACAGTATCCATGTGAGTCCTAATGCATATAATAATCATCACAGCTATAAATCAGTAATGATAATACAGTTTTAATTGTCTGCCCATTTCCTCAGTGGGAATGTTTCACATTCTCCTAGCTGGGTTACACTTTCCTCTATTTGCTGGACAAATTTCTTATTATCAGCTTTTTAAACACATGGTTGGCATAGCTACCAGGCATCCCTGTGGCAGGTTTTGTGCCTTTAAAAGACAGGCCTGTGGCTGTGTGTGCATGTGTGCGAGGTGAAATGTAATACAAGAATGGCATATATGTGGCTGATAAGGCTTGTGAAGTCATGCCTTGCCAGCATGACCATGATGTTGTAGTCTCGTTGCTTTTACTCTATGAACACCAGCTCTGCAGCCACCTAATATAGACAGAGTGCCAGAGGTGAGCACAGCAGGCCAGCTCGATTAGGAGTGAGGAAGGGGGTACCTCATCATCCTGACGTCTTTTACCAGCTGACTGCCTACATTCCTACATTGCTCAGTCTGGCCAGGCCAAGTCATGTGTGGATGTGTACTCTTTCTGAATGCATGGCCACTATGCCAGGCACTTTTCCCCTGCTTTTGATGTGGTGACCTGCTTTTATTACTGGCTGCTACACTATGTAAAGCACTCGGGTTAGGATGTCTCTGTACCATCAAGGAATGTGACTGCTGGGGTGCTGATCAATGATTATCACTCATAAAATGTGTGTGTTGAAACAAAATTGAGTGTTTGAGCTTATGTGTAAATACGTACTTATTGGATTTAAGGAAGACTTTTGATGAGTAAGCATAATAATGCACTTTTACTGAGGCTGCAGCTATTGGTTATTTTAGTAATTGAGTATTCTACCGAAGTATTTTTCTTCAATAAAGAGCAATACTAAACATACAAGAGAAAATAAGACAAGTCTCTTAAAATCAACAAGTAATTTGTTTCATTTTTAGAAACGATTTTTATTGCTAAAATTGCAATCTAGATAAAAATATAAAAACCATAGATAAAAATATAAAAATCAATTTCAAATTACTTTAAAAAAGGTAAATGTACTGTAATATGTATTCTTTATGTGTTTTAGTTTAAAATTATCTTACATTTTGGAAACTTTCTGTTGTGTTCTTTGGCCCATCTTTTCCTCACCGCTCTCCGTTTTCTCTCTGTTCTTCTGTGTTTTCCTGTCAAGGGGTCTCATTTGTAAACGTGGCGTATGCACAAAACTAAGCTGAAAGCTTGTGTACGCCACTTTTCACGCAAAGGTTGTTATTTACAAAAATAAAACTTAATGGGGGAAAGTGTGCACCTGTATGTAAACTCTGAGCCCTGCGTACGCACAACATAAAAACAGAAGGCGAGAAGGGGAATTAGCGACACAAACAGCACGCACCTTTGCGTGAAAAGTCTTCAGCCCTGTTTTGTGCATATCCCATGTTTAAAACTGAGACCCCAGAGTGGTCCAAAGTTTAGCGGTTTGTTGCATCACTAATAATGGTCCGTGCGGAAACACGGTGCTCTGTGTGTAGTTAAATGGACTAAACAAAGCAATGAGGCAAATCATTTGCCTCAATAATAATAATTTGCCTCAAATATAATTTGCTTAAAAGCTTTTTTGTATTAAAATTACTCGAGTTATTTGAGGAACCGTTTCAGTCCTAATTACTACGAAAATGTAAAGCATTAAAATTTATGTTTACTTTTCAAGTAATTATATTATATTATATTGTATTGTATTATACTATATTATGTTATATTCATTTATTTATAGAAAATATTCAAAAGTGCAAAATGCTTCTAATGCTTCCTAATAAACAGAAGTTATCTTGGTGAAGTTGAGAGGTAAGGCAGTAGGGTCTCAGGCTCTCTTTAATCTTTACCTTTATGGAGCTATTGGCAGCCAAGGCTTGCACCTTCTACAAGTAAAGAATGCCAGGAATGCATCTGTATTTCAGTGAGAGCTTCTTATCTTCATTATTTGCTTAAAGATAGCAGCGTTCCTGTCTTTCAGTGTAGTATAAATGTTACCCTGTCCAGATTAAAGCTTTAATCAGGATGTCATTAAATGTAAACAGCATTTAAATTGACCTGTATTACCCTGTTTCTAATTTAGATTGGGGGTTTTTTTTGTCTTCTAGAAAATCAGCCTTTAAAAAAAACTAAAACACATAGTTTTAACTAATAATATAAGGCATAATAATGAGTAGGTTTTACATTTGCAAAAAATGAACATATTATAAATTGTTCTAAAGTACATAGAGTTTTTTTTTTTTTTTATGATTAGCAATCTAATAATCAATCCTAACAGTTTTCAAATATATAATAAAATGAGAATATAGCTAAGCTCATTTTAACCCCTAAATTATATAATTTCTAGAAAACACATTTTTATTATAGCTGATTTAAAGAAGTTAATACACAAAAGCATGTAAACAGAAATGATTGTCTCTAAACAAAAGTATATGACAGTTCAGGTATAACAAAATAAATCATAAAATGACAAATATTTTAATAATGTTAAATATTTATATATAAAATTGTTTAAATACCCACATTATTTTAAGTATTTCATAGATGTTTGTAGGTTTAAATAGAAAAGTCCTGTAATTTCAAAATTATTAACTTACATATTGTGAACTCCCTTCTGAAAGAGTATGTTTGTAATAGTCCATTAAGTCACTGATCTCACAAGCAACAGTGTAACATGTGTATGTTAGTAGAAGTCATTATCTAATATCTAAGGTAGTTTAGATAATTCTGAAAGTGGGAGCAATGTGTTTCTTCCTCTGGAAGTAATTCAACCTTTAAATGAAACAAGTAGGAAGCACATGATTTTAACAACAATAAGTGCTCCAGCTCGCTCTGTACTTACATTTCAAAGCTCCTGAGTCACTAAACTTCAGCCCACTGACAAGAAAATGAGCAAGAACAAGCGCACCAATTTGAAAAGCAGAAAATGACGCACTGACACGTTACTATGTGTGATTCATCGCCACCTCCTCTTCTCTATTTCAATACAAGCTGTCTATGCTGCGGTGAGCTCGGTTGGACCATCCAGACTGCCTCAGCGGGACATAACAAACACACACATGCACACAGTACACACACTCACACACACACCGTCTGCCATGCACATAATGCCAGGGAGAAATGGGCAGTGAAGAGAGAGATCTATACTGATAGGATGAAAGCTCGTCTTTTTCACTAAAATAACACAAGATATTTTAGCATTAGCTAGATTCATGTGTTTATATCGATATTGATTATAAAGAGTTTATAATTGTTTTTTTATTTATATTTATGTTTTAACAACAGTTGTTTAAAAATATTTTTGAATATATATTTGACTGAAGAAACTTGCTTTTTAACACCAAAAATATTGGTTAAATTGGGTAATAAAATGGAAACATTTAATTGCACAAATCCGCATAAATTAAAATCTGAGATAAAATACAGCTCGAATAGCAAAAGTAGAGCTCGAAATCTTATTTCTTAAATGTGTGGATATGTGTGGATAGGTTATCCACGATCTTATTTAACTAACGGTCCTGAAAGATCAATGGTGGATGATGTTGGTGAAGTAAATTAGAGTGTGTGAGGAATTGTTTGTGTGTGATATGACACCAGTGTTGGTTAGTGGTCTGGTATTTGTGTACTTTATGTTGGGACAGAACTGGATTATTTTGAACAGGAATTGAGAGAGTAAATCAGAGGTTGTGTGATCTGGGCCTGGCCCAACCGGCAGTGCGTAGGGGTGACTCAGTCATTCTCCTGGTGACTAACAACACAAATATGGGAGTTTAAAAGGAGTTTCAGTGCCGCTGTCTCCACACAACTGTCGAGGGAGCGACATGCAGGTTGATTGGTCATTTTTCCCTTACTCTCTTTCTCGTTGCTAATTTAGTCCAGGTGAAAGTTGAGATTATGAAAAAAATAGCATTGAGCCCTGGTACAATGAATGGTTTTCCAGAGCCCATGTAAAAATTGGTACTTTTGATATTTCTGGTTGCAGAGGTGGATGCTGGAGATGAAGCCATCAGAATGGGCATAAGTATTAAAAGGGATACGATGTTATAGATGTAATAGTGGTTATACCACTACTGAAAACAACATTACCTGTCCATTGAGGAAACTTGCTCTGTGGCCTCACTTTTGTTGAATTTCCATAAACCATAACGATCCTGTTGTTATAGTGTGTATATGTTGGACCTATTATCAGAAGGATTAGAAAATGACTGGGAAAATGAATGGGAAAAGAATTATGTCGCATTTTCAAAAATTTCTAAAATTTCTGTACATCCTTTCATGAATTATTATTAACAAGGAGTTATTAATAATACTCTTACCCAGTGGCTTACTTAAGAGGGTTCATGTTAGTATCACTCACTGAATAATGGGAAAACTGCTTGTTTCTATTTTTCCGAGGGTAACACAACAGATGTTACGTTTTATGGAAAGACTGTGATGTCTGTGGAGTACTAACACACTGCAAGAGGTTATTTCTTCAGCTGCACATTGTCGTAGACAGCATGTGAGGCTCTGAGAAAGCTGGGCTGTAGTTCATAAAGCCTCATTAGGTTCATTGAATATGCTGGAAGCAACTAAAGAGTGCCAGACATTTGCTTTATTTAGAGACACTGACCATTTTACAGACATGCAAGCAGGGGAGTTTCCTGCTGTTTAGGATCCGCGGCATAGCCTAGGCGTTCTTAGCCAGCTTTGCTTGCTTTTCTCCCCTCCTCCCACTATACTCATTTTTTCTGAATGGGTGTCCTCTGTCTAACCTCTCAATTCTGAGCGCTGAAACAGGACACTGTGCTGAACAGTGATAGGTTGCCAGAGAAATGCTCAGCCCCTCAAAGCCAGCTATAGGACCTCTGGGAGTCAGTCTGCAGTGTATAACCGCTTGACGAGAGAGAGAGAGAGAGAGAGAGAGAGAGAGAGAGAGAGAGAGAGAGAGAGAGAGAGAGAGAGCGAGCGAGCGAGCAAGAGAGAGAGAGAGAGAAGGAGGGGAGGCTCTAGAGGAAGAGAGGGAGTAACTCAGAGTGAGAGAGTGAGGGCGAGGATTTTAAATCCGATGACAGTGATAACAGTGATAGTCAGCTCAGGCTTGAGTGGCGGAAGGGTCGCAGCTGAATCTGGAAAGCCACCTATGGTCTGACCTATACAGCTTTTATCACCAATGTTACTGTCACTTTAAGACTGTTACTGATTAGCCGCTGAAGAATGTGACTGGAAAGAAAAAAGGACAGACTTAAAAAGAAAGACAGAAAGGAAGAGAGAAAGAGTTTCAAGCTGTAAATCATATGGAGAACACCGGTAATATGGTTGAGCTGAACGAAGCTCTGTTTTATTTTTCAGCAGTAATTCTGGCTCGCTGACATGCTGTGAATCTGATCTCTTTTCTTCTGTGTGTTTCTTTCTGTTTCTCTGTGATTGTGCCTCTTGAAAAGGCAGAACAAGGAGAAGACTGAGACCCGGCACATGCAAGCAACATTCATGCATCAGGAAATACTCCGTTCACCAGACTGCGTAAGTGAACAAGATGGGGGGGGACAGAAAGCTCTGGCTACTAATGGATGTCATATGGTGCATGTTAAAATTGAGAAATTGTTTGCAGATTTGAGATAACTAGTCTGAGAAATGTTCAAATTGCAAACAATTATTAGAGAAATTCTGCTTTATATTAATGTATACATGTGCGTGTGTTTTTGGGTCCGTTAGTGTTTTTGTGGATATATATGATTTGTGTGGTTATGACTGCCATTTATGAAGGGTTCGTTTTCTTTATCAACATGTCACATGAGGGGTTATTGGGAGGATAGCTTTTATGCTAACTGAAACTGATTCTTGTGCTGCCATGTAAGACAGGTCTGCATTTAGTTTTTTGTGGTATGACGGTTTATGCTGTCTTTGCTTTTGTATGGAATCATTTGAGCTACTCTTTATACAGGCTAATCTATATAAAAAAAAAATTTGAGGGGAATTCCCCTTGGTGGCAATCATGAGATTCTCTCCCTTTGTGTGTCCACCTTCTGAGTAAGTTGTGGCTGCTTCTAGTGAATTCTGAATGAGGAACTATGCACACACTGTCCTATAGAGCACTGCTGTTTTTTATGAATGAATGGGCTAAAGAAAGTCCAGCGCTGATTGGTCAGTTGCTCCTCGCTAATCAAATGACAGGCTTTCTGTTTAGCCCATGAGAGGTCAGTCAGTGGGTGGAGTTACCGGTCTTTAGTCTTACAGTTCCTTCTTTTATTTTACTGACCAGCTGTTAGGGTGATGCTGGACCAAAAGCTTTTGGTGTATATGTGTGTGTTTGTGTGTGTTTGTGTGTGTGTGTGTGTGTGTGTGTGTGTGTGTGTGTGTGTGTGTGTGTGTGTGTGTGTGTGTGTGTGTGTGTGTGTGTGTGTATGTGTGTGTGTGGTCACTGAACGCACATAGCATTTACGTAGACAGGCACACTGGATTTGGCCTCTTGCCCAGCTGTTGTTCATCAGAATCCAGAGTAAACTCATAAAGTTGACCTTTTTAGTCAGAATTAACTGGCAGCAATTTTTTTTCTCAGGAAATTATATCATTGCCTCCAAAGAACAAATTCCAGGGATATCAGAACATTTAATTTGGTTATGGAACAACTATACATTTTTAATTAAGGAGATCTATTTGATTAGAATAGTAATAGTAATGTATACCTGTTTTTAATGCAAGAGTATGAGTTCATAAAGAAATGATTTATGCCATGAATTAAAATTTTGGAAAAATGTTATAAAATACCATATAAAATACTTTTGGAAAGTGATAATAAAGAATTAATGGCACAATTAACATTTAACCTATGACTTTTTGAATTTTGAGTAACAAATTTTGTATTAAGTTATTGTAGTAGATACACTAAATTGCACCTTTGCCACCAAACTGTAGTGACAGAACACTATAAAGGTGCAAAGAGCACTAAACTGCTGCCTTACACACTAACCCAATTATTTTCCTTCCGGAAACTAGCTCACACAATAGCCGCCCTAAAATTAGACCTCAAGGCTAGCGGCCACCATTGGAGGCTCCAAGCGGAAGTGGAAGACTAAGAGTGTGGGTGTGGGGAGGGTGTGTGCGGGTTTCTGTTGGGCTGATACTTTGTCCCTCTAGAATGTGGAATGCGCCGGTCCAACATTGACCTCTGTGCATGCAGCACGCTCTCACGAGAAGGTGCAGCTTCATGGCCCCCTCCTGCCATCAGCCTCACATACCATCACACACCCTTTGTGCTTTAGCTTCATAAAATACTAACCACTCCCTTTATCTGTGCCAAGATCTATTCACACTCTTATCATATATGAGGCCTGTTCAGGAGGTGCTCTCTGTGGATTGCCATATGGAATATAAAGCGAGTAGTGTGTAAAAGTCACAAAATGGCATATTTCTGTCACTCTAAGTATTACAACAGACCCAGAACATGGCTTTACTTCTCTCTAAAAACAATTTCATAACAAATTAGTATTACAATAAAATTTAAATAGAACTCTTATTTAGTTACTAACCAAATGTTGGTTTAATTTGGTATAATCAACAAACTCAAATTTACTTCAAGTAGTACTTACACAGTGTGACACTTTATAAGCGGCATTAAAAATGTATATGCTGATTTGGGACTCCATTTTTTTAATTAGACTTGCCAAAGTTGTAGTTTCATGAACTTTGTAGTGAATCATGACTTTTTTTTGTAAGGAAGAGAATAGTGTACAAATTTTTCACTAGCTCTGTCATTTTACACATACCCTCACGGAGGCAGGAGTGGCTGATGGAAAGGTGCTGGGCATAAACTGGCACGTAACACCTGGGTGGAGAGTCTAAGGTAACACGTGTACCAAGGGGTGTGTACGATTACACTCAGTACGTCACTAGGTACGTTATTGTGCAGTGGCTACCGTACATGTTCCACAGGGAAAGCTTGTATAACTTGTGCAATTCCAGAAAAGATGCAAGATCAGATTATGCTTCTTTCATTGAGCGTACATTAGTCTGTTTACACAACGTGAATTGTGGAGTTAAGACCAGCATTCTATAACAGACTTGCATTCCCTGCCGACTCTATCTCCTTACATCACTGCTGTCGTTAATGACAGTTGAGATATTATAGTAGATGTGATTGTGTGAATGTGAGGGTGTGTGCATGACGTGTGTACCCAGGTAATGGGAGGGCATGCACTCGCACACACCTTTTTTTGTGTGTCACCGTGCCCATATTTGGGCAGTGTTTCCCGTTCTGGGCACACAGTGTACAGAACTTAACTGTAAGTCTAGGCTGTTCAAAAAGTGACTCCACAAAGGAACAGGATAATCCTTGGAAATGGGAACAACCATGTCCAGTCATTCCAATTAAAATGTTTATTCCTTAGCATAAATTTGCATATTGGGTATGGCCCAATGTATGGATGTTTTTCTTAAGCTTAATCACATTTAATGTTGAGTGAAACTTATAAACAAAAAATTACTTTATATATATATATATATATATATATATATATATATATATATATATATATATATATATATATATATATATATATACTCTGTAACTGTGTAGTAAAGAAAAAAGCAACTGCTTTTTATCTTGATAGGAAGGACGTATACATTGGTAAGCTTACCTGGGCAGGTGACCCAGCAGAGTGCAAGTGAATAACTGAAGAATTGTTTGAAATATAAATAAAAACTGTTGAACCACACAGTTTGTTCAAATCCAGCATGAAACAGTGAGATATACATAAGCAGGAAAGCAGTTTGTTTAAAGAAAACCTGTGGTACATTTGACAATACAGTTTGCAATAAGGTACATACAACTTCTGTTCAGGTCTTATAGAAAGCTAAGGTAAACAAATACTTTAAGAATTGAATGGAGGAAAAAATATTAATTGCATAGCATTATTGAATTTTTTTTTTATCTGAATTATACAGAGACTTCAGAAACATTTTAGCTGCTCATTTTCAACTGCTCATTTCAAGTGCTTCAATTTTCTT
Organism: Silurus aristotelis; assembly: GCF_946808225.1. NCBI lineage: Eukaryota > Metazoa > Chordata > Actinopteri > Siluriformes > Siluridae > Silurus > Silurus aristotelis. The sequence goes on along the minus strand of NC_139576.1, from coordinate 17,872,404 downwards.
CCCAACAAAAATTAACTTGATTAGAACATTCCTGTCATCAATTACACATTTCAAATGAGTTGTGGGCAAATACTAAACCATTCATTTTATTCAAGATGAATTGTCCAGATGCCCTCTAAAATGTTTCACACGTTTGTATAACGAGGACCATGAATACAATTTGCTTCATATCCAGTATATAAAAGCTGACAGTATCCTCTATTCGATTTTGCATCTCAAGGGATGGTTGTTCATACAGAATGCATGTTTTGTTAAAACCTCAGCAGTGTGCACTGCTCTAAAAATGCTGATTATTGATGCTCCTGTTGGAGCCATTACTGCCTCTGTGATGTGCACATGAAGGTGAAAGTGGTTCAGACATCAGCAAGAGGGTCAGTGTGCTCCTAAACAGAGTGAGTATTATGGCTATTTTAAGGAGTGTTGTGCGGCTCTAATGGAACGGAATTTATCGTCCTTCATTTAGATGTAATGCTATACACTTGAGCATGGTTCAAGAGCACGGCTGGACCTAGGGCAGCTCGGAGAGTTATTCACACTGAAGAACATAAATCCTTTGCACTTCCGTCCAGTGTATGTGTGTAAGTGTCCTTCCAGCATACTGAAATGAGGCATTGCCTCAACAGTACTGCGGTAATGAAGTTGACCATGACTGTGAATGTCTCAGCCTGAATGGCAGAGCATGTGTATTTACAGTATGCGTGTGTGTATGCCTCTATGGCTGACACCAAGTCTGCTCCATATAGTGATATTCCTTGAACTAGGGCTGGGCGATATGGCCTAAAAAAAATTGCCGATTTTTTCACAAAAAACCCGATTTGCGATGATTTAAAATCAACCGGCATATGACAAAGAAAATGTACAAAAAAAAGTTTTAACTTTATTAAATGGGTTAAAGTGCAATCAGAAACAACAAGCCACTGTAAATTGTGAAAATAGAATGTAACATAACATAAAATGAGCAAACCTACAAAGAAAAATGTTTTATGAGTGTTTAAATGTGGAACATGATTGAAAATGCACCTGAAGTTTGAGTGATTTTGCCTTTACTTTTCCCCAAAACTCTACAGTAACATGACTTGAAATTGAACAATAAATTTCAAGTAATAGACAGGGACACTGTAAATTAGAAGTATTTAAAAGATTGAGCAAACCTATAAAGAAAAACGTTTTATGAGTGTTTGAATGTGGAACATGGTTAAAAATGCAGTGATGCTTGGAGTGATTTTGCCTTTACATTTCTTAAAAACTCCACAGTAAAATGAGTTGAAATTTAAAATAAGAATATAATAGACAGGGAGATTCTAAATAAGAATTATTTGAAAGATTGAGCAAACCTCAAAAAAAAGTTTTATGAGTTTTTGAATATGGTGGTTCGAATGCTCTGATTGTTCTGTTTCTTAACGGAAAAGCCGTTCTGAAGCGTCTTTACAGGTATTTTGACCGCTCCCACCACCCTTACCGGACGTGTACGATTAGACACGCAACACTAAACAAAGTGCGGCTGCTTTACCGTGTATTTTCGGGATGCGGCTGCTTAACCGCAGTCTTGTTCATTTCGTAGGGCCCTACATCTCTCCCACTCGACAGCATGCCTCTGTTTGAGGTGCTGCAGTAAAGTGGTGGTACTGCTACCTTTGCTTGCTTGTGTATCTCTATGGCAAAACGCGGGGGGGGGGGCTGAGTTCATTCGAATCTATGGAAGCCCAGAGGGGAGCGTCGGCGGACATTAAAGAGAAAACTGATTTTTATTAAAACATATCGATGTAAAAAAATCAATTTATCGCCCAGCCCTACCTTGAACTTTGCCTACCCAGAGACATTTTGCCCTATTAAATCCTGGATTAAAGAGCCATAAGGCAAATTCATGTCACAGTCCTCCTTTCAGCCTGCTCTTTTTAATAGCAAGGATTTCTTGTATTCCATGCCTTCTGAAGGTTAAAGGAGACATTACTTGGGGGTTGGCAACTTTTTTGAAGTTAGTCAGAATCAATTACTCTCACTTCCCCAAATTTTGAGCAATCAGCTAATGAAATTATTCGATGAAAGTGTGGCGAATCAGCAGCATACCCACACTCTGTGTAGGGCAAGTAAATATAAGTGAAGTGAAATGAATCTCTTACAAGCCTCTGATGAGGTCCAGACCAAGTATCCCAGACTTGACCTTTCATCAGGCATTTTGCAGCTGAAGACTCTTCCTCAAATTAAATTAGACTTTAAAAACAAGCCATCAGCCTCTGGAATGTAAGGGGGACCACCTCATCATGAAGGTAATACATCTGTGTTTTGACCCATGAAGTTCCTCAAATCTCTACCCGCTTTTGTGTGGTAGCTCTCGGAATATAGCCATGTTCAAGGCAACAAGAGTGTTCAGAGGAAGTCACAACGGTAACTGACATTTTCATGCTGCTTACTACATGGGGGCAGGAAACTGGCAGAAAAAATGGGGTCTTTAGAAAAAAATAAAAGATTTTAATCAGAATGTGAACAGTGGCTGACAGAGATATAGAAGTGTAGAGGTTTCTGGTATGGTTTCATAAGGAAAAATGTGTCTGGGCTGGTTGTGATTATGTCAGCAGGACTGCTGATTAGAGTGTGAAGGAAATATCATTTTTGGACAGTTTTCACCTCTTTCTAGCTGCAATGAACATTAATGAACACAGGGTTTGACAGGCGGTAGTTTGTGTTAGTGCATTAATTCATGAAGTATATGCTATCTTACCGTGTCATTTCAAGTAAAAAGAACCATAAGCTGAGTATCAGCCTCTCTCTTAAGTCTTGTTAATGGTGGACATCTATAAAAAATATACATATCATTTATGTGATTTTGTTCTGTGACACCAGTTGCCATTTTGTCAGACAAATTAGATGTTAAGCCATACTTTCTCCACAAATGTGTTTATTTACTTGTCTACCTGGTTATATCTGGCTTTATTGAGCTCACTGATTGGAAATTGCCTAATGTGAATTGCATAAGGTAGAATTGTAATTTAAGTGCAGTTCTATTGCAAATAACAAAAGTTGCATAAAAGTTGCATCATGTAACCCTAGCTTTGCACCCAAACAGGAACATGTTCACACAAACCCCTTTACTCATACTTACTCCTTTCCACTCCACTTGATGCCCCACCTACTCTGGTGGGTAAGGGCAATGATTCAGTTCCTGTTGGGTGGCAGACCACGTGGACAAAACTCTGGTCAGGGGCTCGGCTGTTGCTCAGAAGTGGATGTGGTCAGGCCCAGTCATCTCTCAAGCATCTTAGAGGAAACCCACATCAACTGTAACAGGCTGGGGCTCTAGGAATAGCCATACCAGCAAGGATATTACCCCCTCCCCAGTCTAAACCATGCCCTCCCATTTTTAGCCCTAAAGCTATGATAGTAAAAATAGTGAGGAGCAGCACCCAGAAAGCAAGCTGTAGATTTGCCAGATATCTACTCCACCATCAATAGATCCACTGCCAGCAAAGAAGTCATTACAGACAGTCAATACTATTAATAGTATTGCATAATTTGATCTTTCCAAATAGTTCATAGTATGCATTTATGAGGACTTGAACAGTTGGGGTTCTGGTAGTAAAAATGCAAATGTGTTTATGTATATATTATATATATTATATGTATTTATCTACAAATCCTTATGGCTTCAGCGTTGTTAAAATTCAGCACTATCAAAGTCTTCCACAAGGACTCCTTTTTGAAAAATCTAGCTTATTGTTTGCTTCTCAGTGGATCCTATTGTGGGGGAGGAGATGCTGGGAGGAAAAGGCTTTTGGTAATACAAACGTACCCATTCGCAATAAAGTATTGGTGGAGTATTGGTGAATTAGATTGAGCATCATCTACTGAACATGAAAGCTGACATGTTTCAAAATTTCCCAGATAGTCATTTTCTTATTTCTCAATACTGTCTACATAGCACTAAAAGGAAATCAACAAATAAATATGTGCCGGTAGTATTGATATTGTATTTAGAAATTGGGTTTTTCAGTATATTATACATCTATATATTTTTTCTTTCTTACAGGTTCGGAGGGTTCACATTCCAGTTTCATATGTGATTATGCCATCTTCTACCTCTTGGGTAAGAACAGTGAAACATTTTATATATTATATTATTTTTGTATTCTTTCTTTACCAATTTCTAGAACTTCTGTGGAAATTACATGCTTGAATCTAGTACAGACTTCAAATGTCGTTCATTCAATTATTGTTTAACCTTTTGTGTGTTTGTGTGTGTGTGTGTGTGTGTGTGTGTGTGTGTGTGTGTGTGTGTGTGTGTGCGTGGGGGTAAAATGTCATAAAGTTACAAAATAAAATTACAATCTAGTAATTTATGATTAGATATAACCACTAAACATTAAACTATACCACAGGTTTTTGAAGTAATTCGAAGACTATTGATTTGTTGGGTTTAATTCACTATGCACTTACTGTACAATCTAGGAAAGCAATTTAGAAATCGACTTATATAGGATAGCCCCCTGAAGCCCTTTAGCATTTTCTTTCTCCTTGTATTGTCTGCAACTCTCCTGAGGTAATCACTAGACCTGGAAGGTTATGAATGGAATGTTCCAAAATGTGCCTGATGGCTACAGATCATTACTGAGACTGTGGCTCACTCCTGGGGCATACAACAGTGTAGCAGCCAGAAGCAAATACCTCCCTAGAAAACATCAGGCTATGTTTTCCCCCCATTCCCCCACCACACACACGGAAAAGATCCAATTTGTTGATGTTTGGCACATATTTCAGCTGATAGCTCAAAGTGTTTTTTTATATGAGTATGGCTCGATCATTTCTCCTTTTAATAATGTGTATTGTAACTGTATATGTTGTGGTGGACAGTGTCTTAACACAGGTTTCACTCAGTCAACAATGCAATTTTTACATCAGCATTTCTAAAGTGACAACTCAGAAGTTCCCATTTCCTGTGCACTCAAAACAAGTTTGCCCTAGCACAGTGGTAATCTAATTATTAAAAACCCAGCCTTATAGCTATATTTGTGCAACTTATATGGTATCTCTTACTTTTGAATCTGTTTTTGCCATGTGGTATAAGTAGGTCACTGAGCGCCTTTAAACTTCGATCCTAAGAATTCGCTAGCCTCGGTTTTCTGGAGCCTGACAGTTAGCAGGGACATTGTTCTAGAATTTAGACAGGGGCACATGGGTGGGAACAGTTTCCATAACAGAGAAAAATTAGAGTCAAATGACCATCAGCTGGCCAAGAATGTTTGATCAAATGGTCACAAGGTCTAAGGTATGCTGAGCTGGAGCCATTAATGAGGATGTGGAGCTGTCTACATGATTCAGCTTGTCTTAAACTGTTTGAACAAAACCAGATTTTGGTACACCAAGTCAGGCATACTTTTTTCTTAAAGGTGTCCTGTCCAGGATGTAGTCCTACCAGTGTTCCTTGAATGGGTTCTGAACCCACCACAACCTTAAAGAGGATAAAGTGGTTGTTAAAGATGAATGAATGAATGAATGAATGAATGAATGGATTTACTGAATGTACTAGGAAATGTATGTTGGACATGCAAGGGGTAATTAGTGAGTAAGACTTCACCCACTGCTGGGTCCTAGGAGTCCTAGGGTTCAAAAACTTGGTATATTGTTTGGAATCATAGCCTTCACCAACTTTCACATACTCACTCACTTATGTTATCATATCTGAACAAAAGTATTACTGAAACAAAATGCTTTGTCTACCTGGTTAAGAGAAGTGCTTCATTCTTAAAAGAATCACAGCTTCTCTTTGTAGGCCTACTTATCTGCAGGCTAATGGGGATGAATAAGAGCTATTTGTAAGCCTTAACAGTGTGTTTAAAAATGCCCATCATGAAATTATCCTCCACCTACTGTTGTCCCTCTGTGCATGTTTGCATTAAGAAAGAATGGCTCTGTTCACAAATTCTAACCACCAAACCTTATCTCTTTTCTCTCAGTGAGCGAGGATGAACAGGCCCTGAAGATGATTTCGTTTTCCAACAAAGGCTGTTTTCTGTGCTATACTGGTTTGCTCATGAGCTGCTCAGTAGTCAGTGTAGATCCTGTGTTGCAATCAGCAGCTACATCTGGCTACTGGGTCTCTGATGGCATTTTGCGCTTCCTGTTGGCACATTCCATTCCAATTGTGTAGCATGTGGACTTTGTGTTGTCATTCAAAGAATAGCACTCTCTCTGTATTGGAAGGCTTTCCTGGCTCTCGTTATTTCATTTAACTGTCCAAAAGTGTTTCAGAATTTGACCTCTTCATACATCTTTATTAGTTTATTGTGTTTCTGGTTTATTGTTTCTCTAAATAATTTGACACACACTCTGCATGCAACAATGTTGTTGAAGCAACTAGAAATTATTTCAGACTTCTGTTTTGACATGGTGGTATTGTCCAATGAATGGATCAAGCCATTGTTTCTTGTCTGTCTGTTGAAGATGCAGTTTGAGTGATTTGATGACAAAGGACAAGGCAAGATGTCACATTCTTTGTGTGATTAGGCTGTCATAGTGGCTGGGTTTGTGTGAATGCTTTCAGTTGCTGACGGCTGAGAAATAATGAATGTGAATCTTTTGCACATGCAGAAGCCCATCACTTTGCGAGGGCGAATGATGACTTCTTTTGTGCTGTCCCGAACCTGGCATACAATGTAGATTTCTGTGTGGTACAATCTACAGCTACATTGTCTGCTGGGTTTCAGGCTGGCCAACAATGCTCATCAGTCCATTATATGAATAGGTAAGTAACCAACTCTTATTAATTGTTTAAAATAAATGTGAGAACACAATAAAAAGTAATGAAACATACACTGGAGTATTTCTCATTATTTCTTGGAGGATTCTATACAGGAAAGAGAATTCTATTTGAACACACATGGTTTCAGTGATGAAATTTGTAGGGCAACACACTCCTGACAGACTGTCAAAATTTTGCTAAGGACAAAAATAGAATCCTGCATATGACAACAGTGTGCTCTATCCTTATCACCATTATTAATCTGGAAGGTCCTTTTCCCAGAACACACACTGAGGCACTGTCTCTGTCTCTCTCTCACACACCAACTGAATGAAAAATCAGTGACAAAAAAAATAGCATTAATCTAAAAGTTGACACAAAACAATAATTTGCCCTCCATTTCCACCTCACTGGGAGTCTGTGGTATTTTCTAAATTATATAAAGGCTTACAGTCAAACATAGATGAAGTTCTCTACAAATACATGGATTCTTGAGTAGTCTAACTGAGACATTTACAGTATTGAGGCTTCCTAGAAGCACAGATCTGTTCTTCTCAGCAGCATTGTCTACATTTCATTTTCCAACTTTCAGTGCAATTATATCTGAATATAACATCCTTTCCACAATTTACATCCATCTTGTGAAATTGTATTTGTTTATAACATTACTAAGCAATAATGTGCTTTCAACGCAACCAATCAACAAAAACAATAAACAGAAAAAACATAACTAAATCTCAGTAAACACCTCGGCGCTTATGCTTCCCATTAGGTCCTAAACGAACACTGTTAATTTAGAAAACAGTATGGTACTAAGTGAAAGCTCTCTATCTGCAAGTGTATGTCGTATGTCATTCATTCTTTTGTGCTTTGAATTGGCCTATGCCTAGTGGTAGCCAGCACAAAGCCAGGACAGCAGGGTATGTGCTAATGAACGAGCCCAGGTGTTTCCAATGATGGCCCTTCCCTTCACTGTACTGTTTGGACAGAAGGAATGTAGAAGCAGTGCAGGTGGTCATGGTACAGGGCCCTCGATCAGCCCAGCCAGTGAATACTGGAATCGGTTCAATAAAAAGCATGAAAGAAAGGAGGACACAGTCACATCTGATCCATGGCTGAGGTGTTTCCTCTTACTGCTGCCTTACCCATGAGGTGCACATGGCTGTAAGGCTATGGGATTATTATTATTACTAATTAAATTCAGTATCCTCATTCAAAAAAACTGGTGTTTTTTAATTATAAAATGTATTTAATATTATAATATCTAATATATTTTCAGCTATTGATACTCATTCACAAATATTTGAATGACACAATTGCTGTTATTTTCTTTATTAAATAGAAAGGTTGTAGTTGTAAAACCCTTCCAAAATGTTTCTAACCACAAGTTTAGCCATGCCTTCTACTGAAAATAAGAATTTTCAAAGGAAGAGGCTGTCCAGTAAAGGCATTTCAGTAATGTAAACTTCTGAATGCCATGTAATAAGACTAAATCGCTCCTTTGATAACTTGTGAGGCAAGTGTTTTAAGATGACATCAGCGGGTGTCCTCCAGGGCACATTGGGACAGGGGTGGAATGCTAATTCACACTCTGCCAGGGTCTCTGTAAAGCCGACAGCAGGGATTGATAATAAGGCTCAGAGCAGAGGCCTGGCTTTTATCCTTAGCCCCTCCTTAGACACAGCAATACACATTTTAGGCCAAAGGTGAAGGTGGAGAGTGCTGGGCAGATCTCCAGCTCATTTACATCACCGATATCATGTGCACAGGAAATAGTTTGCCTCTGGCAAGTAGTGTTAGTGTTCCTATTACACACAGACATACACATCCAATCAAAACCGCCAAAGCTTTCAGTGGAAAACCAAAATGTACAAAGGCAAATACATACCTCACAAGCTAATACCAGATATCTCACAAAATTAAACAGTCACTGATAATATATTAATCACAGGCAACCCTGACCTTTTCTGCACAGCTAAGTAAATTTGCAGTAAAATGCGATGCAAAATTTGGCATGTGGAATTTATAGTCTAAAAATTTCTTTTTAAACATGTTTATATGCCACAAAATGCGTGGCCAAGAAAAGATGGAGTGAAGTGTCTACATCACGCAGTTCCATTTTATTTTTCAATTTTCCATGGCACACAAGAATGCTCAGAATGAAATCCCTCCCTAATGAGCACTTGCTTTAGTGTTGGATTCGACTTCAGTACCTGAGTGACTCATATTGAAGCACAGAACTGATATAAACCCCAAGTGCCAGGGGCAAATTACAAACTGACAATGAGAGTTTCTATATTTCTATTGCCCAGAGTCAAATCCATCTGCTCCACTGGGTGCCATAATGATTGGGCTCCATCATTGTAAGAGAGAACCAGTCTGGCTGGAGAGACATTTGGTGTGAAAAATACCTCACTCAAACTGTTCCACAAAATGAACCAATCATAGATATAAGCAAAATTTAGCAATAATAAATAATTTCTTGTCTATAATCAAGACAGCAGTCCCATTGAAGATTTGACTTTCTTATAGTATAAGGTTAAGGTTAATTTAAACCAAACCATTAAAAAAGAGCCATTTAACTATTACAATGGTTAAATATTTCAATTGACACTCTTACATAAACCTTTACATGGTGAGTGCACACCTTAGTCTGCAAGTATAAATGCTTCTTGAGAAACACAATACTAATTATGAAAGATCAACAACCGGAAGCTGGTTGTACTAGCACAGACAGACCAACATGATCATACCTGTTATATCCAGTTACCAAACTCTGTCATGAGTCACACTTCATGGCTTTGGGCAGAGAGATAGGCATTGGTGAGGCACTTTGGTACCTTCGGCAGCCCCTTGCGTGGGTAGGAGCACATTCTCAAAAAATTACTCAGTTTTTAGTCTACCTGTGGGGCCTCAATAGGTGATACACCCCATAAACAAACTGCAAGTCTTGTCCTGCTGTAGAATTGATGGTATTATCCTGTAGGCATCACTGGCTACCTCCCACTGAGTGTACAACACAATAGGCATGGGTTTGTCTCTTGACAACAGCAGGCTGTAGAATATCTCTGAGGGTGTATTACATAGGTTGGTGTGCAGGACTGTTATTTGATCCCAATTCTGTCTACTTCTGTAGGAATTATTAGTATTAGTCCCACACTCTGCCACAAATATTTTTTATTTGTATACACCCCTAATACATTCTACTAACCAATCTTACAGTATTTCCCCAAAAATATAAATGCATAGGTAATTTAAAGCATAGCAACCTGATCAGTTTAAAACACTAAAGACAAATGATTTCGGACAGTTAGTGTCCCATGAACACTGTACTGTGTCTAATAATTCCCCAGGGCAATTAATGTCATGGATGCACGTAATCCCAACATATGACAGTAAAAATAGTAAGTCACACCTGTGACAGGTTTTTTTTTTTGCTGTCCATAGGACCCTGATGCACACCTCTAATGTATGGTGTAAAAGAGTACAAACTGCAGCTCTACCTCTCGTAGACATGTCTTACAGTTTTGTATTACAATTTCTCTTCATTGAAACTAAGATGCCCAAACCTGCATCTGTATGACAATGCCCCTGTGCACAAAATAAGCCCCTAAGATATAACTGGAAAGACTCAAAGGTACTGCCCTGAACACCTAAAGACCTCCTCAAACATCAGTGCTTAGCCTACAATCCAATCAGCTATGTGTAAAAAAAAAAATATAAAGAAATATATATATATGAAGGTCGGGTGTCCACAAACTTGTGCATTTCTATTTATTGTGTAACAAACATGGTGTTTGGATTGTCATAGTGTCTCCCAGTTTTTATTAACTTTCTTTTACCACTTTATATTATTTCTACATTCCCTTCTCCCACTACAATCCAGTGACCAAGGTAAAATATTGGCTTCTTGCAGACACACTCATAGTGCTCTCTCATTTTGGACACATACAAACACATACAAACAAACACACACACACACACACACACACACACACACACACACACACACATGCGCATGCACGCACCCACACAGACACACAATGGCGGATACTTCATGCTTCCTCTTTCCCTCCCTTCCTTTCTACTCTCTCAGTGTTGTGAATCAAGGTGTAAGCTTTCCCATATTGCATCCTGCCAATGGCATGAAAGGAGGGAAACAGACTAACATGGATAATATGACAGCTCATCATTCATAACAATGACATAACAATAACAACATTAAATGAAGACAATGGTCCTGTTACTGCCTGCTGTTGACTTCACGTCCCTACCTCCTGAATGGAAATTTCCACTGTTACTACTATTACTATTTAGAGACTAGAGGCACTGGAAGATCGTATGACCACAAATTGCTAATCCTCCACAGATTCAGTATTTAGGTCAAAGGTTAAAGTTAATTAGGTCTTTAATTAGTGATGTTTTGCAATAGCCTATTTTGTTATGTTGTGGGTCTGAACGCAGTGTATAATTTTAAATAATTTTTTTAATTATGTTCAGTACATGTGACAAGGCAGAAGTGTCTCAGACATGACTACATACATTGTGGGAGGACAGAAAATGAATGTGTGTGCCTTGACTCTTGTAAGCAGAGTTGTAGGGATAATTCAAGCAATTACCTAGTAGTGAGTAAATGACTGGGACTGGCCAAGAAAATAATAATACTGGATTATAAACTATTCTTTTTTACATATGTTACTAGGATTTTGTAACTAAGGTGTGTCTTCTATTCAAGCATCCCAACACTATCTGAATTTAAATGTGAAAACTAATGTATTAGTGATACACTAATAAATCTTCACATTGATCTTTTCAGCCACATAATGTTACATAAAGTTTAGTGATTCCACACAAGCCAGATGGCACAGCCTCACACCAGAGGGCTGAGAGGGAGACGGTGAGTGTGAGGCTAACGGCCTGGCAGCCAATGGAGCACTGTGCCCTGCTTGGCAGTGGGTCTGAACACTTGTCTTGTGCCAGCACTCTTTCTGATGCCCACGGGTGCCCAAGCCCTGGCCAGGCAGCTGACATAGCTAAGCGCCGCCAAAGTCCTGACGAAGCGGAACAGCTCGACTGTCAGGGAGCATCTGACCCTGGCCATGAGCCATGTGACATGGGTTAGCCTCCCATTCATGGCCGGCACTGGACAGAAAGGAAACACTTGTGCAATAATGAGGAGGAGGGGAAAGAAGCCATCAATGATGTAGGGAGAAAAAGAGGAAGAGAGCATGACAGCAATGAACAGCACATGACACAAGGACCCTGTTCAGCTTCTTTAGTTTTTCTCTGCCCCACTCCTTCCTCCCACTGCTTTTCAAACTCTCTAGTGCCTTTGTTTATTGAATTATATTAGCAAGCACCTGATGTAAAAAAAATGTAGTCTAATGAGCTGGTTCATTTGGCAGCCTAATGGCTGTTCCAGTGGCATCTCCAGGCAGACTAATACTGGCTGGAAGAGAAAGTTAATGCTGCCCACGCTTGCTGCCCTTCTCCACCAAGGATCTTCTACTCCACAGCACAGAGTGATTTTAGAGTGAGTCCTTTTGTTTCGAGTAGCTTTAGAGTAAGACAGTTGCCTAGCGACTAGCCTACATTACATTGGCCTTCTGGATGAAGTGTGCTCTTGGGTTTGTGTGTATCTGAGAACGTGAGTATGAGCCGGAGTGTTAATCAACTGATTGCACTTTATCCAGCATGCCGGAAGTTTTTTGGGGCTCATCTTTTCTCTGTGTGGTCTCACTTACCACATACTGAGGTGGAGAATTGTCCACTGGACAATACAAGCACATCACTTAGACTGAGTCAATTATTTTCTTTCATTTATTCATTCATTCATTTTCAGCAACTACTTTGTCCAGATAAGAATTGTGTAGGGATCAATCCCACAGTGTAGTCATGTCTGAGACATTTCTGCCATGTCACATGTACTGAACATAATAAAAAGCACTTAGCACAAAGTGAAAATATACAACCAATGGGATACCTGTCCACTTCAGTATCTCAGTGGGTTACTGTTACACATCAAGAACAGGAGGCACCTGGTCTGAATGCTTAAGAGCTATGAGGGATGTTGACTTGCCAATCAACTACAACTCTTTAACATTTCTCTCTTTCCTCTGACAGCTGCCATTGTGCTCATGAACAATGCATTTAACCCCAAGTCGCACTCGGGGTCCTTGGTAGTGTGACATTTTGATATGATGGTTTATTTGAAATGTTCATTATACATTGTTAAGAATAAGGCTCTGAGGGTTTATCTCCACAAGATTATCTACAAACTTTAATTGTCAAGAGTCCATAGAGAACATAGCTGATAAATGATTCAACGCTCTAACATTCTTCTTGTGTAAACTTCAGCTTCTCTTTTTCTAAAGCTGTATATACAGAGTCTATTCAGATGCCACATGAAATATTTTCTTCTGCTTATAACATAATGCTTGAATATATATATATATATATATATATATATATATATATATATATATATATATATATATATATATATATATATATATATATATATATATATATATATAATATCCTGATTTCTTATTTTTTTGCATGTTTGTCACACTTTAATGTTTCAGATCATCAAACTATATTAAATATTAGTAAAAGATAACACAAGTGAACACAACATGCAGTTTTTAAATGAAGGTTGTTTTTTTTTATTGAGGGAAAACAAAATTTAAAACTGCATGGCCCTGTGTGAAAAAGTGTTTGCCCCCCTGTTTAAACTGTGGTTTATCACACCTGAGTTCAATTTCTCTAGCCACACCCAGTCCTGCCACACCTGTTCGCAATCAGGAAATCTCTTAAATAGGACAAAGTGAAGTAGACTAAAAGATCCTCAAAAGCTAGACATCATGCCGAGATCCAAAGAAATTTAGAAACGAATGAGAAAGAAAGTAATGGAGATCTATTAGTCTGGAAAAGGTTATAAAGCCATTTCTAAAGCTTTGGGACTCCGTGCGAACCACAGTGAGAGCCGTTATTCACAAATGGCAAAAACATGGAACAGTGTAGAACCTTCCCAGGAGTGGCCGGCCGACCAAAATTACCCCAAGAGCACAGCAACGACTCATCCGAAAGGTCACAAAAGACCCCAAAACAACATCCAAAAAACTGCAGGCCTCACTTGCTTCAGGTAAGGTCAGTGTTAATGACTCCACCATAAGAAAGAGACTGGGAAAAAATGGTCTGCATGGCAGAGTTTCGAGAAGAAAACCACTGCTGAGCAAAAAGAACATAAAGGCTGGTCTCAGTTTTGCCAGTAAACATCTTGGTGATACCAAAGACTTTTGGGAAAATACTCTGTGGACTGACAAGACAAAAGTGGAACTTTTTGGAAGGTGTGTGTCCCATTAGGTCTAGCTGAAGCAAACTTGGGTTCTGCAGCAGGACAATGATCCAAAACAAGTCCACCTTTGATTGGCTGAAGAAAAACAAAACCAAATGAAAACTTTGGAGTGGCCTAGTCAAAGTCCTGACCTGAATCCTATTGAGATGCTGTGGCATAACCTTAAAATGCTTAAAAACCCTTTAATGTGGCTGAATTACAACAATTCTGCATAGATGAGTGGATCAAAACTCCTCCACAGCGCTGTAACAGACACATTGCAAGTTATCGCAAACACTTGACTGCAGTTGTTGCTGCTCAGGGTGGCCCAACCAGTTATTAGGTTTAGGGGCAAACACCTTTTCACACAGGGTCATGTAGTTTTGGATTTTGTTTTCCCTCAATAATAAAAACCTTCATTTAATAACTGCATGTTGTGTTCACTTGTGTAATCTTTTCATAATATTTAAATTAGTTTGATGATCTTGAAAATTGAAAATTCAGGAAGGGGCAAACACTTTTTCAAAACAATGTGTGTGTGTGTGTGTGTGTGTGTGTGTGTGTGTGTGTGTGTGTGTGTGTGTGTGTGTGTGTGTATGTATATATATATATATATATATATATATATATATATATATATATATATATATATATATATATATATATATATATATATATATATATATATGACAACTGCTACACTATTGTCTGGTCTAAAAGTTACATTTTACATCTAGTTCAAGACTCCTGTGATATAATAGAGTAGTATTGTGTTAACCTGTGACATCTTAGTTGTTTTGAAGGTTCAGGTTCCTGTTGGATTAAAAGTTTTCTAGTACCCTGTCAGAGTATCAAAATCTGTTCCTTTTGTATATTTACTAATGCTTGTCAGACAGTACAAAATCTGGTATATATAGCAATTTACACCAATAAGTCACTTCCTCCAAGAGTGCTCTTTAAGTTCTCTTAAGGCACCACTTCTTTGGCAGTGCTGAATAAGCCTTAAAAAATTTAACATGGCTGAGTCACACTTCCTAGTGGATATGACAATGCTTCCTCTACAAAGCTGGACTGCCCTCCCCTCCCTACATTTTAAAATGTTAAATGGAAAGAGCATGGAAGAAGTGAGCAACGAGAGGACTTAGACGTGTAGTGAAAATATTGCTGGCAAAACTACATGGAAGGCAGAGGGACAGCAAGTCACTCCAGTGTGAGTCAAGCCAGGCCTGAATCATATATCCAGTGAAGGTGCACTGTGTTAGCTAGCCATGTGCAATATCAAGCTGGCTTGTTAGATCAATAAAATAAGTAATAGGTTGCTTTTGTTCTGCAGTAGTTACAATAAGAAACATTGCTGCATAATATGACATAGAGCAATTATTTAAATAATAATTTAACTGTAAAGCCGCACAGAGCGGAAAGTTCTACTCATGCTTTCTGGTGAATGAGCAAACACAGTGTTGCGTTGGACACATACACACACCTTTGTCAAATGTGCGGTAATATTTGACAAGTGTCACTTGTTAACAGTCAAATTTTTCAATCTTGGTTTTGTTGACATGCAAAGGCAAACCATTATAGACAATAGTACATGTCCACAGAATGACGCTGACACAGGGGACAAGCCTTCACTGGATCCAACCGATTGATGTCAATTCAGTCATAACTGAACTAACATCCAGTGGAAAACACGTCATTATCACAGGTTGAATGTATTTAACAAGACAAATGGAAACAAGCACAGCACCCACTGTTTTTCTCTGACAGTTATCACACATAGCTCTCTCTTTTATTGTGTATCTCACACAGCATTGTTTTACTTAAAGCTTAAAGCTTTACTTAAAGCTATTACTTTACCTGCATATGGCATGTTTGAAAAATGCTGAAAATGAGACTTATAATGAAAAAATGTGACCTTCCCAAAAAAAAAGAAAAATGTAACGTCTTCATTTTAAGAAAAAACTATTAATGAATCTCTCTGGGAACATCATGGAGGGAGGGAGTGAGTGAGAGATGAGTCATGGGCAGATATATTGTAGAGAAGCTAAAACCTGGATTTTACTTTCCTCCTTTCTCCAATAAGCCCTTCAGCAACGGGCAACTCTACGAGGAGGGTTGGAGCAGAGCGGCACTATAGGTTTCGGGGTGGATCTGGAGTGGGTGAGAGCACGCCGCGAGCTAAAGACATTCTAAAGATGTTCTGTCACCATGCCAACATTGCCACACTGATTCATCACACATGCACCTCTGCCCTAAACCTTCAACAAATCACATTATTTAACGTGTTGTCAACCCCCTAGTCTTTATAAAAGATATTCAAAACAACTTACACACTATTCTTTTCTCGGCCAGTGTGCTCACTTACAATCACAGATATTCAAGATCAGTATAGTGTACAAGGGTACATTCTACCTGGTTATATTTTCACAGTGTGGGTTGACTTTGTTCGCAATAAAGGCTAATAAACAGTGAAGGCAATACAAAAGGTTTTGAACTTGTAGCTTTACAGACTTTTTGATTACATATTTTTATATTGGACTCTGACTAATGCAATGATGTGACCTTTCACTTAGTTGGCTTTTACTCTGATCTTTCTGGAAAAAAAGTGCAAAGGAGAAACAGGAAAAGTTGTTATTCAATTTATCAGCAGACTATTATTAATTATACTAATTAAGAAATGATGTGTCTGACATTTGAATAAATATGTCTGATCATTTCCTTATTCTAAAAAAACTAACAAAAAAAACCTTAACAAAAAAAAAAAAAAAAAGAAAAAGAAAACAGTGATTTATTTCACAATAAATGTAAAGTAACCTAGCAATATTGCTCTATCGTATAGTTTCCAAAAAAAAAAAAAAACATAAATAGTGGTCATGAATGCTTTGGTTTGTTTGTTTGTTTGAAACCAAAAATCAATTACATAAACCGCATGCACTGCATGTGATCGATAAATATATGAATTTCTCCTGTCAAAGAACAAAATGATAAGGTCTATCATTCTGTGCAAGAGCATGGTGCGTGTTGGTGTGTATGTGCGTGCGCGCGTGTGTGTGCGTGCGTGCGTGCGTGTAGAGTTGTGGTTTTCCAACACTGCCATCGTGTGGTATTTATGTTATCACACTGAAGAGTTTGGTTATGTGAACCTTCGAAGAGATTTTTGTATCATGCTTGGAAGGCAGATGTGCTGTGATCCTCAATGCATTACTCACTGACCTACAAGCCCTGATGAACAACAACACTAGTTTTCACCTTGTTTCACTCAAAAAGCGCGTGTGCATGTGTGTGAATGTGTGTGTTCTTTGGCTGAAAGCTCAGTATAATCCAGTGTTTCCTGTGAGTCAGCTCATCAGCACGGACACTCACCCGGACTGGTATTCGGGGGAATTCTGTCCTCTCTAACGGCTCGGGCTTTAACAGTCTGTTTACAAAGCTGCCAGATGCCAGTTATTCCCCGTATCCGATATAAAACGGCCAAAACACACAGCCAAGCGCCCTGCGGCCTCCACACACACATCTTTATTTACACTGGAGTGTTATTTAACCTGTGGGTGTCAGTTAACCTATTAGCCCAGCGGTTGCTTCTTGAAAGAGATTTCCTTGAGTCACTCAGTCAATAAAGTTGGCTTCCTCCAGAGCCGGTACCTTCACCAACACGCCGGTGATTAATTCTCCGTGACTCATATGCCTCCGGAGTATTTTATCGTGTAATGTATATGATTTAGCAGTCACTCTGGCAGATCTGGTCTGGAATACAGTGTGCAGTGGACTAGTGCAGGCTAGTCTTCCTCTCCTGCTGGCTGTGCTAAAGATGCGTTTAAACACCTCCATAAACACCCACAGTAGGCAATGAAATTGAGAAATATCTCGTAAGACTTTGTAAGCAGCATGTTGAAGCTTGTGTTCGGGGTGAATTTGAATTATTCTGACACTGGGCATCCCAATCTAACCAGCTACCACAACTCAAACAGGACTGGTCAAACTGAAAGTCATATACAGTCACATACACAGTGAATTTCTTTCTTTGCATTGCCCAGCTTATTAGGAAGCTATGGTCAGCTGCTATTAAACATCCTCCCCTGAAGCAGAGAGGGTCAGGGCCTTGCTCAAGGGCCCAACAGTTGCAGCTTGGCAGTGCTTTCCCCAAGTGCCTTCCAATTAGTAGACCATTAAACTATATATCACATCATACACTATTATACAGATACACAGTGAGTGGGTGTTCTGATTATTGATTTTCTCAGTTAATAACATCTACAATGCAGCATTGATTACATTTCTAGCAGTGTTTATCAGCCAGCTGAGAGCGATTTGTTCAAACTGTAGTTTGGCAGTTGGAAGACAGTCAAACTTTTAAATGATCAAATTCATATGTGATGGATTGTGTTTGGGAAACAATAACGCAACACAATCTGCACTGAAGGTGGTGAAAATATGTTGCAGATTCTTTTTCTTTGAAGGTGTGTCATATGCTTTGGGTTTTCTGGGACATATAAAATAAAGGGGAAGTACAGTCCGAAAAGAAACTTTTTAACAGTTACTGAGTCATAGTCTTGAAACAATATTTTTTAGATCAAAATAATTATGGAATAAAAGTTTCTTTGTTTTCCAGCAAAAGCTCACATAACTCACCTCCCAAACACATAGATATCACTAGCCATTTTATATACCTGTAATGAAAGTTTTGTGCAAATAGACTTTAAAGCCAAAGAATTCTGATTTTAAAAAAAAATCTTAAATGCAGAGCAATAGATGATTCTTTTGCTGAACATCTGTTTGTTGAGGCATCGGAATAAAAATCCAGCGAATTTTATCTAGCACATCTGTATCTTTCACATAAGCAATCAATTTTATTTTTATGGACATTTTTATTCTTTAAAAAAAAATGAATTAAAATTTAAGATTTAAGTATTAAATTTTTTTTTTACTTTTAGAATTTTCTGTCTAAATATTTTACAATCAAAATGATATTTTAGATTATATTTCTTTATAGAATCCTGGTATTCTAAAGCAAAGTAGCAAAGTATCAGATTTGTTTTATCACAATTTTAAATATAAGATGTTGCATTAAGTGTTACTTATTTTTTTTTAATGTGGTAAGTAAAAAAGTCTATCTTGTTGATATTGGAATGAAAAACAGTAAGTAAATCTTCCAGCTTAATTTACTTTTATTTGCTACCAGTATATAATCCAGACAATATGTTTTTGTTCATCTTACTAGTCTATTAGTCTTCACATGGAATAACTGTGTAAGACGTTTGAAGCAAACGACTTCCCAAAATGAATGCATTTCCTCTATGGTGGTTTGATGACTTTGTCCCGGGAAACTTCCGAACATAATTACCTCCTGTATTTTTATTTCCTACCTTTAAATAACTCAATGTGTTTATACAAGGCCAGAATATATGTGAATCATATATATAAAAAAAAAGGTTTTAGAGCTCTATGAATCACCAGAATGACTAACAGCCTTCGAATATGTAATTTGCTGTAATAACGCACTCACCCAGCCCGACCTCTAGCGGCCACACTGGGTCATTACATAGAATCGCCTTCTGTACACTCACGGCTTCATCACGAGAAACATGTGGTTACGAGTATTGCTGATGAATCAGAGCAGCTCAATGTGCACTCTGTTATCCCCCCCTAATACAATCTAAAAAACCTTAGTATATGTCACTTGAGGGCCATTTCAACACATTTTCATTGTCTTTTATAAAATTTTCTGAATTTATAAATGAATGAATTCATTTACAAACCCGATTTCCAAAAAGTTGGGACACTGTACAAATTGTGAATAAAAAGGGAATGCAATAATTTACAAATCTCATAAACGTATATTTTATTCACAATAGAATAAAGATAACATATCAAATGTTAAAAGTTTTGAAATGTCATGCCAAATATTGGCTTATTTTGGATAACATGAAAGCTACACATTCCAAAAAAGTTGGAACAGGCAGCAATAAGAGGCCGAAAAATTAAATGTACATATAAGGAACATCTGGGGGACCAATTTGCAACTTATAACTTATTTGATTTTAAATCATTTTTTCCCCTTAAAAAAATGAATTTTCTCAGTTTAAACATTTAATGTCATCCATGTTGTATTCTGAATAAAATATTGAAATTTGAAACTTCCACATCATTGCATTCTGTTTTTATTCACAATTTGTTGTGTCCCAACTTTTTTGGAATCGGGTTTGTACTTAAAGCTTTACATTTTGGTGCCTATGTGAATATTTCAGTATGTAATATCAAGTGAACAATACACTAAATAGCCAAGGTATATGGACACCTGATTATCACAATCATAAACGAGCCTTCCCCAAGAATATTGCTACAAAATTGAAAGTGCACACTTTCCCTTCACTGAAACAAATAGGTGGAGGTCAAACCTGTTCCAGGAAGATGGTGCTCTACACAAACAGCTCTATTAAGAAATGATTTGCCATGGTTGGTGTAGAAGAGCTCGAACTGCCTGCAAACAGCACTGATCTTAAACATACTGAACACCATTGAGACAATGAACTGAAATGCTGACTAACACTCAGACCTCCACACCCAACACCCCTGACCTCAGTAATGAATCCCCATAGCCATTCTCCCAAATCTAGTGAAAAGCCTTCCCAGAAGAGTGGAGGTTATTTTAGCAGCACAGAGGTAATAAATGTGGACTGAGATTGAGATATAAAAAAATATAAAAATAAAAAAAATTCAACAAGGATGCAAAAAAACACGGATGCAATAGTCAGATATCTATAAACCTTTCCTAAAATAGTTTATTTGATCACATGAGCAAATTAATAAATTATTTTTGAAAATCCAAAATAAGAATAAATAAATCCTGTAGAATCACAAATGAAGAAATTGGGTCAGTTTAATGCATTCACACATTCATCTTTATTATTTATTTTTTTTCCTGACCAGGATCATTATAAAGTTGAAGCCTATCACAGGAACACTGGTCATGAGACATGAAAACACACAACAAATGAGATAGTGTAAGTGATCCATCTACTGAAGCGTTTTTGGGAGGTGGCAGGAAACTTATGTGGACACAAAGTGAACATAAATTCCCCAAAAACAGCAAAGTGTGAAAGACTAACATTTAAAAATGCACCTTGGAATTAAAAATAAATAAACTGTGAAAACTTTACATAGTACCATAATAAGTGATTGTATACCAGAGACCTGGGTAACATGTACGTTTCTGAACTAAAGTTTTGGATTAATAAAAACTTTAAAAGACAGACAAGAACAGGTTTCTTGTCTTCCCCGAATATCAATTATTCAGACTCATTTATCTGTTGCATAAAAAAATTGCACAAAACTACACTGTTTATCTTGGGTCATATATAGCCCAGGGTCCATTTATCGACAGAGGAAAGGTCTCCATGACGACAATGGTTATCAGTATCCTCCATGTGTTTCCTGTGGAGGTGTGGCATTGTGTAGCAGTGGTCATGCAGATATTGTTCTCTCAGTATAGCGGCCACAGATCTAAAGATCTTAAACTCTGTAGTCTGGTGTTTTTCTCGAGCTGCTGGAGATCTGTACACAATGTTGGGATGGCAGTGAGGAGTCTCTTGTCCATGGCCTTTGCAGAATCGATGGGAAGAGTATGGTGGCATGGTTGGTTCCTGTACATGGGACTGCCTTTGGTGGTCCTAGATCCTTCACCTGTACCATCACAAGGATCCAACAGTTTTACAAGAAGCTTCCTGGGTCTGGATAAATGCAATGCCTGCGTGGGCACTTCTATATGCAAGAAGCTTTATAAAGAGCAAATAAGGTAAGGTGGTGAGTGAGTTTAAAAAGGCTATATTTTAAATGTGCTATTTCTTTCTTTTTCCAGACATATACTTTACAGTTCACACAGCAGAAAAACAATATAGACCGAGTGTTCACATAACCATTAAATCCACAACATAGAAATAAAGGGTTTAAACACAATTATGAAGAGTTGTGATTCCGAAGTAAACTTTGTTTATCTTAGTAGATTTCATGTTAATTGTATATTAAACTATTTTTTTTTTCATCAATGGTTGCAAACATCCTCCAAATATAAAGAATTGAGGACAAAAATTGGCAAATAATTTGCTTAAAAAACTGAAATAACAATTATCTAAAAGATTGGAAATACGCTTGGCTTCACACCAGGTTTGAAAGGTGGCTGGATCCTCAACTGCACTTTTCCTCAGATAACAGGACATCTTATGAGGCAATTTATACAGATGATTCGGAAACCTGGCGGCCCGTAGTGCTGTCACGCATGGTTTCCCCCGACCTGCACCAGCTGGCTGACGAAAGCATATGCATCTCAGCAGGCAAAAGGAAATCCTGTAGCATTGAGGCAGTTCTGAGAGCAACCCCACGTTTCCAGAACTTGGCCAACTCTAATATCCTGTTACACAGTATGGTGCAGGTCTGTTTCTATGCAGTTCTAAGCTTTACACAATTTACCTAATAATTTACAGCTGTCAGTTAAGATACTTCACTGCTTTATTCCTCTTTATAGACTTTTCAAGTATATTAATCATTCCTATTTTCACAATGACTTACATTGGCATTGATGTTGGTGCAGCTAATTTTATTTTTTATTTTACAAATCCTAAAGAGACTGTTGCATTGTATGTTGACCTCTGTTATAAGGGTCTGGTCAGTCCAATGCTGCGCTGCCCATCTCAGAGGCTGCTGAATCGAATTGTGCGCCGCTACTTTGAGGTGGCTGATGTGGGCAGTGTGCAAATGAAGCACTTCACCACAAAGGACAAGCTCAGACTACTCTACACAATGGCTGTCAATCAACAGCCTCTTATACTGCAGGTATAAAACAAAATGGTCACAGTTTCTATGCTCATTGCGCATAGTAAGCATATTAAAAATATATAATTTTGTGAGCATGGTGGTGTCTACTTATTCTTAATGGTTAACGTATAAGAGAAAATGGTTACCAATTCAAATGTTCTGTCCACAATTCACAGAAACCTGTACACCTTTTGATTAGTCAGTGCATATTAAATTCCTTCACTTATATATTTATAGCTGTGTAGTATCCATTATGCTCTTAACAGGAAAGGTGCTATCTGGCACCCTAAATAACTCATTTGATCCCTCTAAGGTAACCCCATCAGCTGATGGTTTTCTTTTCAGAAAAAAGAAAATCCACATAGAAGCATTTTAAAATGCTGGTATTAAACTTACATAACCCTTCGAACATTTTGAAATATAACAAAGTGACTCACTTGAGTAGGCTCTCTTTTGTGAAACATTTCTAAGCAGCTTCTTTCTCCCCCACCCCTACTGTGTTGCTCTAGATGTTTCCAGGCAATGAGGGTTGGCCCTTCCCGCGCTATCACGGTTCCTGTGGCAGGCTGATGGTGTGGGCAGGCTGCAGACCCCTGAGAAGCCTGTACCAATCAGCGTTGGCACACAGATCTGATGCTGCCTACCAGATCCTCCACATCACCCAGAGCTTGACCTCCAATAGCCTCCACTTCCGCCTTTACTACACCAGCGTTTCAGAGGACATATTTGGCATAGCGGAGGATGGAAGGCTTCTCATCATGGATGCCAGCACAATTGGGATCATTGATCTGCAGGAGGGTGAGGGATTTTAAATGAATAGGTACAATAATGCAAGCATTGGCAAAGTGGGCTCTCCAATTAGCAGATTGACAGAAAACAAAACTAGATTAGTGTGTGACCACATGCAGCTACGTGCGCACATTATATATGCGCGTGTGTGTGTGTATTAGGGGTGTAACGGTAGACCAAATTCAGGTCGGTACTTACCTCGGTTTTTTTAAGTCACGGTTCGGTTCAATTTCGGTACGGTTAAGAAGAGAAAATGCCAAAACATAAAATTGCTTGTCGTTTATTATTAACACAGTTTATTATTATT
Organism: Silurus aristotelis; assembly: GCF_946808225.1. Lineage (NCBI taxonomy): Eukaryota > Metazoa > Chordata > Actinopteri > Siluriformes > Siluridae > Silurus > Silurus aristotelis. The sequence continues at coordinate 17,848,428 of NC_139576.1, read as the reverse complement.
ATTATTATTATCATCAACATTTGTGAACCTCAATAGTTTAAATTTTTTAAACAATTGTAAATAAAATGCCACTTGGTTAAATAATGCATAAAATAAAATTTTATAAAAAAATAAAATAAATGCAGTTCACTTTATTATATGATTAAATTTAATTTATTAAAGTGGCACAAATTAAATTGATTACATAAAATAAAACAAATTTAATAATCTAATTAAATTGTTTACATTTGTTAGACACTATTTGAGTAACAGATGTGTAAGTGTGTGTAATTTACATTTAATTTTCTAAACACATGTTCTACTGAACTGATCTACTTGTTTCAGCACACTTTAACAAATGTCTTCATTCCTTCCATCCTTCATTCATTCACTCCCTCGATTTGTGGAACTGTTAGGATTTTCTGTGTTTAAGAGAAATATTTAAAGCTGAACTACTCACTCCATACTGGAAACAACAATTGGTTTGCACGTGCATCAAAAAAGACTAAAGAATACGTAGCGCTAAGCATTAGCCGCTAACCAATGACTAAAAAAACTTGCAGCTTACCATGTTTCTGAGAAAACTCAGATTTGCCTTCAGTACGAAATGTACGGTACGAGTACCGTTACACCCCATTTATATTTGTTTTATATTTATGAATATTTTATATTAAATATACATACACACTTGAGAGCGAGCGAGAAAATGTATATATAACAGTATATACACAGACACACAGCGTTTATTGTCTAAATTAATAGCAATAAAAGTTTGTACACCCCAAATAGAAACAGTTTTAACATGTTCAAATTGTCTATCTTGTGTGAGCACCACTGATATCTAACACTGCTTTAATCCTGGAATTCACCAGAGCTGCACAGGTTGTCTCTTCCACTGATCCATAATGACATCACAGAGCTGCTGGATGTTAGACACATGGCGCTTCTTTACCTTCCGCTTGAGGTTGCCCAACAGGGTTCACGTCTATAGACAATTGTCCACTCAATCACCTTCCTCAGAAAGGCAATTGTGATCTTAGCGGTGTGTTTGGGGTAATGATGTTGGGAAACTCCCGTTGCTCTTGGAGAGGTTGTCTTCAGCAAACTGCATGCAGGCTTTCTTGTAAGGTAGCTTCAGTAGAGGCTTCCTTCTGGGATGACGGCCATGCAAACCAATTTGTTGCAGTGTGCGGCATATGGTGCTGCACACTGAAATATAATGCAATGCTGGCATCAGTCCGTTTTTGAAACAAGTTTTTGCATTTGACGCAAAGCACAAGGACTCAACTTCTTTGACTGACCCTTGCGAAAGTCTGTTCCGAGTGGAACCAGTCTTGGAGAACCTTTGTAGGACCCGGGCTACTGTACTGTAACTCAGATCCAGGGCGTTAGTGATCATCTGATAGGCCATCTTTGTGGAGAGCAACAATTCTAATTCTCAAATCTTGAGTTCTTTGCCATGAGGTGCCATGTTGAACATCTAGGTCAGCATGAGAGAATTGTTCTCAAATCACCAAATTTTAACTGCTCTTATACAAGATACACAAATTTGTATGGTCCTGTCAATCAAATAAAAACATGAACATGACAAGGACATGTTGCTTTGCATGATTACACAATATAAAAGTTATTTTCACTTAGGGTGTACTTACTTTTGTCAGCTACTTTGACAATAATGGCTGTATGTTATTTTCATATGACAGTAAATCTGTACTGCTATACAAGTGAGAGAGAAAAAGATGTAGCACATCTAATGTGTTCAGACCTTCTGCACTATTCATAACAGTATACATTTTATGATTAATATGCACAAATGTAATAACCACATACCTTCTGTAGGATTCCACACTGAAGCAGACCAACACAACAACCACACAGATGTGTTCTCATGTCTGAGCGGTTCCTGCATAAGAACTCCTCCCTGTGAAAGCATTCGTCCCACTCAAAGCTTTGCCTTGCTCTGTAGACACGTTCTTCCCAAACTGCTCACTTCTACAGATGCTAAAGAGTCTGGACTGCCCAGTATAGCAATCACAGAACTGACTATATGTGCAGACCAAGCACAGTCAGATCAGAGGATACACAAAGCTGTTCAAATTCTTAAAGAGACATTACAGCACCTCAGGCCTTGCAGTATCAATTATGGATACAGGTATCCTGAATGCAGGTATAGTGCCAAGTTCTAGAGCATCAGAAATCCCAATGTTGTCAGGACTATGCACTGCGTAGGTTTCATGCATCACAGATTATACACACAAGTCACATTTCAATTAAAACTGTTTAATAACTCAAACACCTGTCAAAGAATTTGACAGTGTTTTCCGTACATTTCTTTACGAAACAGTTTAATCCATGTATAGAAAACATAAGAGAAATGGTAAAACAACGCTGCTCCATAAAATTTAATGGTATGTACTCTCAAAAAATAACAGCATTCCATCAACAAATATTTTCAAGCAATAAATACACATTTATAAATAGTGTAAATTTACAAGATTAGAAACATAACAAAAAAGTACAAATTAAATTTTACTCATTAGCCATGTGCAACCCATGTTTCTTTGTGACTTGGCTGTTTTTCCCTTACTATATATATATATATATATATATATATATATATATATATATATATATATATATATATATATATATATATATATATATATATATATTAGACTAACATATAAACTGATAAAAAAATGAATTACCTTCACATTATAATTCTCTTTTTTCAATTTCATTGCCTAAAGAAATTTAAGAAAGACCAGCTACCCTAGGACTCATTTAGTACAGAAAGAAATTCAAGGACCTATGGTCATGTTTCACCCCATACATAAATCACTTAAGAAAGGAAAGAAATTCATCGGATTCAAAACAAAAGAATAGAAAGAAAAAGAAAGAAAGACATCAGTAGTTTGAGTGATTTTGCCAGTTGTAATTTATATATATATATATATATATATATATATATATATATATATATATATATATATATATATATATATATATATAAAATGAATGAATAAAAAATTATTTTTCACTGATTTATCCTTTGTATATAGTTTGCCTTTTCCATCTAAGAAGTGGTGCTGAGCCAGTCAAAACAGTCCGAGAATAGATTGAAGAGGTGCCCACTGTCTGCTCCAGACCAGTGGGGTTGACTCTCTGTATTTGGGTTGCATAGACAAACAGTTTAGAACCAGCAGCCTTGTGCTATTTGCTACAGAAACCAGTGGTGTGGAACTGGGTCACTACTCCTGAATATCAGAAAGAGTTAGGTTGCGTTCCAGGGGTTTATCCTCAGAACTTGTTAATGTTAATGTCATGATGTAGAGGAAGGCAGAGGTGAAGCCTGTTGAGCAAAAATTCAAACGAATTAGCCAGAGTTACTTACAGCATATACGACTTAGAACAAACCACATACTAGAAGAGTCATGAAAGGCACAATGAATATATATGAATGAATTAAAACAGTGACTCACTAATGTGAACTGGTCATAGACTTGCATGAGATCCTCCACCTTATACTGTTCCAAAACTACAAAGTTGTCCAGGTTTGGACTGCCTCGACGAGCACAGTCCTGACAATGCACCACGTACGTTTTCCGCGAATTGCTCTCACTGGTGACAAACAGTAGGTCAAAGACCTCAACCTAAAAAGAGAACAATCAAAAAAAACAAAACAAACAAAAAAAAAAAAAACAGGATTTATAAAAACATACCTAGTTTAAAGCTGCACTGAAATGAGTGTAGATGAACACCCAGACTTTTGTATGAACAAATTATGCAAATCTGCTCAAACTCACTTACTCCTGTCAGATGGGAATTTTATGTACAGATACACCAAAAGGGAAATTGATAAATAAGGAACTTGTTGACTGAATTTGCAAATGATTGTGTTACAACTATGACTTTGACCGTATGCATTTTTGCTGAATAAGGAGTACTTATAAAGGAGTACTGGTAATTTAGAGCCTCCTGGTGGTGCAAGTTGGAACTGAAATCTATGGTTATTGTTTACATCTGCTCGTAATAAAAAAAAAAATCTACATAGAAACAGTTCAGAATCTGAGCTGGGGGAAAACAGTGAGCAATGTCTCGATCTAAAAGGAAGCAATATATTATTGTCTTAAGATATTTGGTCTCCTAATTAAATGCATTGTGAAGTGGTTTAGAGACTGCTGGCTGTGCGAGATTCAAGAGAATGTCTGTGTGGTGATTGATCAAATACCAAGCAAGTGCACCTCACAAACTTTTGCAAATAGTCATTCTAATAAAAAAATATATAGCCAATACCACTGTCTAAAAGATCTACTGGAAATAATTACATACATTCATAAATGGTAGGTCAGTAATGTAGACATGAGTAGCACCGCCCTTACCTCACAAATGCTACAGTAGTGTGCTGGCTCATCCTTGGTCCTCCCATGCCACACTAACTCTCTGCCTGCAGCTATCAGAGCCTCCCTGAGCATCTGACACTGCTTCAGTGTCTTCAGCAAACAGTACCTGCCACCAGGGAAAACCACATGATCATAATTACCACAATTAATCAGTGTTTCATTGTATAAACTCACATGAAACAAGCTAAAAACTTCATGATTATTCAACAATGCTAATAAAAGGTTGTATGATAATTATATGCTCTTGGCACAGTGTTTGCACATCAGGCTGACTCACTTGATCATCTCAAAAAGCTTGTGGTCCGATACTTTAATGTTTCTGGCCAAGTTCCAAGAGAGGTGAATCATGGGAACAATGGATTTGACACTCTGGAGTTTGTTCCACTCGTAGCGCTCCACTGCCAACTTGTACTGATGTGCTGAAGTAAAAGAGGGAAATCATGCTTTTGTTATTGACAAAAGACAATTTGCATTTTTAGTTTGTGACCTCCATATTTTATAATCAGAGTACACAAAAATCTTTAATAGTTACCGGTGAGAGGGCCTACATTCCAAGCAACATTATTGCACCAGCCAATGGCCTGCACCCAGTGTACTGAACCTGCGTTAAGCCACACCAGGTCTCCTGGTCTCTGGATGAAGCGATACACTGGCACATTAGCTTCATACAAGTCTTCCAGGTTGGGCCACCATGAGCCCATCAGGAAATTTATGTTATTCCTACATAATTAAGAAACAATTTGCAGAGAGGTCAATAGACAATATATGGCATATAACAGTGTATGACATTTCTACATAAAACAATAACAGGGTAATCAGAGTGACAGTTTTACTAACTTACTTCTCACAATAGTCATTCAAAACACCCCAGTATGACTCGGGCACCGCAAACCACTCACAGTCTCCTGGGCCAATGTTAATATTGACAGAACAAAAGTTGTTGTTTTCTTGATGACCTGAACCAAAATACCCAAAGTGTATTAACATTTGAAAAACACGTGTCACATGAGACACATATGACATCAGTCACTTGCACAGGTGGTGTGTGCGTGCGTGTGCAGACCTGGAGTCCTGCTGCCTGGAACTTTCATGTAAAGCTGGACAGTATTCATGCCCAGGATGGTATGGCCCACATGAGTGAGCAGATTCCCTGCAGAAACAACACGAGCAAATGCAGGCAGCTTACTCAATTCAGCCAGCTGCAGTTTCCACCTGAATCATACAGAAAAGAAAAAAAAAGGTGATAAAACACAAAGTGTCTACTGAGCACAGACACACTGCTCACCCAATTCTCAGAGCTTCCCAACAAGCTGGAATAAGCAAAGAAAATATTTGCCTGTTCTGTAATGTATATATGAAAAAATAAAGGCTTCTTTAATATCAGTCTGTTTCTGTATTTAAGACATACTTTTTTCCTTTTTACTGCGAATCACAACGTTATGTATAGTCAACACACTCACTTTCGCTCATCAGACAAGTCAATGTTTGTCCCAAACTTGATATGCTTAAAGGGACCTCTCCGCCGTCGTACCAACCTGAAGAGACACAAGAGGTTTATTTAAATCTGGAATGGTTTTGAAATGCATAATTTCAGTAGTCTGTATGTTTATCATTTGGAGCCTTACGTTTCTGCAGGAGCTGATTCAGTGTCCGAGTGCTCTTTTTGTCCTTTCTTTTCATTCTCCTCCTAAAAATTAGTAAAATATAGACAAAAATCATGAGATCTTTATCAGGTGAAACACAAAACATTCTTCTGTTGAAAAGAAATTAAAATGTCAAAGAAAATTTATTACTTGATCAAAACACCACAACACTGGAAATTCTGATTTGTTCAAACTGGTTTAGAATATCACAGTTTAATGCTGAGCAAAGAAAGACATGATCCAAAATTTCCTGTGTGAGGAAAATATACTGAAACACACGGCAAAGGGGTAAAAGACTAGACAGCAGGGGTCACTATGTCTCTTTAAAATGCCATAAAGTCAACTATTGCAAACAAGACTTGCACAGAGAATTGCTGCATTAAACTAGATATGGTAACCTTGTAATACCTGACCATAAACCAGGGATAAAAAGAAAAGCACCCCCATCATCTTAGAATTCCTATACATTGCAACTTCCAGTTCCAAGTTTAGGAAATGGCTTTAAATTCAACACCTCTCTCATACACACACACACACACACACACACACACACACACACACACACACTATAATATAAAAATATACACACACATATATATATATATATATATATATATATATATATATATATATATATATATATATATATATATATGAAAAAAAAACAATGAAAAAAAACCACCACACATTATTGCTTTGAGGATAATAATATACAAAGTTATGCTGCAAGTTGATGGATTAGTTGATTGCAAGCCAAATCAAGGAATCAAAATATGCTAATTAAAAGCACAATAAAGCCCATAAACACTAAGAATGGCAGTTTAGATTCTGATATGGTTGGAGAAAGGGGAAACACACTTCATGAATTGCCAATCAAAACACTAAAACTTCCAAAGAAACTGGACCCAAGCAGAAAGCCAACAAAACAAAACTGAACACAACTGCTTCTACCAATTCAGTATATATCAGCCAAAACCTGTTATTCTTTTTGGCTGAAATGCACATTACATAAGAGACCTAACTCTTGTTTCCACAAGAAAGCTGTAGATGGGCACTGGTGCCTTCAACCAGACCTTACATTGACATTTTTCAACATGTTGATTTTGACTGATCACTGTAACAAGCATCTTCTTCCTTTATTAACTTTAACAGAGGACGGGGTTTTCTGTTTTGCCTTTCTCCAGTACAAATGGAAAAAAAAAAAAACAGCACTAGAACAAAGATATGAGATCAGACTGATGAAAGAGACTAATTGCCTTAATAAAAAAATATAAACAAACATTCACTCATACAACATGAAACTCGACCATGGATAAGAAAAACAAGTGGAACTTACACGCAGAGACTCCTGGAAAGAAGATGCCTGGTACTGCGCGTACTTTGAGATAGTGGTATGGGATCGGCTGCTCTCGCAACGCCATGACTTTTTTGTGCCGGTTAAGTCCCAATTCTCGTCAGTGGGCTGAGAAAACTGAGTCCTCACCTCCACCAGGTGATCTGGGTTTGCCTCTACCAAGGTCTTAGTGGAGAACAGACCAAGGTCTAAAGCACAGGTGAGAGGAGGAAAGAATTGAGACAGAAGCATGTAATTTGCTGACTCCAAAATACACAGTCACATGAAACACATCCAGGCAATATGAGTACTCCATTAAAAAGTTTAAACTTTGGAATAAAACGAGTATTTCAAAACCTATACACAATCAAAACTCACTAGAATAATAAAACATTGGCAGTATGACATTAGACTGAATGCATGTGAATTTTGTCCAAGTGAAAACACATCTGTAAAAAAAAGCCAGGTCATTAATGCGATGAATATAAGGTCATACCAGCGGACAGAGAAGATGGCAATTACTTAATGGAACATAAACACAAATGTGACTTTCTGGTCAAATAAGGTAGCAGTGTATATAAGGAGATACTTCTGTACTTTATTAAATCAACTATTATTGCATATTAAAGTAAAAATGGAAAAAACAAAAAGAAAAAAAAAAAAACCCAGTTGCAAAATCAGAGCTTATGGCCAGCAACCAAAAGGCAGGTCTTGAGATGGGACATGCTTCTGGCCAAACTATTCAAATGTGTCTTTTGTGCTATTTGAGATGCTACCTGAAATTACAAATATAGCTTACAGGTGGTGCTGTTGCCTTGCATGCTTTGATAATGTACAAAACATATAGCAAAAAGTCCACTCTCTCTGGCAGCTTCCTAACACTTAAACTACCCAACAGTTTATGCACACTTCCCAGAACAGCTACTCTTTAACTCATTAAATAACAAGCATGGGTGGTAAGCAACAGAGAAAACATTATATAAAACCTACATAAAACCCCACAGAGAAAACATAATATAAAACCTACATAAAACCCCCCAGACAGACATGAAAAAAATGCACACATACCCAGCTTAAGTGCTCCAGCAAGTCCTCGGATAACTGTAACAGGGTTGGCCGCATTTGTGCAGAACTGGTGAAGTGGGGGGAAGAACGCATCCCTCTTGCTCTCCAACTGTAGGAAGTTAAAAAAAAAAACACCAAGAGTTAAACCCCAAGTTTTTTTTTTTTTTACAAACTAATGGCACAAATAGTTTTGACATGTTCTTCTTTGAATGTAACTTTTCTAATATTTATCATCAAACAGATCTAAAACCATGCATAAGCCAATACTCAACCCTTTTCTTTCTATATATGGTTCACTGGTTTCCTTGATTTTTGTCTGGTTTTACACTGAGCTGATCCAGTTGCGCAGTGTCAAATTTGTAGCTTCCTAACGTTCGTAGTAACAAAAAGCACCTGGAAGATTCTTTAATTTGATAAAGACTCTAACCCAAATATTCTATAACTAAAAGTAAAAAAAAAATTAAAAATCTGTCTGAATTCCCCTTTATATTGAAGATTACCCAGTTATAAGACTAATAAGTTTTTTCTTACCTCACCTTTTTTTTTTTTTTTTTTACACTTACATCTTTATGGTATTGTATTAAGCTTAATTATGAATGATTTATTATAATGTATCACTATGTTTATCAAATTCAATGAGGCTAGCTACTGGAGTGGAGCTGTAAATAAAAAATTGTGTTGTACTGAGCAACGAAATCATTATCACATTAAATTTAGGGTCGAAAATAAGGCTTACACAAGTAAGTATTTTTTAAATCATATACAGTGAGGAAAATAAGTATTTGAACACGCTGCTATTTTGCAAGTTCTCCCACTTAGAAATCATTGAGGGGTCTGAAATTGTCATCGTAGGTGCATGTCCACTGTGAGAGACAATCTAAAAAGAAAAAAAAAATCCAGAAATCACAATATATGATTTTTAACTATTTATTTGTATGATACAGCTGCAAATAAGTATTTGAACACCTGTCTATCGGCTAGAATTCTGACCCTCAAAGACCTGTTAGTCTGCCTTTAAAATGTCCACCTCCACTACATTTATTATCCTAAATTAGATGCATCTGTTTGAGGTCGTTAGCTGCATAAAGACACCTGTCCACCCCATACAATCAGTAAGAATCCAACTACTAACATGGCCAAGACCAAAGAGCTGTCCAAAGACACTAAGAGACAAAATTGTACACCTCCACAAGGCTGGAAAGGGCTACGGGGAAATTGCCAAACAGCTTGGTGAAAAAAGGTCCACTGTTGGAGCAATCATTAGAAAATGGAAGAAGCTAAACTGTCAATCTCCCTCTGACTGGGGCTCCATGCAAGATCTCACCTCATGGGGTCTCAATGATCCTAAGGAAGGTGAGAAATCAGCCCAGAACTACACGGGAGGAGCTGGTCAATGACCTGAAAAGAGCTGGGACTACCGTTTCCAAGGTTACTGTTGGTAATACACTAAGACGTCATGGTTTGAAATCATGCATGGCACGGAAGGTTCCCCTGCTTAAACCAGCACATGTCCACACACGTCTTAAGTTTGCCAATGACCATTTGGATGATCCAGAGGAGTCATGGGAGAAAGTCATGTGGTCAGATATGACCAAAATAGAACTTTTGGGTCATAATTACACTAAACGTGTTTGGAGGAAGAAGAATGATGAGCACCATCCCTACTGTGAAGCATGGGGGTGGTAGCATCATGCTTTGGGGGTGTTTTTCTGCACATGGGACAGGGCGACTGCACTGTATTAAGGAGAGGATGACCGGGGCCATGTATTGCGAGATTTTGGGGAACAACCTCTTTCCCTCAGTTAGAGCATTGAAGATGGGTCGAGGCTGGGTCTTCCAACATGACAATGACCCGAAGCACACAGCCAGGATAACCAAGGAGTGGCTCTGTAAGAAGCAAATCAAGGTTCTGGCGTGGCCTAGCCAGTCTCCAGACCTAAACCCAATAGAGAATCTTTGGAGGGAGCTCAAACTCCGTGTTTCTCAGCGACAGGCCAGAAGCCTGACTGATCTAGAGATGATCTGTGTGGAGGAGTGGGCCAAAATCCCTCCTGCAGTGTGTGCAAACCTGGTGAAAAACTACAGGAAACATTTGACCTATGTAATTGCAAACAAAGGCTACTGTACCAAATATTAACACTGACTTTCTCAGGTGTTCAAATACTTATTTGCAGCTGTATCATACAAATAAATAGGATAAAAAAATCATACATCGTCATTTATTTGTTTTTTTTCTTTTTAGATTATGTCTCTCACAGTGGACATGCACCTACGATGACAATTTCAGACCCCTCCATGATTTCTAAGTGGGAGAACTTGCAAAATAGCAGGGTGTTCAAATACTTATTTTCCCTCACTGTATTCTGTATAACTACTGGCTAAAAAACCACTGATCAACTTGCCAATTAAACTTTATACACTGAACTTTACCATTTCCCAAAAGTGTGTTTGTGGATTTGCTCATGTTTGGATTGGGCATGAGAAATTTTCCTTCTTTGAGGCATCACCATATTTTCATGTATTACTTTTCCCACAAGTGGGCATTTGACCAACTTGAAGACTGCTCACTTAATGATCAAGGTAAGCTCATTATAAGGAGGCAATTTAGCCTACAGTCTCATTTCCTTTGGTTTATGTAAACTTGTAATAATAAAAAAAAAATAACCCGTAGTGCTATACATAATGTAATACTATCCAGAACAGTTTCAGAACTGTTTCTACAGGTTTCACAAAGTAAAATTTAAGACCCTACTAAAACCATTAAGAATTAAATGTAAGACCTATATCATGACATCAAAAACACAAACATGCTGTTAGCAACTGGCCTTAACCAAGCCCTTAATTCATTTTTTTAACAAGTCAAGTATCGCTAAACTTGCACTTTCCCATAGCTAAAAAAATAAGTTTTTAAGTTTGTGGACCAACCCGAGAAAGATTTGCACCAATAACAAAGCTGATTGGCTGTTGCACGTTGGTATCGTTTGTCGTCGTAATACAGCAAATTATATTTGGACTAGAAAAAGAAAGAACTGCAACAACACGGAAACTAACAAAACAAAAACATTCTAAAGTGCTGCGGGAGCATTCAAATGAGCATTAGAGTTAGTGTTACATGGACATTGGGAAATTAATACCTTAAAATTATTTAAGACCTAGAACAGCGAATTTAAGACAAGTTTTAATTCTTAAAAATTGTGATTTTAAAATTTCAGACTTGTTAAGAATGCCAGAGGCATTCGATAGGTTACTGTAAACCGTAATATATACCTGCTTCTATCATGGCTGGGGCTGGATTGCAATGTGGATTTGTGGGTTAAAATCAGTGCTTATGTACTGTGTTGACACTCCTGTCTCATAAGCATACTGAATGTTTTGCTGGCAGCGGCAAAACCTACAATTTATTTCAGAGGTTCAAGGAAACAAATTAAAATCAAACTGTTTTTCTCATCTCTACAATTAAATTGGTTATTGTGACAGGTTCTTGTATTTAAGATGACACCAAAAATTATTAAAACAACATGTCAATAATAAAGAATTGTTTTAAATAAAAAAAATTCTGATCTACATTTATGACTGTGTTTAAACTGCAGAAGTTCATTTTGTCATTACATATAAAATAAGAGTGTTAGAATTTTCTTTATTACTGCTGATATCATCTCCAGAATCTTCAGGACCTTTTAAGCAAAATCTCATTTCTCATACAGATTTAGTTTTCAAATAAAAACGTGTGTAAAGTTTTGATAATTCAAACTGTTAAATGACATGAATAAAAATTTCTAGGCTATTTAATTAGTATTTTTTTTGCATTTAAAGAAAATATTGATTAAATAATAGTCCACTAAAGCAAATGATAAACTCTCACAGTCTAACATAAAAAAAATGCCTGCATGTAACATGCAATTTCTTGTCTAAGGACCAAAGATTCAAGCAATCGGTTCTCACAGGACCAAATTGTCCTGGCTTGAGTCCAAGACATAGACAAGCCAAGCCAACAACATGCATAAATCACTACCACCATGTCTACAATAAACCAAATCAAGAACATGATATACTCACATAAATACTAGGGGTAGGGGGGTTAAGTTTGTCCTTTGGTAGCGGAGGGAATGGTGAAGGAGAAACCCTTGGAGGGGGGCATCTGTCCAATAAGATGCTACTCGTGGATACACCATTTTTCCCAAGGTGTCTGGAAAACAAAACTTCAATTAAACACTTCTAAAACATTGAATTACACAAAAAAATAAATGCCAGTCATCATTTATCTGGACAGGTCCCACAAAATAATATTTTATATCAATCTGATAATTTTGATACAAGAAACTCCATTTATTGGAGAATGATTTGAAAATCGCACATCGTGCCATAATGGCAGTTGTGTCAGCATGAATTTACACCTCTAATAATGCAAACCTTTTTAAAACCATTAGCACTGATGAATGGTTTAATTAAGTGTTGATGTATACATTCTTTAATAAATCTGTGTTGAGCATCATTTTTTATAAAATGCTATGTAATTAAGCCTAGTTAAGAGTTATGTATTATTAGAAGACAATACTAAAATAAAAAAAAATTATATGCTAATATACATAATTAAATCAGAACCAATTATTAAAATGAAAGCATTTCAAAGTCACTTGCATTTTGCCTTCTTTACTACAGGTACACTCCTGTTAAAGTTATACACTGCCTGGTGCTCTGAGCAACTATCCTGAACATTCTCTGTCATTGCATAACTGTCACTACAGCCCACCTGCAAGCTTTAAGCATCTCCCTGGAGCTCGGGTATATGGAAACTGATGCCCAAGGAACAATCGATGGGGTTGGAGCTTTAGAGCAGACTAAAGGAGAGTCCACCTTCATCGGGCTTTGCGAGTCCTCCGGACCTTTCCCATTGAGCCGAGGGCTATTAAGGCTGCCGGCGCTGTTGTGCTCCGTGGATTTGGGTGAAGGTGTGGCTGTAGACATGGCTGAGCAGGGTGACGAAGCCACAGAGTTCTCCTGCGTCTTAGAGCCCATTTGTAGGTGAATGCTGTTAATTGTAGTGCCAGGAGCAACCACCCCACTGTCTTTACAAACAACATTACTATTGGCTTTTCCCATTAGCAAGGCTGAGGGCGGAAGATTGTCTGGACTGAGTTGAGCTGGTGAGCAGTGTTCGAGCACAGCAGCACCTGCCAGGCCCTGATGGACGTGATTAGGCCGTCCTGCAGTGGCAGTGCTGTTGGGCATTCCCGCCAAATGCCCATTTGAGGAAGGCATGCTCTCTTTGGTCGGAGCAGGGCCTTGCTGTCCACCTGAGGTAGAGGAGTGAGGGTCAGGGGGAGAAGGAAGGGGATTTTGCGCCTCCTGTGCAGAATATCCACACTCATTTGGAACGCTATTGCAGGTAGGTGGAGACACCCCTGTGGAAGAAAGTGGCCGTTCACCATTGGGACCTGCTAAATGCGAACCTGGACTTTTAAGCCCCTGTCAAAAACAGAAAAAAACAACAAAAAAAGAAAGTTATAAACAAAAGAAACCATAATGCAATGGGTGATGGGAAATAGTTTTATATTAGGGGAAAAAAATTACTTTGCCACACTACTTATAGAAGAAAATGAGGATTTCCTTCACCTGAGTGGAGTTGAAATGTTGGCTTTTCCACAGCTGATCATTCATTGTGCTGCTGCTGCTGCTGGTAGGGGTTGCACAGTTACGAGGTAGTGCATTTTGCTGCAGGTAAGGCACATTTCCATTGCTCCCCTGCCCTGGTAAGTGATTATTGCCCACAGAGTTTCTCTCCGTGTTAGCCAGGGCTCCAGCAGTACTGCAGGAGGAGGGGCTTGCAGAAACAGGTCCATTGGCCATTGTCTGAAGGGTGCAGGGGGTACGAAATGAGGGCTGAGTGGAGGGCGTGTTGGAGAGAGCAACTGGTGTATGGCGTGGTGATGGGAGCGTTTTTAAATCAGGCAGTGATGGGTTACTTTTTGAACAAGGTCCGTTGGATAAGGCGGGCCGTGCTTCGCCGACAGCATTCAACCTTATCTGTTCAAAAAAGATAAAATGAGCATCTTATGTTTACCATTCTGCAGATGGGGAGTAAGAATTACACAAAAAAAGGATATACATAATAATGCACTTCAGGCAATTACACATACAAATACAAACCTGTTGATGCTGCTGCATAAGGAGGAGTTGTTTTTCCAATTGGTCTAACATTTGAAGCTGCACTGGCTTCAGGTTTGCCCTGTTAGCCCGCAACTGTTCCAGGTGCTGTGAGTACAAAGGATAATTCTGTAACATCCAACAATACTAAATCTGTATTGTGCATTGCACAATTCCAAAGGAGGAAAAAACAGCAAGTTTTTTCTACCAACCTGAAGCCTCTGGGGATTTAGGTACCAATTTGGAACTTGCTGTTGGACAGGATTGGTGGTACAGATATCAGCCGAGTTCTGTGCATTTTTAGAATGAGAAAAACATACTTTTACTTTATGTATAAAGTTCCAAACAGTAAATTATTCATGTTCTTTCTCTACCTTAGATGGACTTTTGGTCCTCTTCCTCTTGCTAGGACTGGACTGGTCAACTGACTGGCTAGAGAGCATGTGTGGAGGCAGTGACTGTGCTGGGAGCTGGGACTGACCTTCACCACGCTGAAGAGCCTTTCCTGCTTGCTATGGGTTATTTTTAAAAAAATAATTAATAATTTATTTATTTTTTTTAAATGACAAGAAAGCAGCTTGGAGGAGTTCATACAGGAAAGACATTATTGGAGCTTATCTTCATAGTCACTCTATACCTTTTTACAAAAGCCAAAAGGTAGTAAAACTAAAAGCAAGATTTTATTTCTAAGGTTTTCTTTTCATAAAGTCTCAATTATTTTCGTTCTTACCAGGAATAATGGAACATGACTAGTGAAAACTAAATTACCAGAGAGTGTCACTCATAAATCAACATAAACACTACAAAGTTAAACAACTGATTAAAGGAAAATGTTAACAAGAACAGCGTGTTCATAATATATAATATACCAATAAACTTCAAGTAATTTCCCACCAGACTTTCACAAATGCTACATTCACCATAGACTCAAACTGATCTTGTGCATTGGACATTTTCTCTGTTCATGTAGGTCACATGAACAGTAATGATGAATGTAATGAGTGATCGAGTGGGCTGTTGTGCTGATGAAATCAAAATTCAAATAAAATTAAATTGTTAAACCATCACAGATTCAATCATGGATTACAAATTAGTGTAAAATAATAAATAAATAAAACATGGCGTGAAGCAGCATGTCCCGAAGTGTTTGCAATTTTTCAGCATTCTATGGTTTAATTAAATATTTAACTGGTTATTGTCGCCTTGAAAATGTCATAGAATAGGTTAGTTCCTATAATCATTTAGTTGTAACAGATATACAAGTTCATTCGGATTATATTCTTCAGAAACTGGAAAGTCCTCAGTCCTGAAAATCCTCCCTTGGACTAAAACTTATTCTAACTTTACAAAAACTGGGAACACTGGAGACTTTTTCCACACATTAGACAATGTGGAACATTTAAGTCTCAGTGAATGAATGTTTTATACAAAAACTATAAAGTATTACAAATAGCCTGTTATTTTACCTACAGCTAGCACTTCTGTTTGAGCTGCACCGTTACAAAAAATAATATTTAACACTGTCTGACCAGCAATAAAATCTTAAATTTAATAGCACCAGGTTATTTAAAAACTCAAATAAAATGGCAATATTTATGAGCAAACACTGAAGGTGTTCAATGTGTGATAAGTATCAGCATATACTAAATATAAACTACATCTAAAAGCTCTTGAAGAAATGCATAGCTGTCTTCCATTAACACCATATAATATTTTAAATCCAAGTAAAATAAATAACTGTACTTAAGTCCTCATAAAGGGTGTGGGAAGTGGGGTGGATGTCTACAGGTCCGTCTAGCTGAGCTGGTCTCACCTGCTGTGCTGTGTTCAGGGCTCCCTGTCTGGAAGTAAGCTCTGCTGGAATTGGTAGGCTCCATGCCTCCTCAATACTAGGGAGCATTTTACTTTTACTCTGTAGACTACCTTGTTGTAGGTTACACAACTGAGCCTAGAAAAGATGTGTAAAAATCACAGTTGGATTTATAAGTGGATGATTAAAGAAAGTGCTCCAGACATCAATCTACATATTTAAATCAAACATTCCAGGTCATGTAATGGAGGTATGCTGGAAAGTAAAGATGGTAATGGCAAATGCTTGAAAATAGCTTGGGTATTAAAAAAACTGAATGCAGATATACAAGCACGTGTACACAATGCACAGTTTCAAACACAAGTCTCTAAACAAGACCGATATTTGTCAAATAGGACCCATTAGGTTGAAGTATTCAAGACATCAGTACAGTTCAGCACACAAGTCAGTACCTGTAGGCATTTAATACGGGCAGTGAGGGCAGTAACATTAGAGCAGGACTTGCTGCAAGTGGCATTAATGTAGCATTTGATGGCATCCTGAGGCTGGTTGCAGGACTCGTAGAGGGTTCCCAGATCCATCCAGGCAGCCGCATGGCTGTGATCCAGCTGTACTGCGCATATATAGGCCTGAAGTGCATCCATTGGCTGGTTCTGTTGCTGATACAACACGCTAAAAGACAAGATCAGCAGAGAACCGTCAAAAAAAAAAAAAAAAAATTATATATATATATATATATATATATATATATATATATATATATATATATATATATATATATATATATATATATATATATATATATATATGTGTGTGTGGGGGGGGGGGTCTGTTGCTGGATATATATTTTTATATATATATATATATATATATATATATATATATATAATATATATATATATATATATATATATATATATATATATATATATATATATATCCAGCAACAGACCCCCCCCCCCCCCCCCCCCCCCCCACACACACACACACACACACACACACACACACACACACACACACACACACACACACACACACACACACACACACACACACACACACACACACACACACACACACACACACACACACACACACACACACACACACACACACACACACACACACACACACACCTATCCCCATTAGTTTATTTTTTATTTCCTGTTTAAATAAACCTTTGGATCAAACTACATCAACTAGAGATGATGAATTCCATACATCATGCCTTCATAGTACTTACCCTATTGAGCACCATGTATCAGCACTAGCCTCTGACTTATCGATGGATTGCCTGTATGAAATAAACGCATCCTGGACCTTTCCAATACTGGAGTAGCACCTGCGAGAAAAACAGAAATTTTGCATGTTCATCCAACTGAGGTTTGCTCTCAGTGACTAAAAATGTTGAACATGAACACAGTTCTATGTTGTTTTAGAATCAAGAATAAATTAATCCGGTGAGTTATGCTTTATAACTAGCCGTAACTAAACTACAATTAAAAAAAAATTTAAAAGCTAGATACACAGCACACTTTGTATCTGACAGTCGAGCAAGCCTAAGTTAGTTCAAGTTTACCAAAATTGTTTTACGGTTAATTAAATCTAATTTTAAAAGTGCCAATACACCTTGGAAATCTATATGTATCCCATTATATAAGAATATAATAAATGTGTTAAATGTTTGCAAGGACATTTTACACCTGAAATACATTTACCACGCAAAGTAAATTGTCGTGTAAAAAAAAAAAAAAAAAAAGAAGTGTGTTACCTGCCCAGGAAGTACCAAGATTGTCCAGAGTCAGGATCTGTTTCCAGAGACTTCTGCAGACACTGAATAGCATAGCTGTCTTTGTTAGCTTTATCTCCTAGCTGTTCTACTGTGTGATGCATCCAGCCTGTAGAAGCATTGGAAAGCACGCAACCTGGTTATTGCACTCTACAATAACATGACCTACAAGAACACAAAAATGCCCAACATGTGCTGTATCCATGAAGCACAGCGCAAGCACAAAAAAAAAAACGCAAGTGGCTTGTCCACTGGGAGGTAACAGTAAAGGGATGAAAGGGAAAGAGGAGATTCTGACACTACCACGGACAGCTTCAAAAGATCCCATTACAGACAGCCAGAGGTTGTTAAGAACAGCGAGATAGTGTGTTAGACAAAGCCTCTCCAGTCTGTGATCCCAGATGAGCTTTTAACATGTGCCAAGAGCCTACACATATTTCCATGGCAACCGCGTGAGTGCCGACAATTACAGGTTGGCGTGGAAATTGTTTTATGACCGAGTCTCTCACCCCTCCTCGCCATACTTCTATGGTAGATCCTAGACTAGCAGGAAATTTAAAAGAGACCTTCAGGGGATGGGTGCAAAAGACCCAGTAGGCTAAGAATGTATACACCTGTGTGCTGTTTCATCAGAAAAGAAACGGAATTCATTCTGGAATCAGGGCTCAGAAATCACAGACTGAACACTTTTTCTAGAAAAGATTACAGTTCACTGTGACGTAACTAAAAATTTGTAGGTTATTTCCGGCCATACAGAGTTAGACTATAAATCAAACCATAATACTTCAAAGGGGAAAAAAAATACCACTTAATATCATTAAGCAATAAAGATATACTACAAGTACAATTACAGGCTTTATGACAGGTGCCTAAAAATTGCAAAACTTACCCAATTGTTGTAGAGTAGTTGCCTTCACCTGTACCGGGAGATTCTCTGTCTCTAATAGACTTTCATATGCTTCTTTTGCTGCACGGTACTTCTTCTGCAGAGAGAGTGAGGACAGGACATTAAGCAGACAGAAGGGTCAGCAATTTTATGGCCATAAGGGGGGGATACAAAGGGGCTTCACAGACTCACTAAAATGAGAGTGCTGGCTAGGAGGAATGAACTTAACTAGTCAGGACAGAGAGTGATAGCTTGTACACCAAGACAGACACTGGGGGAGGGTCAGTCCAAGAACAGACAGGACAGACTAGACTCAACAAGCCACTGGGTTAGGAGCACATTAACGCATACATGAGCATGCAGGCGCGCACACACACGAAATACGAGAAGCCCACTTAGAATATTTGTTTTTCTTGGTGACCTTGAGACTGAGCCCTAGACTACACATACTCAAGTTGAATGTTCAAGACCCAGCACACACACAAGCATTAAAAAAAGCTAGCACAACACAGCTACATGGACAAACCCTACCTGTGTTTGGTTCTCTATGCATTTAAGGTATTCAACTCAAGAGCAAATTAGCACTAATAAAATCTTTTAAAAAACTTCAAACATCTAGATTAGTCAGTTACAAAGATGTTGGCGATTCAGAGTGATCTGAATTAATCAGCTGTTATTCTGAACAGATTGTCCATTCTCTGATGTACCTGACAGGATTAGAATGGGAAATCAATCCAAACACATGCTCCACTGAGCAGATAGCACAAGAAAAAAGTAGTACAGTTGTCTAGAAATACTACACAGGCTTCCACACAATACAATCAAATACATCTCTAAGGATTGATACTGGAAATAAGCGAACCATTTAGTTATCTCTGACAAATACATAAAACAAAAACAAAAAAAAAAAGAAAGTGCAAATAGAGAATGCCACTCACCTGAATTTCATATAAATGAGCAATGTGGAAATGAACTGCATAAAGGGGGGAGAGAGAGAGAGAGAGAGAGAGAGAGAGAGAGAGAGAGAGAGAGAGCGAGAGAAAGAAATACTTCATTAAAGGAATACACAATAAAAACAGCAGGATGAAGGAAAATGCCACTAGCAAGAGTGCTCAGAAGATAATGTGTTACTGGTACACTGAATTCATATGGAGGGAGAAGGTTAATGTGCCCTGTCTGCACTTCTAGCCCATCATTACTGCCGGTGTGGAGAGTTGCACAAGGCTGAATCCTGTAAGGCAGTTTCCTTGGCAACTGGAGTCTTAGGGAGTGTGGAAATAGCAATGAGGAGGAAAAATAAATTACAGAAATATCCATTTGAATCCAAGCTGCCCAAGCTGCCTTGCCTCTCTTCAGTTCTCCTCAAAAGGAAATGATGAAAGCAGCCCTGCAATTCTGCCCATTTGCACATCCAGATACTCAACAGAAAAACATTCTAATGTACAAATGAGAACTGCTTTGTTGCTTAATGGTACTTACTTTCAGCTTTAGACAAAGTGCAGGGTGTGGAGTCAATCAAAGCCAGCTGAAAATGCTGCAGAGAGAGATAGATATGAGCTGTGACTAAAGATCATGTTCAAATAATACATACAAGGGCTCATTTCAGAGAGGTTTTTAACAAGGTTTATTTTTACACTACAAAAAACCTTTAAAACAGAGCATCATGCTCAGACAAAAGTGATGCCTTAGTTTCAACTTGACCGTATTACTGAAGATGACCGACACACTTTATTAAAATGATTTGAGAGGAAACAGTTATAGCAAAAGAGCTGAAATGTTCTTTGAAGAAATAAATAAATTTTCAATAAAATAATTAAATGCATCTGATGAAACCATTAATGTAATTGTTTAATTGTGCTCCAACAACCATGGGCAGCAAAAGTTGTCTTCAATCCAGTTCAGTTGCTAAATTGTGAAAAATGCCAGTGAAACTAACTAAAATTGGCCAAGAATACAAACAGCAAATCACAGGGCATGGTGCAAAGAAATATGTAATGAAACACCTATACAGAGAAACACTTAAGAGATTTCTAATTAAAATTATGAGGTGAAGATGTACTTAACCCAATTAATGCAAGACTTTTGTACCAAATATCCTTGCATATATAGACTATAGTCCAAATTGTCCAATGTTCCATAAATTAAGCTTAATAAAACAGTAGGCTTTCTGGGCAAAATGTGGTCACCTGTCTTCAAACATAGCAACAACTAAAAGAGGCACAGCAATGAATTACAATATGTTGCAGAATTCAGATCATGGAGAGACATAATATCTGTCTACTAAACCTTACCAGTAACAGCTTTCATAACCTACAATGCAGATCAAATAATCAGGCTTCTTATTTATTAATAATAATAATAAATAAGCTGCTAAAATAGGGAATCCCCTTTTTAATATCCACTACTGACAGTCATTAAAAAAAAAAAAAAAATTCCAACACTTACCTCTGTCCTGTCAATTCCAGTTAACCATTACAGTGAAGAAACACATGCCACTTGATAAAAAAATAAAAGCCAACAAAAACGTCCCTACACAAAAACAAACGTAAGATTTTCCACATACCTACTCATCCCATGCACACACCAGGAGCATATCAAGCCATTAGTGCTATACAGTTTTTTGCTTTATGATATCGCTCAAACATCCGACCATCCGATGTGAGCTCTATGGCACTCAGCGGGCAAGAAGATAATGCAGCAGGACTGCCAGCTTCTGTCTCCCTCCAACACTGATTACTATTCAAGAGAGCAGCAGCTGAGAGATGACATGCTGCTCCCTTTCTCACTCACACACACATACACCTCCAGGCTTTTTAATCACACACTTCATATGCTTGCAGTAAGCTCTACCTACTCTTTTCAAAAAGCCAGGGAAAGGAAGACTATGGTTGGGGGGGGGGGGGGGGGGGGGGGGGCAGAAAAAACTGCTGCACCAGTCAATCCCTCTGGGGTGGAGGGAGCAGCAGTATTCTAATTGTGGAACATCTCTCACTTTCTCGCTCAGTTCATGTTAGGAATTTGAACAATCTTGCTCTCATGTTAAAAAGCTGTGGGCTTCTTTATTTCATCAATCAAAGGCAAAATTGTGCTGGAATACCAAAAAAGGTACTCTATCAGGGACCAACACAGAGACAATGAATGTTTTACAGTATATTTCAAAATATTTAAACCGGGAAAAAAAAAAATAATAATATTCATCATGGACAGCTGTAAAGGGTGTATTATTAAACGCATTCTGTTTTAGCAACATACAACAGGGATCAAATGGTAAGAAAGAATCCCAGTTGGGCACACAAGCTGAATCTGTGAGGAGGTGCAGTGTTGGTTCCTTGCCTTTGTTCCCATAAGTGGGACACACACATTCAGTGTGCAACCGGGTGGTTGGCTGCCAGCCAGAACTGCCTTCAGCACTGTCACAGAGAGCAGAGGACATTCTGCACGTGCAAAACCAGCAACGTATTAATGCCAACTCGCTTTTTACCCACAGCAACCCGGTGAGGCAAACGGGCTGACTGACTGATGCACACACAGTGGTGATGACTGCAGATAAAGTGGTAACTTGTACACAAAACCAAAACACACTGCAATATTTTGTGTCACTGGGTAGGAAGCTCATTTATTAATTGTAGTGTTTTTGTACTCAGTTAAAATAAAACAGATGCTGGCCGATAGGGAAACAGGAAAGGACAATAAGCACAAAGTCAATATTGTGCATCAAATCCTTGACACACAGGCTCCTCTCCTCCCTTATTAGGCAACATGACCCAAATGGCAACTCGGCATGCAAACCATTGCACTAAAAAGGGATTGAGGGATGTTTAAGGACCCCATTTTTTAACCTCAATGAATCAGGGTGGAGCCCAAAGGAAAACAGAATGCAACAGTTGTACAGTATAAATAGTTTTTTTTTTTTTATTTGCTGTATATTAAGTTCTAATAAAAAGAATAATTGCAGTTTTTGAACAGCGAAATCATAAAAAAAAAATATTAGCTATTAGAATTGATATAATACGTACACACAGTAGGTATCCTCACAAAAAGTTATGAAAATGAAACTACTCCTGAATTTTTGACCAAAAATGTGGACAAACCTTCAAGCTCAGGTCGTAGTCTGTGATGACCTTAAACATCAGGCCTAACCGCAAATGGATCTCCTTGGCTCTCGAGAAGCTGGGATCGATGTAAAGCACCTCCTGAAAGGCTTTGATCGCCCTGCAGATGTCAGAAAAGCAAACAGTGGTATTTGAGTGGAAGCGTACCTCCTCATAACATGTAACATAACCCATTTCGGGCAGCACAGAAGAATGAAATGCTGCATGTTATTTAATTCATACTAGAAAAACTTCTATTTGAATTTTAAAGAACAAACATAAGGTGTGCAGACACTCTGAAAGACATCAGTAGGTGCAGCAGTAAATAGTAGAAGTAATTTGGTTACCATGGCAATGTTTGGGCAAAAATGTAAATGCACGTCAGCAGGTAGAAGAGCTTAGAAACCAGAATTCCTACTTAGACACATTTTTCTGTACACAATCCCTATTAAACTGCCCATGTGGCCAACTCATAGCAGTAGGGTTCTGCTTGTTTCTGTGTCCTCAGTGAATGCAAACGTAGGTCATTTGTGTGAAGCACAGCTTAGTGAACTCAATGAACTCATATCCAAAGATTCGCCTCCTTGCCTGCTGCTGCGCACGCTGCTAAGATGACTGATCTCAGAAGGCGAAACAGGACGCATATGAGCGAAGCGCTTCAATTACAAAACGGGTAAATAAATGCCACAAGGGGAGATTCATTTATTTTTTTTGTTAAAAGATCAGCTGCAAGATGCAGAGCAGCAGACTGTAATTTTTTTAACCGATTCAATATATAAGGTTAAGAGACGTATTTTGTGTACACTTTATACTAATTCAACTGTGCTATACCATGGAACGTTTATATGATAGTACTGATCATGCTTAATGTGATGTTTAACAGCTAATGCATTTTTGTTTTCTTTTGCCAGTGTGACATTAAGACCATTCATCTGTGTATGCTTCACTGGACAACATGGGTCACCACAGCTCAGCAACAAATACAAGCCCCTTAAAGTGTTTATGTCCTGACTAAATGCTCATATTACTTTCCCAGTTTCTTTGGAGGCTACTGAGTGTCGTGCCAATCTGCCATAGCTTATTTGATGCTGCACTAAGCATGGAGTTGCCTTTTTTGTGCTGTTAGAGAAGCAATTCCAGTTAATAAGGATGTGTGTCCTTACTGTGTTAAGCGATCAATTAAATGCACAATATCCATTTTCTGCAATATAAACTAGTTCAACTGGTACTAGGGCAAAAAAGTAGGTACTCAACTACAGCACAGCTCACTTGGTGATGTAAATAAAACGTTCACAGATTGAATAAGCAGCAAAGTCACAGACTATCACATGTAAAGTAGATATTTAACATGTAGGTGTTACTTTACAAGCACTTTTTGTTCTCACAGAGCTGGAAGCATAGCATTGTCTAAATGTCTTGGTCTGCTGAAGCATTAAGGTTTCCCCTTCACTGAAAGAGAGGGGCCCAGTCCCTTAAAAAAAAAAACATGCTATTATCCCTACTCAACCAAACTTTACAGTTGACCTGAAGTTCTCCCGGGCATCTGCCACACCCAAACTCGCCAGTCAGAAGTTATTTCTCGCTCGCCAAACCATGTTTTCACTGTTCCAGTGTCCACTGATGGGGTGCTTTAACACCACCCCATTCAACACTTGGCATTATACCGCTGTCATGTGAGAATTGCATGCAGCTATTTGGCCATGGAAACTCATTTCAATGAAGGTCCTGGCACACAGTCCTAAAAGAAATTCCAGTGAAAGTTTGAAACTCTTCAGCACAACATTGGTGACTTTTTACGAACCCTGCACGTCACCATTTGATGACCCCATTCTGTGATTTTTACATAATCTTCAGCCTCATGGCTGAGGTGCTGCATAAATACCACTTATAGTTGACTGTGGAAAATCGAGCAGGGATGAAATTTCACAATCTGACTTGTTGCAAAAGGTGGCATCCTATAACAGTATCATGCTTGAAGTCACTGAGCTCTTCAGAATGACCAATATTTTCTGCAATTATTTGTAAATATAAATGGCCAATGCTAGAAATTAAACATTGAAACATCTGTGGTATTGGATCTGATTGAAACACAAAGGTGTGTCCCATGCTTTTGTCTATATAGTACAACAAAAAACATTTGAAATCTCAGCCTTAAAATATTCTAATTTGTGTTAGAAACATTTCAACTGAACCATCTGCTTAAACTTGTAACAGAAATCATACTTTTTTTTTTAGGGGAAATAAGGAAATGTTCAGCTACTGTCAATGTGTTACTAATGGGGCTATAGACTAATCTTCAGATTTCAGCTTCAATTTAACATTATAATATTCCAGTTAGCTAGGCCCGATAAAGGAGATGCTCTAATTGTGTAATAAAAGCTCAAGCTGTCTCACAGGTAAAAAAAATAAAATAAATAAATACTTCTTTTTGTTGCTAAAAAAATGCAAAAAACGCTTTAGAAACCAGTCACATTACACAATGTAGTCCATGACTGTAACTCAAATTCTACCCATCCACATCAGCATTTTATCATGCTTTAAACAAGTCCATCTATTTTCATGAGCTCAAAAAAGTAGAATATCATGGTTTCTATAATGGCTTAAAAACTATTCAACTGTGTGCTCTCACCATATTACTACTATGGGTGGTTTATACTACACAAGACACAATATACATACATTACATGTCAAATAACAGTTTTCTGCAGTAACGGTCCTATAATTAGGTTCATTAAAGTTCGACTAATTTGTTACGATTAAGTATTTAATTGTCCTGGATGTCAAATGAACGTGTCCCTTAGGTAATTCAAATCTTATTGGCCACCAGCTGTCGTGGTGAGGAAAAGGATTGATCAACAATCAATGGAACAGCTGATGTAACGATCAGCTTGATTAACATGACTGGGCCATCAACTCACATCTTACAATTTTCATCCACTATTTTAAATTTACAGCTTTAACAAATTTTTGAAATGTGTCAAACTATATTTAATTTCATGTGGAGGTAAAAAGACTAAAGATGATGCAGGGGATTGTTAAACATGAAGGAAAATACTGCAAGAGGGAAGGACTTCTACAGAAGTTTGAGATACTAGCCTCTATTTTAAACAATTATAAGACTAATAATAGTACTCACCACTGAAACGCATTGTAATGGAAGTAAACCATGCCAAGGCCATATAAAAAGGCAGCATTCTGCAAAGGGGGAAAAAACAAACAGAAAACAGTTACAAATTTTTCCAAATAAGATACACAATATGAACAAATATTTTGAACACCTAAACGTAAGATTTAGTCACTTCCTGAGCATCCAATTCCTCATTAAATCCCCAATTGCTTTAAAAATAGCCTTCACTCTTCAGGGAAGATGTTCCACTAGATATTCAGAGTGTGGTTATGAAGATTTGTGCTCATTTAGCCACAAGGGTGTTAGTAATATCAGGTATAACGCAAGGTGAAGAGTCAGCGGTTCGGTTCATACATAAGGTGTTCAATAGGGTTGGGGTCAGATCTCTAAAGCAGGGCACTCAAGATCATTCACTCCCATCCTTGTAAATCATATCTTCATGGCATTTACTTTGTAAACAGACACACTGTTTTGTTTGGAAAAGGTTTGGCTCTTCTAGTTGAAGTGAAAGGGGAAATGTATGCTTGCACATCCACAGCCTTCCTAAACGATTGTGTGCCACCAATTATGTGGTAACAGTTTGGGGGTGGGGAGAAAGAAAAGAAGGGGAAAAAAAAAAAAAAAAAAAGTCTTAAAAAGTCAGACTTCCCAATACATTTGTCTATATAGAGCATCTACTAGTGTTCTGTGCATTCTGAAATAGGGATACACCATTTCAAACACAAAGGTGGTGCTGTGCCCAGAAATAATTCATTCCATGAAAATAAAGCATTATGTTCATTAAACTATTATTTGACACTCCATACAAATTCAGACAACAATGTTTGAACCACATTCAAGCACAAACATGGCAATTAAACACCTTTACAAAAGGCAAAATGTGACAAAAACAGCCATAATTTAATCTGATATTTAAAATTCCATGTTGCTTTTTACAGTCTTGGTTATAAAAAAAAAATATTACAGCTACAGGAGTGTAGCTCACAGAATGGTTTGCTATAGTATCAAAGTTTATTAAAAAAAAATTGTCAAGTGATTTTTTAAAATAGGCCTGTGCGAGAATGATCAAACGGTCTCTATATGTTTTTATAGTAAAATTATAAGTACTAACTGACCCAGAGGGTATCTACAGAAAACAAATGAAGCAAAACAGCATTCAGTGCGGAGAATTTTTTTTTTTAAAACAATCCCGTTAGATTCTGTGACATAGTTTTTAGCCTGTCTTCATCATTGTGTACCTTTTAAATAGGTTTTCATAATATTCCAGTTTGAGGAGATGCAGAGACAAGAGAGATCAACCATTTTAACAAATGTTTAAACCACCAGAACATAAAACTAAAAAGCATCTACTTTTACTCAAAATAAATAAACCATGTTGAGCAGGGGGGATAAAAATTAAATAAATACAATTACCACATATAACCATTAAAAACAAAATGGTCTTCTGCAGCATGTGGGAGTGAGGTTTTGAGGGAGTCAGCAGGAAGGTGGTGTGCAGGGAATGACTTAAACTAATGAACATTGAATCAAGCCCATTTTCCCACCTAGCTCCTTTTCCCCTTTCCATCTCTCTCTTTAAGCATTGAGCAATGCAAGCATGTGTGACGGTGAGCCACCAGAAGGAAAGATATCTTTATTTGCTTTTCTTTCACGTCACGTTCCTGTCTGTCGACAGTGCCAAGGGACATAAGTAACAATAAAAAGGCTCGCATAAAAAGCTCACACTGGCTCTGTTGTGTTTTTGAACAGCATGCCGTTATATCTACCTTAACATTTTTTTCCAGCTGGTTTGGTCAACTCTTCTTTTGACTGTTTTAGGGTATAAACAGGAGACTGCATATGTGTTAGATGCCAGTTATCCATCACCATTGGTAAAAGCTAAATTTTAACAGACAGAATTATCCTTGTTTGTAGAATTGCCTTCGGGTAATTAAATCAGATAAACAATCAAGTATTAAACAACAACAAACATTCGAATATCTAAAGTACAAATGAACAGTTCAAATATTGGTCAAAAGTCTAACCACTGAGCAAAGTGACTCCCTTCTTGAACTATAGCTGATGCAGAAGTTTTAGATTTTTCTATGTTAAAAATATTTATAAAAACTATAAACACCCTGCGAAGAATTTGACAAAAGAGACGTCAACATGAGAACAAGGAATTCTGTATGAAAAAATTACAGAATTATGTAAAATCCACGCATATATATCTGAATGCATCATCAAACTGCTAGTTCGCCCCTCCAGTAATATAAATCACTAAAGGCCCCCTGACCACATTAACACCATGAAAAAACGTGAAAATGCAAAGTCCCTGAGCACTGAGGCCATTAAATACCTTTCCTTTGGCTATTCGCTTGATGCGTCTCACATTAAAATGAAATATGCGCAATTCAAGCAGATTCAGATGTAGAAAGAATACAAATGCCGTTGTATTGCTGGCATCAATGAGAGGATTTAATCATTAGTACATTAAAGTTCAAACTTTTTTACATCAAACTTTGTTTCATTTACCATTTCGTAATTGCCGACAAAGCGTTAAACCCTGCAAGACCTTTAATCGGCATTGCAGACTGCTCTCATGCACAAATGTAATATAAAATAACCCAAATGTTCTGCATGGAATGTTTAAAAGCAAGTGAAAAGTTTTCCTAAACCTTGATAAACATCACACGGTCAGTGCTGTTCTTCTGCTGAAACTCCTTGAAGCACAGACAAGAAAAATTAAGACCCAAAATGTTATATCTATATATCTCTATATATCTCTCATATATATATATATATATATATATATATATATATATATATATATATATATATACAGTCGAACCCACTTATCTCGACCTCGGTTAACTCGCCTCAACCCTGTTAAGTCAACGTTTTTGTAGTGGAACCGCCAAATTCTCTCTTTGTCTTAACATTTTCTCATCGGTTATGGCGATTCTTTTATGTCGCCAAACCCTAATATTTTGAGCAAAAAGGGGGGGGGGGGTGCATCTTCACCCAGGGTGCATCTTATATACGCGAAAATACAGTAGTGAGACGGCACAGTGCAGCCGCAGAAGAACTCGCGGAAAAATCAAGCCTGACAGATGCTACAGGTGTAGGATATTTTTCAGAGCTGTGTGTCAGAGTGAAATGATCGAGAATTTAAGAATTAAATTTTGACACTTGTTAGCTTTTTGTAAAACCGAACTACACCCCGCACGTTTTTAGTGATTTTGTGAGCGAACTTTGTGTTTGCAATGTTGGAGAATATAATAAAGGTTTGTTTTGAGACTCGACGGTGGTTTGTATTGTATACTGGTAAATCTCTGCTGTTAGTTGGTGCACATATGCCTTTTGTTGTTAACAAACATGTAAATTTTTAGAGCATGCCTTCATCAAACAAATCGCAGCAACGCTGCTGTGTAAAAAAAACCTCCAAAAACACGTGAATGCACATTCTCATTTATTAACGCACATCATGTACATAAAGACATTTCAAGCATGTTAATATATTGCTGCCATATTGGTTTTCGTTTATCTCGATCATCGGTTATCTCGATGCTTTTTTGGCACACCACTATGACGGCGACATAACCAGGTTCCACTGTATATCGAAATCCAAAGAGTTTTCATTAATGGCAGCAAGCATGCCAAATCGTAGCAAAGTGTGATTTTTTTTTTTTTATTGGAAATGGGAGATAATTGCAATTCTTGGTTACTCAATGTTCAAAAATGGTACAGTTTGAATACAACCACAATATTTGCAAACATCACAGTCTAAATATTAATTTTCTGTACTATAAATGTAAAATAAATTTTCAAATAAATAGTTGGATAGATCAATTGTGTATTGTATGTATTGTGTTTGATAAAGGTGCTCAAACAACCTCCCATTTGCTGTGAGTAAAATGGTTCAATCACCACTCAACTTAAAAGCCCACTGAAAAGGCATGCTAACACACTGTTCATAGTAATAATAATAATAATAATAATTCATAATCATAACAGGAAGAAGAAGAAAAAAAAGATGACAACTGGAAATACATATAAACCTACATTAAACATATGACTGGAAATAATGACCCACCAAAAAAAAACACATTTCATGAATAGGCACTTAATTCAAAACATTATTAATAGGGTGTTAGAATGTAAAAATGTTAACTAATTTCTGCAGATTATTGTAATAATTATTGTTTACAACTAAAAATGCATTGCAGCCAAACAGTTTTTTTTTGCAGTAAACATTAATAAAAAATTATTTTTGTACATACAGTATCACAAAGCTGTTTGCAAAATGACCAATGATGACACTGTTCAAAGAATTTTACATGATTAATAACATCTAAATGTGTTTGTTGTCCAGCACAACTAGCATGGCCAATGCTCCAGAAAATCTTGTTCTGTTTGGTTAACATCTGTCAGGCTTTTGTCCTGTTGTATTCAGGTTACTAGCGAGCTTCTCAGTAGGCCACTGGCATAGACATACTACTAAGTGCTGATTATGTGACCCTAAAATCTCTCAGCAAATGTGCAGCTACAGCTACTGAGCTCAAGCCAAACTATACCACCTGCATTCGCCATGCAAAAGAAAAACAAGCTACACACCAGAAAAGGAAATTAGGGCATTAAAACAATGCGAGGTTTTAGCCACTGATGTGTTACATGAAAACATTCAAAGAATTACTAGGGCAAAGCAACCTAAATCAAGCCACGCTTCAAATCTATCCATGATTTTTTATTTATAATCACACTCTTGATGTCCCCCAAATGAGGATGGGTTCCCCTTTTAAATCTGGTTCCTCTCAAGGTTCTTCCTCATAACATCTAAGGGAGTTTTTTCCTTGCCACAGTTGCCATGGCTTGCTAATCAGGGATAAATGCACACCATTCACCTTAACTCTAAAAAATTCTGTAAAGCTGCTTTGAGAGAATGTCTGTTGTGAAAAGCATTTTAGAAAACCAAAACGACTTTCACAAAAAAAAAAAAAAACAAGAAGGAGCAACACTGTAGTTCAGATTCATGATTAATCTAATAAGGCACAGGTAATAAATCTTCAAGTGCTCTGTGTAAGCGAACACAGCTTATGTTCAGCCTGTCGACAGCCAACCCAGCCTGGAGCTCTACCATTGGAAACTAAGAAATGTCATCACTTGCACTCCACGGCATCTCAGAGTACTCACCTTCCCACACACAACTCTGACTCGCACAAACATGCAACGAGTCCAGGAACCAAAACTAACCACAGAAACAAAAACTCGGAATGACATGTATATAAAAAAAATCTCACCTTCCAGTAGTCTGACTGTAAACTGTAGTACCTCTGGTAAGCAGATAATGCTAGCAAAAAGACAGAAATGTGAAGTTAGTGATGTTGATGCAAACTGGTACTCTTACAGACAGTAGTTGGAAACAGTTATTAGAATAATCAACCCAAAATAAGAATATATTCAGTCTTGACTCACCTTTAGGGTAATTGTCTAGCAAGAGGTTGAAATGGCCTAACTGGCAAAAAACCTCAGGTTCAACTTTTCCTTCAGATTTCAGGATGTAGGCATCATAGCAGCGAACGGCCTGAAAAAAAATTATGCAGGGGGAATTACACAATATCATCAAAACCGTTTTTTTTTTTTTTTTTACAGAATGGTACAGAGTAACTACACAACACACAAAGGCATTCATATTTACATGTTTACCTAGAGTTCCTTCTAGCACATCTGAAGCACTCAAAACACACATCTGTGCTATGTTTTAGTGACAAGTAATAATTTAAATTTACAACAAAAATATTCAATATGGACCAACTAACAAAACACTTAATGAGCAGAAAGATAGTGTTAGATAATCAGTAATTCATGCCTGTTGTGCAGAACAATTCTGAACACTCAACTGTCATGACATCAAAACATGGTATGATCAGAGTAGTGATGAAATACTTATCCTATATTTAGACATCATTTGTACATAGCACACACCATTTAGCCTCAGACACAAAAACCCTAATCAATGCAGGCATTGCAGCAATAAAATGAATGCATTCTAAAGTTAATATACAAGAGTTGGAAACATTGGAAACCAGGCCAATAACGATTATACACTTATTACACACCTTTACTTTAATATATGAATAAAGAGTTTTTGGAATTCACTTACTAATATTTAGGAAATTCAGCTGGCGCTCCAAACATATTAATCTGAGTTTCCATCAGAAGCATTAGACACGATTCATTTTATTGCTTACACCAGAGGGCCGCAACACACAAACATGTGCGTTTGTGAGAGAGATCAACATATCAGTTCAAAATACACATTTAATATTTTCACTCACTCACACACACACACACACACACACACACACAGAGCCTGGCCAAAAGGTCTCATCTGGACTTAAGGTCCAATGGATAATCGTGCACTGCAGTGATTAACATGTTTTAGCTGGCAACAAGTTTTTTAACCTTATATGATGGGATGAGAATGAAGCATTTTTAAAAAAAAAAAAATCTCGAAGGAAGAAATGGAGAGGAACAATGAAAGTGATCGTATTAAAACAACAGTAGAATTCACAGCTATGTTTAATAGTGACAGTAAGAGCATTTACAAAACACACAATGCAAAGAGAAACAGCTGTGTAACCTTAAGAAAACCACTTATCGAAAAGAGAGAAGGGGGAAAAAAAGAAAAAAAAACTTACAATTTACCAGGGAGCATAAACACTGTGGTCTGGAGCAATGAAACAAGGTCATGTGTTCTAATGAGACCAGATTAATCCTGGACCACAAGTAAGAAGACAGGCAGATTCAGCAATGCAACAATCATGCAGGGGCCTACTGTAGATTTTACATAAAGTACACAGGTTGAGGCGGCATAAACATTACGATTGCCTGACATCAATTTAATATCCTGTAACAACATTAGAGAGTAGGAAGATGTGTGGTTTGGTTTTCTTTAGCTAATCATTGGCTAACTGAGCATTACTTTGGATCTCGATATATTTCCGCTTTATTTTGAACACCTGTACACCTACTCACTCACGCAATTACCTAACCAGCCAATCATGTGTCAGGAGTGCAGTGCAAAAAATAAAAAATAAAAATAATAATAATAATAATAATTCATACAGATAAAGAACAGTAGCTCAGGGTATTTTGTACATCAAATCCTAAGAATCTGGAAAAATGTGATCTGTGATTTTGACTATGGTATTGTTGGTGCGAGACAGACTGGTTTGAGTATTTCTCTAACTGCTGATCTCCTGTTCTTTCCACACAAAAGTCTTTAAAGGTTTGAACAAAATGAAGAAAAACATCCTGTGAACAAAAGGTCTGTGGGTGATGTTTTTGTTATTTTAAATAATAGCCTAGCCCAGCCATTAGGGGGGCACAAGCCAGTGTACTCTTAGTGCCGGTCCCAAGCCCGGGTAAATGGGGAGGGTTGCGTTAGGAAGGGCATCCAGCGTAAAACATGTGCCAAATCAAATATGCGGATCACAAATGAGAATTTCATACCGGATCGGTCGAGGCCCGGGTTAACAACGACCGCCACAGGTATCGTTAGCCGACAGGGTACCGGTGGAAATTGGGCTACTGTTGGCCGAAGGAGGAGAAGGAGAGGAGGAAGGCGTCTACAGAGACGGCAGGAAAAGGAGCAGTGTAGGAGAGTAGAGGTTCGGGTTGGTACTTTAAATGTTGGTACTATGACGGGTAAAGGGAGAGAGATAGCTGATATGATGGAGAGGAGAAAGGTAGATGTGTTGTGTGTTCAGGAGACCAAGTGGAAAGGGAGTAAGGCCAGGAACATTGGAGGTGGGTTTAAACTGTTTTATCATGGTGTGGATGGGAAGAGAAATGGTGTAGGGGTGATTCTGAAGGAAGAGTACAGTAAGAGTGTAGTGGAGGTGAAGAGAGTTTCTGATAGGGTGATGATCGTGAAGGTGGAAGTTGAAGGGATGATGATAAATGTCATCAGTGCCTATGCTCCACAAGTTGGCTGTGAGATGGAGGAGAAGGAAAGATTCTGGAGTGAATTAGATGAAGTGGTAGATGGTGTACC
This sequence comes from Silurus aristotelis, assembly GCF_946808225.1. Taxonomy (NCBI): domain Eukaryota; kingdom Metazoa; phylum Chordata; class Actinopteri; order Siluriformes; family Siluridae; genus Silurus; species Silurus aristotelis. The sequence continues at coordinate 17,814,120 of NC_139576.1, read as the reverse complement.
TAGGAAAGAACGATTGGTGATTGGGGCAGACTTTAATGGGCATGTAGGTGAAGGGAACAGAGGTGATGAGGAGGTGATGGGTAGGTATGGTTTTAAGGAGAGGAATGTGGAAGGGCAGATGGTGGTAGATTTTGCTAAAAGGATGGAAATGGCAGTGGTGAACACGTATTTTAAGAAGAAGGAGGATCATAGGGTGACATATAAGAGTGGAGGAAGGTGCACACAGGTGGATTATCTTCTGTGTAGGAGATGCAACCTGAAGGAGATTGGAGACTGTAAGGTGTTGGCGGGGGACAGTGTAGCTAGACAGCATCGAATGGTGGTCTGTAGGATGGTTTTGGAGGCGAAGAAGAAGAGGAGGAAAGTAAGGTTTGAAAGAAGAATAAGATGGTGGAAACTGAAGGAGGAAGAGTGTAGTGTGAGGTTCAGGGAAGAGGTTAGACAGGGGCTTGGTGGTGGTGAAGAGGTGCCGGATGATTGGGCAACTACCGCAGGAGTGATGAGGGAGGCAGCTAGAAAAGTACTTGGTGTGACATCTGGAAATAGAAAGCAAGACAAGGAGACGTGGTGGTGGAATGAGGAAGTGCAGGAGAGCATTAGGGGAAAGAGATTGGCAAAACAGAAGTGGGATCGACAGAGTGATGAGAAAAGTAGGCAGGAGTACAAGGAGATGCGGCAGCAGGTTAAAAGGGATGTGGCGAAAGCCAAGGAAAAGGCATATGAGGAACTGTATAAGAGGTTGGACACTAAAGAAGGAGAAAAGGATTTATACCGATTGGCCAAGCAGAGGGACCGAGCTGGGAAGGATGTACTGCAAGTTAGAGCAATAAAGGATGGAGAGGGAAATGTGTTGACTAGTGAGGAGAGTGTGTTGAGAAGATGGAGGGAGTATTTTGAGCAGCTGATGAATGAGGAAAATCAGAGAGAGAGAAGGTTGGAGGATGTGGAGTTGGTGAAGCAGGATGTAGATAGGATTAGTAAGGAGGAAGTGAGAGCAGCGATTAAGAGGATGAAGAATGGAAAGTCGGTTGGACCAGATGACATACCGGTAGAAGCGTGGAGATGTTTAGGAGAGATGGCAGTGGAGTTTTTAACCAGATTGTTTAACAGGATTCTGGAAGGGGAGAGGATGCCTGAGGAATGGAGAAGGAGTGTGCTGGTACCGATCTTTAAGCATAAGGGAGATGTGCAAACCTGCAGTAACTACAGGGGAATTAAGTTGATCAGTCACACCATGAAGTTATGGGAAAGAGTAGTGGAAGCCAGGCTGAGAGAAGAGGTGACCATCTGTGAGCAACAGTATGGTTTCATGCCGAGGAAGAGCACCACAGATGCCTTATTTGCTTTGAGGATGTTGATGGAGAAGTATAGAGAAGGACAGAAGGAGCTGCATTGTGGATTTGTGGATTTAGAGAAAGCGTACGACAGGGTGCCGAGAGAGGAGTTGTGGTATTGTATGAGGAAGTCAGGTGTGTCAGAGAAGTATTTGAGGGTGGTGCAGGACATGTATGAGGACAGTGTGACGGCAGTAAAGTGTGCAGTAGGTACGACAGACTGGTTCAGGGTGAAGGTTGGACTACATCAAGGATCGGCCCTGAGCCCTTTCCTGTTTGCAGTGGTGATGGACAGGTTGACGGACGAGGTCAGACAGGAGTCTCCCTGGACTATGATGTTTGCAGATGATATTGTGATTTGTGGTGAGAGTAGAGAGCAGGTTGAGAAGAGCCTGGAGAGGTGGAGATATGCGCTTGAGAGAAGGGGAATGAAAGTCAGTAGGAGTAAGACAGAGTACATGTGTGTGAATGAGAGGGAGGGCAGTGGAGTGATGCGGTTGCAGGGTGAAAAGGTGAAGAAGGTGGAGGAGTTCAGGTACCTGGGGTCAACAGTGCAAAGTAATGGAGAGTGTGTTAGGGAAGTAAAGAAAAGAGTGCAGGCAGGGTGGAGTGGGTGGAGAAGAGTGACAGGAGTGATTTGTGATAGAAGAGTATCTGCAAGAATGAAAGGGAAAGTTTATAGGACTGTGGTGAGACCTGCGATGTTGTATGGATTAGAGACAGTGGCATTGAGTAAAAGACAGGAGGTGGAGCTGGAGGTAGCAGAGCTGAAGATGTTGAGGTTTTCGTTGGGAGTGACGAGGATGGACAAGATTAGAAATGAGTTTATTAGAGGGACAGCACATGTAGGATGTTGTGGTGACAAGGTGAGGGAGGCGAGATTGAGATGGTTTGGACATGTGCAGAGAAGGGACATGAATTATATTGGTAGAAAAATGCTGAAGATGGAGCCACCAGGTAGGAGGAAAAGAGGAAGGCCAAGGAGGAGGTTCATGGATGTGGTGAGGGAAGACATGCAGGTAGTTGGTGTAAAAGAGGCAGATATAGAGGACAGGGTGGTATGGAGACGGATGATCCGCTGTGGCGACCCCTAATGGGAGCAGCCGAAAGAAAAAGAAGAAGAAGAAATAATAGCCTAGCCGATAGCCATTTGCTGGCACAGCTGGAACTCAGAGGAGAGCATGACATTTTAATCTCTACCGCTGATTCAAATCGCCAGCCACCAAACCACAACATTAAAAACTTCGTTGGGGTAAAAATTCCTTTAAGTCCCACCCCAGCAAACATCTAACACTTTTCAAACCCAGTCATCCTGAAAGCATCCCAAATGGATTTTAAACTGTCAAACACCTTTTTGTGAGAGGATAGCATTAGACTATTCCTTAAACCTTGGAACAAAGGAACATATCTGGGCCCTACCGTTCTATTAAAAGGAGAAATTCTAAAGCTATAGCATTACATTCTATACAACTGGGAGCGTCCAACTCTGTTGCAAAAGTTTGGAGGAAAATCCACATACGAGTATGACGGCCAAGCACCTTTTTGAGGTCAAATAGGAGCAATAAACTTGTGTTTAACAACATCCCAACCAAAGATCATGTGTACCTATTAGAGCTGCAGCTATCGATTGAGTAATCGAGTATTCTACTGATTAGTCTATCGATTAATCAGATAAGTACTTTTTCTTCATTAAAAAGATCAATACTAAATATACAAGAGAAAATAAGACGGGTCTCTTAAAACGAAGTAATTTGTTACCTTTTTAGAAAAATTTACTTTTTTATTGCTGAAATTGCAATTTGAAAAAGATTAAACCCATTTAGTTGCTATATCAAATCAAAATGCAAATACAAATACAAATTGAATTATAATTCAAATTTATTTACTTTCACTGTATGGTGTATTCTTTATGTTTTCGTTTGAAACGATCCCAAACGTTGTGTTCTTTGGCCTGAATCTTCTCCTCACCACTCACTGTTTTCTCTCCATTCATCCATTTTTCATTCTGCACCATCGTTGTTTACCTGTCCAGGGTTCTCGGTTATAAAGTTTGCATGTATCCAGTCATTCATTCATTCATTCATTCATTCATTTTCTCCCGCTTATCCGTAATTCGGGTCGCGGGGGCAGCAGTCTAAGCAGGCCCCCGCCTTCGACTGCTGCCCAATCCTCACAGCACCGTCCCTTACGGTCCCTCCTGCAGGTGGTGAGCCCACGGGAAGGCGGCCCTACGTCACGGACCTTGATATTTCCCTCGTAAGGGACCCCCAGAGCATAGAGGGTTAAGGGCCTTGCTCAAGGGCCCAAGAGCATCCAGTATCCAGTCAAGTTTTTATAAATCACGACCTTCGCGTGGAAAGTAGCGTTTGCACATTCTCAGCCTCGTTTTGTACGTACGCCACTTTTCACGCAAAGATTGCGATTTATAAAAACAAACTCAACAGGAGAAAGTGTGCACCTGTAAGTAAATTCCGAGCCCTGCATACGCACAATGTGAAAACAGGCGAGAAGGGAAACTGGCAACACAGACAGCATGAACAATCTTTGCGTGGAAAATGGCATATTCTCATTTCCAGACTCCTTTCTGCGTACGCCATGTTTATAAAGGAGGTCCCAGAGCAGTCCAGAATTTAGCGGGTGGTGCGTCAGTAATAATGGTCCGTGGGGAAACGGTGTTAAATGGACTAAACAAAGCAAATATTGGCCTTAATGCTTTTTTATTCGAATTACCCGAAGAACCATTTCAGCCCTATCACCCAATATCAAATAAATTTCTGTCAAAACCACAAAATAAATCCGGCTGTAGAACATTTTCTAAGCTTAAAAGAATTCGGTGAATTTATGCTTACGGTGCACAATGCATATGCAAATATATTACACTTTAGTGACTCCATATAAGTAACTAAAATATGTGCACAAATACTTTTCCCCTAGAGTGCCTAAAACCATGGGTTGTACACACGGCAATATTTTAACAGTGCAGAGACAGATTACTTGGGTTCTAGGCTTATGAACTAGTGTGACACCTCCAGGAACAGTGGAGAGTCTACCCATTCAAACCACAGACTGTTCAGATAGATATATATATATATATATATATATATATATATATATATATATATATATATATATATATATATATATATATATTACACGCATACACACACACACACACACACACACATTAGCATGCATAGCTATATTAGCATGCATTAATAAAAAAAAAGGAAGCAGTATAGCAAGCTGTGACTCTCTCCGCAACTGACCAAAGCATCGGCATGGCTAAAAGAGCATACTATTCTAGCTTGTTACTGGGTGCTAAAAGTAAAGATATGAACAAACAAATTATGATATGAAGCTAATAACATCACTTTGCACTCCACAAGATGAAATGAGCAAAATCTGGTTTCCAATTTACTAAGCAATTATTTTCGAATTAAAAAAGGAGTCAAGCTTTTCTACTCACTGCAAGTCTTACAAACTGGTGCGAGATGGTGTGAAAACCAAAATGCTGAATTATCGGAAATGGGTCCAAAGACAAAGACCAACAATGACTTATATGAGACAAAAGGTCAACACTTTTTTAATTACTATGATAAAGCAGCAATCATTTACATAACTAGCCTGAGACTGTCTGATGTTTGTTTGGTCAATTTCCAGGTGATCTTTAACAAAACATGATTGCAGAGTACAATTAATTCAGCACCAAACTAACCTGAGGGCAATAAATGGACCAAGCCGGCCATGTAATAAGGGGGTCAGGTTGTCGGTGCTGAAATGACCCAAGAGGTAAACTGGAAATCTCACCAACATCCATAGTGTCAATATTGTTTTCCCCCACAAACACCACTTGAATAGAACAATTACTTTTTTTTTTCCTTTTTTTGTCAAGACACACACACACACACACACACACACACACACACACACACACACGAAAACTTATTGTACTGGCCAAATAAAATGCAAACATTTAAATGCCTATAGTTAGTTAACAAGATTTGTTAGAGAAGTAACACTTTCAGGGTTTAAAGTTGCTTTAGTTTCTAGCACAGGTACCATCATGTGACATGTGAAACGAATGTTAAAACAAACGTATTTCAAATTATTTGGTTAAACAAATACAAAAAAATAAAGAGGTGTATGCAGTGCACATGGAATTTATTGTGAAAACCATAGGCTCATAGTAAATACACCCATTTATGTAATGTGGGTTATACATCCAAATTAATCAACATTTGCCAAACTCATTTTGCAGAAACCACATTGTTTAGGAGAGCTGATCTTTTAGATTCCTTTGTGTTTTACACACAAAATATAAAACCCATTATGATCTATATGTATTATGCATATTTAAAACCCACAAGTTGATATTTTGTTTCCTTTGGGTTTCTCAAAAAAAAAAAAAAAAAAAAACACAAACACAAAAAAATTAATAAATAAATAACCTAACCCTAGCTTTTACACAAACACAATTATACAACTGTGTGTGTGTGTCTGTGTAAAACCAATGTTGTTCTATATGTATGATATATATGCACCCCATGAGTTAATCTTACAGACACGCACACTTCAAAATAAGTATTTTGTTCAGTTAATTGCATAGACTTGTGATCGTTTGATAGCTACCACAATGTGGATGCTGAAATAGCCCATAACCTGTATGAATGCTCAAAATTGATTTTGCACCAAAAGTCCTTTATGAAGTGATCTGGACAGAGCTACACTGAGCTTTGTAGTGTAATACACATGCATGATTCGAATTGGAGAAGGGTTTTGAGTAGCCCAGGCTCCACACGCTGGCAGGCCTTCAGAGCTCAGCCGAGGCACATGTTAACTAGACTAAAACCGAAACAAGGGGAACAAATGAGAGGATTTTAAAGCCCGAGCAGTGCGCACAGGATCCATGTGTGCTTTGGGCCTGGTTTGTCCCCCACAGTGCAGAACTCGGAGTATAACCTTGCTTTATATTGTTCCTGCTTCGACAATTCAGTCATGTAAAGCCATTAACTTACATGTCGCATGTGAAGTGAAAAGCCCGAGCGCCAGCTCACTAAACAAACAAGTGCTTGGATTCCCCGAGTGTGCAGTTTTCATGATGATACTTGCATAATATGCAGGGTTATTTATTAATATATATATATATATATATATATATATATATATATATATATATATATATATATATATATATATATATAAAACCGGTGGCTAGTTGTCTTGCTAACACAGCAGTACAGCTACTTCAGCAAAAAAGAAAAAAAGTAGGTCCATATTGGTGTATTTTGTAATGGGAACTGAACGCCACCCTACACACGAAAACACGGAATATGGCGCATTCAAATCCACAGCTAGCATCCAAAGCTAACGGGGTAGTTCTCGAAGTAATCATACCAAAAAAAAGGCTGGGAGAGGTTTGCGTGCAAAAAAACAAACACTACAAATGTATAATGTATTTGTATACGTGTAATGAAAGCTTTCGGGTCGTTTGATGAAATTGACATTAAAACGGCACTCAAGCTTTGGGAAGGTTAAAGCCGTGTGGTCGCATGCTAACTAACCAGGTTTAGGTTGGTTAGCGAGTCCACCCTGTCTTGCACATTAACCGGGTTCACCAAATACACTATTCAATTCAACCCGCCGATGGGTTAGTGACCTGAATGGTCTAAACTAGGTGTAGAACAAACGCTGGTTAGCACAGAGTTAACTGATTAAAACGAAGCTAACATCTCGCGCCCACCACATGCTAGGAGAATTAACTAACAAAGCCACACAACTAGCTCAGGGAAAGCAGTGACCCAGCATCAGTAACATTTTCCTTCAAATGCACCACAATCACAGGCCATTCCTCTTCATCTGCCTAACTTCCAGTGTGCACGTTTATGTAATAAGGCGAATGCTGAATGTTTGGTGGAGCAGCTTGTAGCAAAAAAAGCTACAATAAATCACAAGCAAGACCCCTGAGAAGTGTGTGCAAAAAAAGTGCAATTTAATGTAATGTTCATCAAAAATTCCGTTTTTTGGTGTCTAAGTTCGAGTCAAGGTGGAGCAGATAGGACTGTACGTTGCTAAAAGCTAAGTGTAAGCTTCAGGTCCTTGTGTGTGCAGAGCTAATGTTACCTTTAACAGCAAGGCCTTCGTTCTGGCGCCATCTTCATGAAGCCTCTGAAATCCAAATAGTGAACTGCAAGCAGAGGACAACACACAGGCGGTTCTCTTACTTCAATTGGGTCTTTTTTTTTTTACACACTAGACAGGAACGGGTCAATTTTTTTTAAAAAACGCCGATCAAAAGTAAAGAGAGATAAAATATGTATCTAACCTGTCAACGCCGGCCAAGCATTCCCTTTCTTCAGCTGTGAGCTTTGGAAAGTCCTCTTCGCTTTCACTCGTTTTACGCGCCGCCATTTTCTTTTCCTCATCATCGTCGCCGAGACTCCGAGGAGCAGCAGCAGCAGCACTAGCGGCGGCAGGTGTGGCGGTGCAGGCTGCAGAGGCCACTGACACTCCCCACGATTTCATGGAAGAGTCAAAAAGAAGCAGCAAAGCCACGCCACCGGATTAATGTACCAGCTCGCCGTTCGCCAGCACCTCTGTGCGGACCCCAAACGCCAAATGAGCAGATGCCAAAATCCGTCCAGGAAAAAGACTCTCCTCAAAACAGCCCCCTTTTCACATTGTCTTCCACACAGATCCCGCTCGCTTTTCCCGAGACCGAACCAGGCACGTCACACTGCAAAACGGATTTCTTTGTTTTTGCCGTTACGTGTAAATGTAACGATATCGCAAACTTCCCCTTCAGCCGCCAGTTCCAACTTGTTATAATTGTGTCACTCAAGCGAACCCACGCCGCCGCTTGACCACGCCTTCTCTTGTCGTTTAAACCAATCGCTGCTCGTGCCTACAAACACGTGACCGGCCTTGTCTTGGGATCCCTCTTTTTCATAAACTTTCAAAGGGGGAGGATAAATAACAAACGACTCAACTTTACGCTGTCTCTCCGCCTACTCCGATTGGAGGACAACGCACTACTGGGATTGCGTCAAAGTCTCTTAGACAATCTCATTGGCTCAAACAGCTGTCTATTCAAACTCACAAAGGTATGCAAAGATTGAGATAGGCGTAATGGTCACTGTTGCCAGTTCCGCTTTTAATAAGCGACCAGTGGTTTATGTTTTCAATTGATTCTAATGTCTTGCATAACATATATATCATATTTTATAGATTCATAAATAAAAAAAGGAATAAAATATTTTAAAGCGAAATGTGTCTTTCCCAGTTTATGCTCAATATCATTCAATTGTGAGACTGTTTGGTCTATTTGTCTATATGTACACACACACACACACACACACACACACACACACACACACACACACACAAACACTTCTTCTATATACTTCTATGCACTTATAACTCGTCTAAACATTATTGTTGTATAACATTATAATAATGCATGATAGGTAACTATCTAACTAACTGGAAATTTCCCCACTGTGGGAAGAACAAAGTTTTATCTTGATGAGGTATAATGGATTTAAAACGCTACTGCTGCATGGCATCAAATGAAAAATATGTACAGTTAAAAGAACCCAAAAGATCATCAGATGTGAATGATGAATTAGCTCCAGAACGATAAGTTATAGACTCCCACAGTCATTCTACCACCAATGCAAATTATGTTAAATGCTTGGGTCCTAAATTCATTGTTTTACAGGAATTTAACATACAACATTGGATATTAATAATTCTAGCACTCTAACTCATATAGCATAGCGTTTATTAAGAAGCAACCCTCCAAACAAGCACAAACCTGATTTTGCAGTAAATACAGATGTGGAAATCAGTACATGGAAAACTGCTTTGATGGCACAGTGGTGTAGCAGGCAAACAAGCAGGCAGGGTTCACTACAGCTTTACAGCTCCAGGGTTTGAATAAAATGAAACAGAAAAGCTGCCGTGACATTCTGGCAAGTGCTCTATTAAGTGAAAGTGTTTCATAATGCGATACTTTGTTCTGTTTGAGTTGTAACTGAACTGAAATATCAAGGACAATGTAAGCGGTGTTCAGAGCTGTTTTATAAGGCTGTATGAGGTGCAGTTGATAGTATTACAATGCCCAAACCAGGAAAGGGATTAAAAAACAATCAGTGCTACTGCCATTTATATGAACCAATAGCTTGTAACGGCAAACCCGCTGCATCCATATTCATGGTTGAAATGACATTTTGCACCACTTTTCTGTTGCCCAGGTCTTTCTTGGTCTCTTCTAAATACATATAAACCATATCCACACATATATATATATATATATATATATATATATATATATATATATATATATATATATATATATATATATATATATATATATATGGCTGGTTATTTCTTAAACCTCGTAGAAAATTGTAAAACTTACATTATAGTCACTAATCTAATGTGCTGACTGCCTTCTGCATCCATGTCTGAAATGTCTGCTTGGTTTGTGTCTTTTATTAATCTAAATAAATGTACCCGTTCACGTCATAAAATATACAGTTGGATAATATAATTGTACCAAACGGACCAGAATAAACATCCAGGAGATTAAAACCCATGCTATAGATCGTAATGTTTGGATTCATCATGCGTCATATTACTCATCAATGCGTCATATGCATTATGAGCAGAACCCACTTCCGTGTTTCAGTATCGCACTGCGCATGCTCCTTGGTAGCTCAACGTTTGTCAACACTTTAGATGTGTAAAATGGCGGATCGCGGAGAAGGTAAATTAGAAATGCTCACACTTAACCTTTATATATGAAACATACATAGACCGTTTCTAACCGGTGTCGGAGCTTATAAAGAAAATATAGTCATTACGGTCGAAGTGTCATCTCAATGGTCTGCTTCATTCCCTTCTTATTGGTTTCTAATTAACTAGCATTTGTGTTACCGTGTAAAATGGACATCTTCGAATAAATAATGAATAGGATTATATTTTCTTTTTTTCTCGTATGTTTTTTTTTCGCTATGAATGCCAATCACTAAACCTAGATAATGTATAGATGAGGTACACAGTGGTGTAAAGGCTCTGGTTTTTGGATCATATGGTCGAGGATTCAAGCCACAGCGCCCCTGCTGGGCCCCTGAGCAAGGCCCTTAACCCTATCCGCTCTAGGGGTGCTGTATCATGGCTGACCCCAGCTTACTGACAAGCTGGGGTATGTGAAAACGACCATTTCCTTTTGGTTTCCTTTAGTAAAGCACTCAATTTATCTATCTTTAGTAACAGTTTCATGCTGTCTGCTGTTTGAGAAAACCAAACAATATGACCGTCTCATTTTGTAGTGATTTTAGTGATAGTTTTCTTTGCATAAACTTGTCTTAGAAGTGGGAATGGTCCATATGAAGTAGAGCGGCCATATAAGGGTTGTAAGAAGAGGCCTCCTCCAAACCATTGTGTGGAAAATTTGTAAAACTTTGCCTCTTATTAAACACATTTGGTTGTCTGGACTGAAACTGATTCCTTGATGCATAAAACTAAACAGCTTACCTATATGTGGATGTCCAAACTGTTCTTATTAAATTCCCACACAGAAGCTGAGAGCGAGGATGAGTTGTACGAGGTGGTGGACATCACTGAATATGCACGACGGCATCAGTGGTGGAGTCGAGTTTTCGGGAGTAACACAGGACCTATTGCTGAAAAGTATTCAGTCGCCACACAGATCTTGATGGGTGGCGTAACAGGATGGTAAAACTAGAAGCGATGCGCCTTCACGTGCATCTTTATATAATTTTTGAAAAACATTCGTATGCCTGCTGTTCAAGTAGAAAGACACCGTTTGTAACATTTTTGTATTTTTCTAAGAGAGTATATAATAATGGCAAAAATACATTTAACAGAACCAAACATAGGGGTATTTATTTTGTATTTTTTGTCTGTATCCTAGGTGTGCTGGTTATTTATTTCAGAAAGTTGGAAAAATTGCTGCAACTGCGGTTGGTGGAGGATTTCTTTTATTGCAAGTAAGCCCAACATCGTGCATTTTATATACTTTACTTACTACTTAAATACTACTTAATCTTCTTTACACATTTTCATTTTATCTATGGATATTCTGCAATAATAGTTATGATTTACATTTTCAGATTGCCAATCACAGTGGGTACGTGCAGGTAGACTGGAAGAAAGTAAAGAAGGATGTTAATAAAGCAAAAAAGCACCTGAAGAAGAAGGCCAGCAAAGCAGCACCAGAATTGAATTCATTTATTGATGAGGTAGCATCGCAATGCAGAAGAATTCCTACATATATTTCATTCCTTGAGACCTTGCACCGCTTCATTCGCATCAATAGTATTAGAAAAGAAACAAATAATATATGAGAATCGAAATAAAAACATTATTATAAAGAAACTTCTGGTAATATTTTTATGTTTAGAATTTCCATTATAATCATGGAATCTTTTATTATGTTTATGTATGAAATAATAGTTTTTGTATAGTAGTTATACAACTTGAAAGGAGTATTGTTATTTAAAATTAAATTAAAAGGCAAATGAAATCCTAGTAGGGGTGTGGTAATTTGATTAAACTGTTGTTGCTTCAAATGTTGCTTAGTTTTTGTATATAATTTTGTATATTGTAGTGAAAACCAAAGAAGTAAAAATAACATAACATTTTTAATCTCAAGTCTAGCAGGTATAATTTTGGATATTTCATTATTATTAATGTTTTTTGTGGTAACTTCTTTTTCCCTTATCGTTTTGCAGTCCACAGAATTTGTCAAGAGGAATATAGTTGTTTCAAGTGGATTTCTTGGAGGATTTCTGCTGGGTCTGGCATCTTGAGTCACAGCTGGGCCTGCTATACTAATGAACACTTCCTACCCAGAGATATTTCATGTGTTACATTTTATTGCTGTATCAAAGAAACATACACCCAAGAATGGTTACAGTATTGTTTGGTTTAAGACAGAGTTGGGGAATATGGTTGGGCCTCTCAGCTATCAGCATGGCTAGGAAAGAAAAAGCAATGCTGTAGATAATAGATAAACTGCTACGCTATGAGACATTTAATGCCCATTTTGATTAGTATTGTTGTTGATAGGGTAGAAATCTTTACACTGTTCCGTGACTGTTTATGTTTCACATGTCATGGCGTGAGCCTGAGTAAAATTGAATTCAAATAATAAATTGATTTTATATGTGCTGCTTATTTATATATGTTTGTTTCTGACATAATTTTGTTTATTTATGATGTATTTTTCTTCATACACAGGACGTGTAAATTCTATCTGTGTCAAGTTTGAAATGTTTATGTGGTAACATAAAAGTTACTCCACTCATGTTGAAGTTGTTTGTGCCTTGTGTTTGAATAGTTTAACTTAATCATTGCTTGACTTATTGTTTCTGTACACTGCCATACAATCCATCTGGCTCTTAAAAAAAGTAAATCTATTCACTGATTTCAAATGTTTAACTGCTTATGAGTACACTGCATATTTGATACATGTAGCAATATTGTAGGATTAAGAATCTATATATCTAAGAACCCAGTTGAACAGACAAATCTTTTTGTGTGCATGAAGACAACGAAGACTTCCATTTTGTATAGCTTTCATAGTGATTTAAGTGTCCCTTTTTGGAGAAAATTGACAAATATTTCATGGATAGAGTATGGCATTGGGTATACCTCTGTATAATAGAAATGCTACAATAGAACATTTTGAATAGTTTTGCAATAATAGATGAGAGAAAAGTGTCTGTTTATATTTAAAAAATACAAAATACAGGGCCAGTGGATATAAAAAAAATAAAAATTGGAAAATCGATTACGATTTTGTCATGTAAAAAATGTAATCTGGATAAACTGTCAGATCTTTCTATACATATAATGTAATATAGCAACCAGCAAAACTAAACAGAAGAATGAATGAAAATATTTTGTATTTCCTCAAAGCTCATTCTTAATATTTTTACCAGCATAGCACATTTAGTTGACCGTTTTATTCCTCTATTCTTGCATCCTTCCTCAAATGATTTTACAGGGTTTTTTTAATAGAACTTAGACCTTTTTTCCCCACACAATTGTTCACGTTTGAATTGTGATTTAGGTCATTATTGTGTTGGAAGGTCACATTTTTCTACAGCTACCCAGGGATTTCCAGGTTTTGCTCCAAAATAGAATGGCATTTTGAGCTTTCCATTATTTCTTCTATTTCATTAGAGCTTCCGTACCAGCTGAAGAGCAGCAGCCCCATAGCATTGCAGCATGCGATGCTTCACCATGGTTGTGTGGGGGTTTTTATTAGCTGATACACTGTTTTGCTTGTCAAGTGTCTCTTATAGCCAAAAACGTCTATATGGTCTCTGCAGACCATTAAACATTATGATTCCATATAAACTAATCCATAATCCGGAGTTTCAACAATATGAGATCAGAAACTGCTAAATATCCCTGCACCTCTTTTAATAGGGATCAAAGTACATAGCTGCATCATAAGATTAATTTTTGTCCTGTCATTTCTTTCCAGTTCTTAGTAATTCCTTGTTTTTTTCTCTACTTGTTGATAATTCATTTGACTGTATAAAAGCGTCCACTGAACGCCATGTTTGTTTGTCGTCGGCAACATCACACGGAGCTCAACGAAGGGCCGTAAGCACGTGACCTGTGCTGCGTATCATAGCAACTGAGTTTGCAAACGTAACGTCACTATAGCAACGTGAACTGCAGTCCGGCTAGTTCCCCACGAACAGTTTCCGTGAAAAGTATTTATCATTATCACATTAAAAATGGCTTTACCTGGATATTCACGCTACAAAACTGTAAGTTTATACATTATATCGGTTTACTGTTGAAAATGAAAACTAATTACAATGAGCGGGATAGGGCTCTTATCTTCTGTAATGTTAGGATGCTAATGTGTGCGGCTTGGAATAACTAGTTTTGGTTGACTGTCACTAGTTAAAAGTTTGTTGCTTTTAAAAAGGTTTTACATATGAATATTCATTTCTACAATAAGTATTAAACTGCACTAAGTTAAGTATGACAGCTCTTAAAATAAATGGTAAATTTTATACAGTTATAGTGACCTATTATTATACACAGTATATATGACAATATAATAACAATATAATATATTTTATTAGTATATTTTACACAGCATGATTCTTCTTTCATTGACATACAAAATATTTTTCTTACATTTAAAACGAAAATGGAAAGATGATATTTGGAAATCAGTTTTCTTTAAAGTCGCAATAATGCAAGAAAAAAAACAAGAAGGAATGTCAGGTGTCTACTAGGATTATTTGCAGTTTTTTGTATACTGTAATGACACACATTAAATTATATCATAACAGCCCACTATTGTTGTTTGCGGTCATCAGCGTCCTCTCCCTGGAATTAAGGGGCCCTGTGGCTACTCGATCCATATCAGAAACATGACTGGTACTGCGCATGTGCACAAATGCATCTACTTCTTGTCCTGAGTTTCTAGTTTTTGTAATATTGTTGACACTACCCGATTTAGACCGAAAATAGTTCTTTACCAGTGATTCTTTTTAAAACATTTTGAATATTCTTTTTAATAAATTGGCACAAATTAAATTGCTTAGATACAATTAAATAAAGAAAGAAATGTAATAAAATAGTTTACATTTGTCAGACCCCATTTAGGTATATAAGTGTGTGTAAAAAAAAAGTGTTTTAATTACATTCTCTGTAGATATATTCTACTTAACTGTTCTACTTATTTCAGCATACTTTAACAAATATCTGCATTTAAGAAACACACAAGATAGTTATTTATATATTCATAAATGAATTAATTCCTTCCATCCTTCATTAATTCATTCACTCATTCACACATGATAATTTATTAAACGCAAAGAATCCATATCACTAGACTGATGTAAAAACATTGGCAATGACAGGAAGTGGTAGACATTTCACACATGCACAGAAAAAGAGTTTTCACCCATATGCAGTACAAATTGTGTTTCCCGTATGGTTCAAGTAGCCACAGACCCAAATATGTTTGAACCTGATGATGCCTCTGTACACAAAACTGCTCTTATTGTGGATTGCGGTTTTTTTTTTTTATCACTCAAATCTATTTTTAATAGTATTGTTTTTAAATAATGTGTAAAAAACTTTTTTCTATAGGTGGGAAAAGAAAGGTTTCACAAGTCTCAGCATTTTGATTACTTCAAAGCTGAGCCAATGATGGTGGGTGCAAAGAAACCTGGCATTGGAGGAGAATTGCTATTCGGCCAAAAACCACGACTGAAATACGCCAAAGGAGAAAGCAGTGACGTCCCCTCCTGGATAGCGTTTGACAAACAGGTTTGTAGATAAAAAATAACCAGCTAACCAGAGCAGCAAAGTGTGCAGATAGCAAAAAGAAATGTTTCTGTTGCCTTAGGTTCTTTGCTTCAATGCATATTTCCAAGAATCTGTTACTTCGAGCAGAGAGGAAACTTACAGAATTCGACAATGTAAGATTTATTTCTATTTGGAAGACAACACCATACAGATTGTGGAACCAGAGTTCAGAAATAGTGGCATTACACAAGGTATGTCCTTCAAATGACAAATTGAAGATTGACAATTCTAAGCAATCAACTTGTTGCTAAGCCATTCCCTCTCCATGCAGGAACTTTTATTCACCGCCAACGCATTCCTCTCCCTGCTCCTGCTGATGACCAGTTTTACAATTTGTACCACTTTAATATAAATCAGAAAATGGTTTTCTTCTCCAGGACCTTTACAATAACAGACTGTGACTCTTTCACATATAACTTTTTGAGGAAAATGGGTGTGCGTCTCAATGCCCCTGTTATAACACCAACAGACCAATATACAACAATGCGTAAGGGGGTAAGTATGTGTCTGCGTCTCCAAACTGGAAACAGAATAGCAACAGTGTGTTCTTAGACTGTGTCCTTTACTTTCACAGGTGGAGGACAGCATGAAGCCACTGCGCCCATTTGAGAGGCAGGATACCTTAAAACAGTTCCTTCAGCATGACCGCAATGTTCTGCGCTTTTATTGCAACTGGGATGATACCCAGAGCATGTTTGGAGACCAAAGACAGTTGATTCTACACTACTTCTTGGCAGATGACACCATAGAAATAGTAGAAGTCGTAAATGCAAACTCTGGCCGAGATACTGCTCCTAAATTTTTACACAGAAGCAAGCTTCCAAAGGTGTGTGGCGAAACCTTATATGTTATGATTTACAACCCTAATTCCAAAAAACATTTAAGTGGCAAATTGTAAAATGTAAATAAAACAGAAGTCAGTGATTTGAAAATCTCATAAACCCATATCTAATTTGACCAACGAACTGATTTTTGTGACAGGGCCACTGTGTAGTTTCCTTTCCTCTTTTAAAAACCTTCTGTATACATCTGAAAACTAAGGAGACCAATTGCTGTAGTTTTTAGAGGAAAATGTTTTCCCATTTGTGTTTGATATAGGATTCTAGTTTCTCAACACTCCTGGATCTTCCTTGTCGTATTTTTCGTTTCATGATGTGCCAAATGTTTTCAAATGGTGAATGGTTTGAACTGCAGGCAGACCAGTTTAGCACCCAGATTCTTCTACTACAAAGCCATGTTGCTGTAACAGATGCAGTATGCAGTTTATGATTGTCTTGCTGAAAAATACATCCTCTGGATGGAAGCATTTATTTTTCCAAAACTTATACCTTTCAGCATTAATGGTGCCTTTCCAGATGTGAAAGCTGCCCATTCCATAGGCACTAATGGGCCTCCATTTTATTAGAAATGCAGGCTTTTGAACGGAGCACTGATGATAAATAAGCTGGATGGTCCCTCTTATCTTTAGTTCAAAAGAATTTTACATTTCGATTTGTCTGATCACAGATAAGTTTTCTCCCAGAGAAGACATCAGCGTTTCTGGATCATGTTCACATACTGTATGGCTTCTTCTTTGCAACTTATAGCTTTAACCTGCACTTATGTACAACATGGCAAACTGTGTTCACACACAATGATTTTTGGAGGTGTTTCTGAGCCCATGCAGTAATTTTCATAACAAAATCAGACCTTTTTTTTAATGCAGTGCTACCTCATTTAAACATTTACTATGTTTTCTGTGTTCTATTATAAACAAAATGTGGTTTTATGAGATTGCAAATGATTGTATTCTGTTTTTGTTTTTTTTACATTAACATTTTTTTGTTTCAATTTTTAACTGGGATTGTAAAAACTCAAAATCCTGCACAGACACACAGCTAGTAGTCTACTGTTCTAGTCCAGTACTAATGGAACCGTTGGAGCACAGTGACTTATGTGTTGACTTACTCATCTAAATTTCATCATTACTGGAACAGTAATAAACAATGACATATTAACATACAATCCACTGTTCTTTAAATTCCATCATAACTGGTACAAAATTGACAACAAAGCACTAAAACCACTTCTCTTCTCTTTGTCTCATCTTCTGTTTGGATGAGCTTCCCCATCACCCATGCATTAATTTATCTTGTCATGCTGTCAGCAAGTACTCAATACTTTTCTAGTGCTTTAAAAATCCACTGAAAAAGTTTTTGCAAATCTCCTAGTGAGAAAATAATTGCCTTTAAAATAGATTTCTAATTATCCAACCTCTTCAGCCAATTATTTTTCGAGACAGATTGCAGTTATTTTCTCTTTGCCTTTCCTTAACAGCATGCTCCTTCTCCCAAACGTCTGCCCGGTGAAATAACAGACCGCACTGTCCTGAATGTATTTGGGCCAATGGGACATGGGGGTCGCTACATACTTGACAGCCTTAAAGTGAGTTACAAAGGAGCAATTAAAAAAATTGTCTCTGATACACTTAGAATACATCTATTATTAAATGAAATTTCTTAATGGTTTTATTTCTCAAGTATAATCATAGCTTGTTTATTTATTATCTGAGTAAGTTATAAATTTGGAAAAGCTAAAACTCCTTTATATGTTCCTGTATATGTGTATGATCTCAAGACTGGTGCTGTAAATGAGGAGTTCTACAAAGATTGTGACCTGAATGTAGGAGGGGTCATTAACGTCTGGGGCCGTAGAGTGGTGATTTGTGACTGTGACAACTTCACCAAAGAGTACTATCGTTCCAAATATGGCGTCGGTAAGTTCTAGCGTTAGCATCCGTAGGTTCTATGTCTAAAACTTAATCAGTTCCAGTTTCAGTGAAAATGAAAAGTATGAGTGTTCCAGACTCTGCCTGTATTTGGAAAGAAGATTCCATCGGGTCAAGTGTGTTTTATGAGAATGTGACCACATGATGTCACTATTGAGTTCAAATGTCAGAGTTGCAAAATTATGAAGAAAAAAATCTTGTTTTCTGTTTTAAATTTCACTGATAGTTATGTTACTTGTACTTTTCATTTAACCTAGTGATGTACTAGTATAAATGAAAACAGGTTTTTAACCTGCTCATGTCAAGACTGCAAATGAAAACTGTTGAGAAGCAACCATGAGAGAAAGTGCAAACGCGTGTGTGTGTGTTTGTGTGGGTGGGTTGTAGTGGACTTTACTCCTGTGAAGTACAAGGCTCCACCACCAGCAAAAGTTAATGTCCAGGTCCCTCCTTACAATGGCTTTGGATCAGAGGAGGACTCTCTTAGCTCCTGCCGTGGGCTGATACTCAAACGCCCTAAGAAAGACTTCAGGAAGCTAATGGAAAAAGACAGGTAACCACATGCTTTCTGGAATACATTTCCGCAGGACATGCTGGACATTTCATTCCACCGTTAAACAAAACGAATATTTAAACTAACCAACGCACCAGCATCTCCTGAGCATTTGGTTGATCTGACTTGGGGTTAAGTTCCTTGTCGGTTCTACTTGTGCTTTTCCAATCTGAATGTGTGCAGTAATGGATGGCAGACAAGGCTCGCCTCTTGTCTGTACTGCCTTTAGACAATCATTCTGGATTCAATTAAACAAGTTTCTTTATTTCTATTATTGAATCCCAAACTATAATCCCAAAAGCAAGATTAGTTTTTCATAAAATTTCAGCTTTATTATACATTGTGGTTGTTGATAGTAATATAAGTCAAAATGTTCTAATCTATTATTTGTATATGTCAGGCAAGGTCTGGTAAGCCACGAACTGAGATTTGTGGGCAAGATGATTATAGACAACCGTATCAACAAGGACCGCACATTCATCATCTCCTTCTTCCTCAGTGATGACACTATAGCAGTGTTTGAACCCATCCAGAAGAACTCAGGTAGGTCCCCTTTGTTCCCTATTCTATTGGCACTAATTGTTTACATTTTTCTTTTTTGTCTCACAAGTTGTAGATACTAGAGAAAAAAATCACTTCATCACTATCACTTGATCTTTAATAATTTGTGATAGATGTGGGAATATTTGAAACCTGATCAAAACAGTTACAGAATTTTAGACCACCTTTTAAAAATTGTCATTGGTATTTTAACAGTACTGATTTTTTGTACTGTACATACTTTCTTTTCTATAATGAATTTCTTTTTCACTTACCACAATTGTAATAATTTTTATATTTAATGAAAAATATTGCAATTTGGAATTAAGTTTTCGAATTCCTAATGGAGTTACAGAATAAGCTGATACAAATGTACACATATTATACTGCAGGGGTTATTGGAGGTAAATACCTGGAGAGATGTCGCGTGAAGAAATCAGGACAGGAGCTCCTTAAGAGTGAGATGTCTGAGTACTACAAAGCTCAAGACTTGTATGTGGGAGCCAAACTCATTATAAACAGTCAGCCTTTTCAATTAGTGGATGCTGATGAGTATGTTTTCAACTATATGGAACAGCATGCAGAAGAGGTAATGCACATGTATTATTCTCTCATTCTTGTGATTGGTTTTACTTTAGTCTTGTCCCTTATAGTACTTTGCAATTGGAAATTCTATTTGAATAGCCATCAATTCACAGATTTGCTTTGATTACTATTCTTGCATAGTTTCCCAAGGCCAACATTGGCACCATTTTAAGCAAGTTAAAATCAATTCCCGAGGAGAAGAAAAAGGAAATCAAACAGTTCCTGAGTTTAACTGATTCAGGCAACACTGGATTCATTCCTTATGAGTCTTTCAGGTAAGGAGCCAAACTCAGAATATGTATTTAATAAGCACATAAACATTAACATTTTCCCATTTAACCGACATGATCACATGAAGCACCTGGGGAAGTATGCAGGGAATACACATTACCCTAACAGTAGAAAAAACCTGCACACACTCTTGTCCAATCCTACTTGCTTCACAGACAGCATGCGTCCATGTCTTCGCTAATCCACACAAGTGAAAACACAACATATTCTTCATGGATTTCTCGTCAGACACTGCTCCATGTGATTGAGCAGCTGAGTGCCTTTGTGTCCTTACAGGTCTCTGTTGGCAGATATGGATGGTCAGCTGTCGGAGCATGAGATCATAGTGTTAGGCCGTATCTACTCGGTGAAAGAGCAGCCTGAGCTGGACATGGGCCTCATGCTGGCCGTCACTCATGATCACCTGAAGAAGAAACAGTTTGAAAGTTTCTTAGACATGCTGCGAGTTTTCACACATGAGGACCGAGACAGGTATAACAGGAGCTATGTTACACTTGTCTGCTTTTTACATCAACAGCCAGGAGATGGAGCATGGCCCTTGGTCAAGTCTTAATTTGTTATGCACTTAACTCAGTTCTAATGCGTGCCTCACTCTAACGTGACCACAAACTATTATCTTTCACCCCACATATAAACGTTGCAGGGTGTCACATGAATGATAGTTTCATACAGAAATAAGCATGCCTGTGCATTTTTAGAAAGACATGGTGCACACAAACACTAAGCCTGAGGTAGAGCAGCGTCAGTCTGCAGACCCTGCGGCTCCACATTCAGGAGCTGTGATTAGTTCCAGTGGTACAAGTGAAGCATTGGAACCAGATGATCTCTCCAGACTTGTGGCATGTAGCATATATGACTGGGAACACCAGTGGATTAATGTGCATGTGTTTTGGACGGGCCAGTTATTTTAAATTTTAAGTCTAATAAGGAAAAGAAATTGTTATTTTATGAAATTATGTCTATCTAATTATGTGAATTATTTTGCCCAATTTTTTGTTTTATTTTTTGTTTTTTGTTTTTTTGCCATGATAAAGAAGTGGGCATCTTTCCACCAAAGAAGCCAGGATCATCTGCAAATCCTTCCGCTTGCCACTGGACGATGAACTTTTGAGAGCCCTTCTGCAAAAGTAAATAGTTCTATTTGACTTTTTATTTCAATGTTTAACTAAAATTGTATTTTACACATCTTTATTTCAAATGTCTTTTTGGCTTCTTGTTGCCATTCAGATTTGAGAATGAGTCTGGGAAGATAGACTATCACGCTTTCCTGTCAGCAATCAATTGGAAAGAGAATGCCTCCATACCACTTCCACCAGACGCTGCTATGAAAGTGAGTTAACACCAGTTAAATACAGCTGAAGGCACCGGAGAAGGTGATGTTTTAATGATTTGTTAGACATGGAAAAAGTTTCATCAATGAACTGTGCTGAAGCTTTTCTCTTGAAGCTTTGTCTGACATCATTAGCAGATACAGCCACACATACTCAGAGCTGAAAAAGTGAAAAGTGTGTTTGGAAATGAGGGCCAGGTGGCAAAGTTCCCATCTATGGCTCTCAACCTACCACAGAGGCACCTCTAAGCCTCACCTCATTCAAATCAGCCTTGAGAAAAACCCAGTCAAGTATTTTTTTATTGCAGCCCTTTAATTTAGCGTGCTATGCCGCATAACATTCTAAGCAAAACCATCTGGCCCAAAGTTCACAAAATAAGTGGTGAAAAGGGGAGTTTAGGTGTTTTGACCAGTAGATGGGGCTTTTGATTATTTTGTGATTTTTATCTTTAATCAGAATGAAGACAGTCCATGGTGGTTCTCAAAGTTGGTATCTGTAAAATATGATACACATACACATACTATTTATTTATTATTATTATGGTCAGAAAAATTAGACCAAAAAAAGAAAAAGGTCAGATTAGACCAGAACCTGGTGTACTGTCATTAGAAAGATTAGGAATAAAAGATCTCTAGATCAACAAATAGCCAGAATATTTGAGTACTAATTTAAATAATGAGTAAGCAATTTCTATACCTGGTAATAAAATGAATATCTAATGAAATGTGTCTATGGATTGATTTACTCTTTAAGGCCTCTATCTAAAAAAAAAAAAAAAATAACTGTTGAGAACCCCTGCTTTAGAACTCTGACTCTAGTAGTGTGTTATAGTTCACACAGGCAGGTTCGAGTATTTGCTTTTCTTTGCTTTGCATGTTGTTGCTTTGCATTACTTGCTAACAGCCTTCTGACGGTCACTTTCCAGCCATTTTCTCTTATGCTGCCAAAGCCTACTTTAGATGACCACACCTTAGTGGGATACTCTGCCATTATCAAGGAGCTTTTGAGACATTAAGAAGAGGAGTAGCGTCATCTTCAGTTTCTTCATGCCATTACTGCAGTGCCTTAATAAATGGAAACTTTGTGTATTCCATTAATGTGTATTCGCAATCTGCATTTTTTTCTTAGTGTTAGTGAAGTTTACTCCTGATACTTTGACTGTTATCTTTATCTACTACCAGGAAGATCATTGTGACCAATAATGACCAATTCAAAAGTGTATTAATGTAAAACAATACTGAGATAAATGCTAGCTTTTACACTGTTTATATTTTCCCACTATTTGCAGTTTGATCTCGACCCGAAGGGAGAGGCAGTCGTTCCTGCAGTAAAAACCATCAACTACAATCTGTTACTGGATGAAGCCTTTAGCAATGTTCAAACTAACAATATCAGCTGAGAGGCATGAAGTTGTCCTCTCTCCGAAAGGCACCAACATAAACAATTAGAATATGGTGGTATGCGTATGAATGAGAGAATGGTTCAAATAAAGCTATAACTTTACCACACCACCTTTGTGCAGTATGTTTGTGTGTTTGTTATGTATATCTATTTCAGACAGATGGACAAATTAAAGATAAAAGCTAGTTCATAAGCTGTTTGCCCAAATGAGCTTTATATTGAGAAAGGTTTCAATGAAGATTCCTTCCAGAAATAATAAATAAATATTCTCCTTAAAGAAAGCTTTACCACATTAGCAATAAACCCCAGCTCCACTCTCTCTAGTTCACAAGAGTTCTTGAGAAACAGGACATCTCAGATCTGTTATTATGAATATGAATAAAAATGAGGTCAAACATATACAAGCTGTTAAATCAAAGCATATTTTGTGGATTTGCAGACCCTGTTAATGATGTACATTACTTTCTCAGGCCAAATCGGTCTCTAATCAGACACGTCATTAAACTCTCAGTGGCTGATGTAGAGCATAAAAATACTCCTAAAGTCATAGCCCTAGTAATCAAGGCACGATCCTCGGATGAATCAAGATGAGTAAATTATCTCACACCAGCATGATCGAATTTTTGTCACGAGCCCACAGACTTACTAAGATGCTGGACTCTGAAGTCATCGGCTTTGTGGTCTACAATACAAAGGACTATTAGTGCCCACTGCATATTTAACCCATTATGCTTTCTAAAATGGGAGTTTGAGGACACTGTGTGACATTGTGCCTCATCTGAACAATTCATTGGCATCAGATAAACATAATAATGAACATAATAATAGCTTTTATTCACTTAAAGATGTCATTATCTTCTGTAAATACACACGACTCACTCGTTGATTAGCATATGTTTACTCTATAAAATGTTAGCCTTAAATTTATTAATTTCTTATTATTTGATCCTAGGAAACATCTATTTAGTGCTTATAAGTATCAGCTGATTTAACTGGATGTAATATAAATTTTGTGTGTGATAGATATTTCATTTTGGATGTGATAGTTACTGGGCTCTGTAAGGACTGTAATGTTGCCTGGTTCTGGTTTAATGGTTGCTTAGTTCAATCTCTGGAGGCAATTTAAATTGTCCAAACAGGTAAACATTAGAAATGTGTATAGACTTCAATAAAAATTGACAGTGTTTCTGTACTGTGCTGTTGGATACACATGTTTAATATACTTATAAAATATGTATGACCAACCAATATAAAGTTGGAATAATAATTAAAAACCAAAATACATTTTAAATAAGGAACAGATAAGCCCTTAAAAGGTTCACATTTAATTATAAAAAGATTTAAACATTGCTTCAAGATGTGCTTCATCTTGTATATTGTATATAGTATTGTTGCCTCTTTGATTTCTCTATCTGTTTTTATCAGTTTAAGCGGTAATATGTGCCCATGGTCACAAACATTTATCATAACATTTCTGCTTTTTTACGTTTTCTGACCTAAGAGTTTCGCAGTCAGTACAAATCCAAAATAGTCTTTTATCCTCAGTAATGTAAGAAACAATGAGTTTATTATAAACACAGTCTAGTGACCAGCTCGCGTCAGATAAATAGGTCTGAATGGCATTAGTTGTTTATCCCTCCATCAATTAAGTGTACAAAAGAACATTTCATTTTTTCTTTTGATTATAAAGATCTGTAATGAATCGCTTATTAGTGCTGACCACAGAACAATGCAGTACTAGGAAAGTTAATGTTCTTTTTGTTGTGTTTTTTATAAGATGATACTGAAGATGTGGAGAACAAGTGGTTTTTACCCCCGGCAAAAAAATTTAATTTCCAGCACAAGTTTTCTCTTGTACTTGCATAATTGAGTTAATTCTACTCAGACTGATTCAAAGCAAGGATTAATATATTTGACCTATACCACTGCCTATTCTCCCTGTCTCTCTTTTTTCATACCTGTTACAGTAATCAGCAAGTTGTCTTTGGCTAAGTGCAGTCTGAACAATTTTTTAGATGGTAAAATGAAAAATGTTATTCTATACAGGCTGTAAATTAGAGCAGTGAGACTATTTTCATGCAGGTCAGTGTTCCCGGTGGAGGTCATTTTTGGAAAGCAAGTAAGACTGTTTTGCTGCATTCACCTTGTGGTTATAAATCACCCAGAAGTATGAGACCTCTTTTATTTTTTTACATGTAGTTTGAAACAAGAGTTGAAATCGACCTCTTGAAAATAAGACTAAAATGTGTCCAAATCTGTCAGTGTTATTTTCCACCCATCATTTTTCACTTGGGGAAGAGGCTATGCAACACCTCAAAGGTAGTCTTCTGTTGTGGCTTTAGGGGAACATGAAAGCCATCTTCAGCTGACTGAAGGAAAGGTGCACACAGGCCCTCTTTCATCCAAGGGGAAAGTGATGGGTACGAGAAAGATATATGGCTAAACACTCTTAGAACTTGACATCATCACCCACCTGAGCGACCTTTTATTCTCTCTTTTTGTTTTTTTCTATTCCCAGATTGCTGACAGTATGTTAGGGTCATGGGAAAAAATTATTTGATGTTTGGGGCAGTACATTGCGCAATACAGTGAAATAGTTTTTAAATACATGGAGGAGGCAAAAACATAAGAGCGATTCCTTGTTAGAAAATCTCTGCCAAGGCCATTTTACAGTTATGACTAAGTGAGTGAGCTGCTGAAATTATATGTCAACTCCAAAATTAAACTCCTATTCATAAAAGCAGAGAGTGTCTTAACAAATCCAGAGCATCAGTTAATATAAATCCCAATAACAGTTAGTTTAACAGTTAGTACTACACATTTAATCACATTAAATCAAACAAAGTACTGAGTCAAGGTACCCTAAATATACAATGTTTTAAGAAATATGAGCAGTTCTGTAATTGTATGGTCTAAATGGAGAGTGTTGGTGGTGTCTTTGTGCTGTTGGATTGTAAATAGTCCTGTCAGAGGGGTGAGGAGATGGAAGGTGGGAGATAAATTTGACTTTCAAAGAAGCTTTGCAAGTTTCATAAACTTTTGACCCCTAAAGCCTTACCTAGTTATGCCAGCTTTCCTTTAATTTCCCCTGAGGGTTTAGGTTTTGAAACTAATTTATGACCATATGTTTTTTTTTCTTGTAACATATTGCAGTTTTCCACTTTTGCATAGCTGAATGAAAACTGCTAAAACAATGCCTGAAATGAGAAGAATTTGATTATCAGATATTGTTTGCTGTGCAGGGTCTTAGCTCTGTCTTGGATTGAGTCCACACTTCAATTTGAAGATTACTAACTCCCCTCTGGTGCCAATATTTGCAGTAATTTAATACGTCTCATTCTTCCCTCAACTTCTGCCATTTTAAATTGCTAAAATTATTCGCATTTTAAACAATTGAAAACATGTTTGGAAAAAAAAAACTCTGTCGAATGCTTTCTATGTCTGAAAGGTAAAATGGCAATTATTCCTTCTTTGTAAGTTAAATTTATGTATAGCTTGTCTTTATCCTTTATGTGATTCAGAGACTTTTAAAGACTATGATTGGGTTGAGTGTCTTTTTTCATTTAAACCAATCTGCTATTCATTGCAATTCATTAATTTACAATTACAGTAGAAAATGTGTGTGTGTGTATATATATATATATATATATATATATATATATATATATATATATATATATATATATATATATATATATATATACACACACGTTGAGACAACACTTTTTTAGTTATGTGATTGAAGGTTCCCAACTAAGTATTACATATATCTGTTCAGAATTTTCTTGATTATTGATAATACACAAATATGTGGACAAATATCTTCCTACACTGTCCAATTATTTGTCACACATTGTTTTATTTTTAATCCATTTGGTGCCATGGCCTTTGCGTGTGCTTTAAACCATATTACACTTTAAATCATCTGATTAAACCCTTGTTTCTTGTTTAAAAGAAAGGCTAAAGTATCATCCAGGATTGGACATAGTAGAACCTGTGTGAATTTCTGAAGCACCTCCCAAAGCCCATTGGTGACCCTACTGCTTACGGGAGACTACAGATACTGTGATTTTTATGCATTTGCACCAGTTGTTTTTAAATAAACTAATTCTGCTAACAGTTTTATAACCCCAAGCATCGTAAAACAGGGCCAGGGTGTTGCTCACCTTTGATTCTGCAACCTTTCCATGGCTGGAATCCCCATTTGTTTTGCGAGAGCTTTTTGGTGTGTCAGCTGTGTAGATGTGTCACCAAAGTGATATATTACTGCTGTGTCACGTTCCACAACTAAGATGTGCATCATCTGTCCTTTCCCTTTCCCTCCTGATTCCTTTATAAAAATGTGGGGTGTTAATGTCAGAGGAGGAGGTTTAGGGGAGGGGGAGCAGCAAGAGGAGTGGAGGGAGGGAAAGAGGGAGTCAAGAGCTCACACACGATCGGTGTGCGTGAGAGGGAGAGAGTGAGTGAGTGAGTGAGTGGGGAGAGAGAAGAAGGAGGTTTAAAAGCAATTGTTATTGAAGCATTTCCACATCAGTCCAAGAAGGTGCAGATGGGGTTGGATATCAACAGCTGAGAGAAACTGGAATGAAGGTAAGCTCACCCTGAATCTTTAGGTGACCCAGGGCTCAGAGCCACAGAGCCACTCAGCCTTTAGTCTTTAGTCGTTATGTTGGCATCTAGTCGATCAACTGATTGGGATAAATGTTCACAGTGGTCCTGAGCTTGTTTTGCGTAACATGTTTTTTTAATTACCTGAGGAAAGTCTTGTTGCCGCAGTATCACCTCCAAAGCTCTGTTTTTCTTTGTGGGTTTCCTCAAGTCACAGACACCTTTATTAGCCCTTCATGGGAGCAGTAGAAACAAGGTAATTATGCAGTGTGTGAGTCATGAGTGAAATGAGTTGGTAAGGCATTGATCCTGGGGCAGATCCTTGGTATGTGCATCTGATGAGAGACACAATGTGTTCTGTGGTAGGTTGACTGCTACACTGAGCTAATACCTCTGCACAGACAGATACTGAGAATTCATAGCTGAGAATTTCAGCGAAAATATGCATATCGTCTTCATTTTTATGAAGATGGATGAGAGGCATCACATGATTCTCTTGCACAATTTGAGACAATTCCCACCAACCCACCATCACTATGTGTGTGTGTGTGTGTGCGTGTGTGGTGTCAGGTTGCTCATTATCATTTTTACTGTGTTTTCTGGTGTTCCAGTCGCCCCTGTGTGACGTTTTAATATGAATGCCAAATTGAAGACGGATGCTCAACAGGATGTAGTAATACAAACTGATGATAGTGTCCTTATTAGACACCTAGGACCAGGACCTTTTATATTTCATTACCTCAATCTGACATGCTCTATTCTAAGAAGCCTAAATTGTAACACTAACGTCAGCTTTGTGTTGGCTTACGAGATCTACTGTCATTGGACAAAGGCTGTGCTCAAATCTACACTGTTTGTCTTATCTTCATCATGCAGGATATATTTAGCGCAAGGCTTAGCTGTAGCATAGAGGAGGCATGGGTTGGTGGTATTAGAGTGTAGTGCCCCTGCTAGGGCCTGGCATGCTGTGTGGGTGCAGATGGGTGCAGGGAGGAGGAGGGGTGCTGAGGTTATGCGGTCTTGTAGGAATCTGCCCTTTGGTTTATTAAAAGCGGGCCAGACAATAGGGCTACCAAAGCACCAAACAATGACGTAAGCCATGATTGAAAGAGGAGGCGAGTATGTCAGTATGTAGGAGATTTTACGGCACTTTAGTAGCAACTCTGTAACAGATAGCTTGTCTAAATGTAATTTTGATAGCATGGAAAGCATGAACATCGTTCCAGTTTTGAGCTCTATTGCATGCATAGCTACTCTAGTCAGATCAACAAAGCAATTGCAAACAGTTATGATCCGGAATTAAATGACTTTTCCCAGGATCAGGGGATTCACTTCGAGGCTGGAGGCAACTAAAGGAGTTACCTGCTAAATCTGTTTCAGACTAAATAAATTGCTTCTCTAAGGCAATCCTGTGCCAACCATAGCAAATAACGTGAATTCTGCCTTATCCATCCTTTCTCATACCCAAAGGAACGTTTTAGTCTGAAAATCCTCTTGAAAATGACAGTCTGTGCTTTAGCTTATGCAAGGCAGGGAGCAGCGATGAGAGCCAGAGACAGGACAACTTACACCAATATCAAAAGACTACCTGAAATCCCTGAAGTTTCTTCAGAGCTTGTGTGTGTTTGTGTGTGTGCAAATGTGTGAGTGGGTGGGTGAGTCAGTTAAAAACCAGGGTATTACATGTTTTGTACCCAAACTTAGAAAGCATTTCTTTTATTCCCCTAAAAGAAACTAATTGTGGTTTTGACTGGTGAGATGGAGTCCGAGGGCATGGCCTGTGGCTGCTTTTGAATGTCAGGAATTTCACAGTTCTAATGGTGTAGACGCTGAGGCCCCTCACTAAGCCTGTGATACCTTGATCAAAAAGCACCATATCCCGTTGTCAGGGGACAACACACTGGGGACAGTTCAGATCAGAGGCCTGCTGCGTGTCATCAGCCCTGGACAGGGCTCCTGGAGAAGTAGAGGAAATTCTCTGACTCATTTTAGCCTGAAAGCACTACACAACATGTCTGTATGTCTTGCTCACTTTGGGCCTTTGTTCTGAATGTTTATTGCTTCTCTTTTTACAGAATAAAAGTACGTTGATTTGGCTCAAACAATAATTAGCAGATGTTTTGCAGTAAAAGAAACACAGCACATGGATATAAAACATTGATAGTAAAGAATTCTTCTGGGTTTTCTTTCAGTTGAAGTATAACTTGTAAATGTAAAATTATTGTTGTTACAGTGAAACATAATGTCAACAAGGCTATTAGCCTGATCAATTGGGGAAATAATATTTGGGTTGTGATTTTTCATTGGTTCCAACCGGACCTCTTTCTCCTCCAGAAATCTCCACGATCAAATGAGTTTATTTATTCGCAGAGTTCTTGGCTTCGGCCACATTTATAATGTGAATTCTAATTACGGGAAACATTTCAGTGCAGTATGAGTAAAACTGCAATGTTGCCAAACCGAAATCAAACTACACATGTCTAATAAATAAAACCCCATCTCTGGTATCTATAATAAGGCTCCCACAAAAAAATTAAAATTAACAAACACCAGACTGGGAAATAGTTGAGATTGGAGAGACAAGAGCGACATTGGGCTTGAGGCAATGTATACTGCCGTCTCTGATGCAGGATTTCAGAAGATTGTGCTGCTGATTGTAAACACACTGGGTTCTGGTGTTTGGTTGATGTGAACAGATGATCTATACTAAGTAAGGTTTTATGCATGGATAGCTGGATGAGGAAATGTGTTCCCGCATCTTTCTTACTCATACCATTCTAGAGATTTACCTTAACCGCTGCTGTACATGACAATAGGCTGCAGTTTATGATTAATGACCATAAGATTCCTTTTTTTGCCCTATAGCTTATAAATATTGCTATATACCTTCTGTTTTCACTATATTACTAAAATTGATTATTACAGGTGCACAACAAGGTGTACCACTGGCAGTAGTATGGCTAAAGCAATTTTATATCTGATTATATCCAAACTGTATCTGTACCTGCCTCTCAGTTAAGAACAGACTTATGATGTCTGCTTATATAAACCCTGCAAGCTCTCTGGTGCAGTTAAACATTTCAGAGAGTATTTATTTTAACAGGCAAATTGATTCTAAAATTTCTCACACATGGAATGTAAAAGTCAAATGATTCTGTGCAGAAAGAAAAACACAAGGGGACATTTTTTTAAATTAACTTGAAGTGTTTGCGATTTCAGAACAAATGATGGTCTCGACAAAATATTCAGATTTAAATGAAGTAAAATTGGACAGAACAAGTTTGGACACAATGCAGTGCATTATGTTTTATGAACGATAATTTACTTTCCTCACAGGTTTGCCCAACTTTAAGGTTTTTGGGACTTCAGGCAGTAAAGAAAGAACCAACAAGCGTTTCTACCAAGCACAGCAATAAGCTTGCAGTTCTGACTAGATGAATTTAATCAACACACAAGACATTTTCTTTACAGGAATACCACTGTTAAGAGGTTAATAAAGTGCATAGACCACAAATGAAAGCAAAGGATATATATACAATTATATAGTTAACTTGTCCTGAGAGAACATCAAATTTTTCCAATGAAAAATGCATTCTCAGGGAAATTATTCACCACCGTCTATTTATTAATGGATTAAGTTTCTCCTTGTTGCAATAAAATCAGATTTCTTTTGTCTGTTGGGACTGTAGGAATAACAGCGGGGTGGGCTGCCAGCATATCTCGTACAGCAGTTCACTCATTCCTGGCTGCATAGCAGCCACCTTGATCAAAATGAAGTAGTACATATTTTTTCCCATGGTTTTAGTAATTGACAAGCTTTCAAATAAAAAAATATTATTACCTTAGATTATAGTCTCTAGCTTTCACACTGTCCTAAAAATATTTATTTTTGTCATTACAGAAAGAAACACGCAGACAGAGCTAAAGGAGATGGCAGTGCATAAAGAACAAATCCACCACACAGTCCAGGTTACCAACTTGCCAAAAGAGCCTGGGCAGCGAGCTGAAAATTTTTCCCTGTAAGTGAAGAAGTTCTATCTCTGTCCATTTTGTTGCTGGGAAATTTTAACTCACCACTGCATCAGTGCCAAGGTGCCATAATGAAGAACACAAGTGCATTTAGCCAGCCAGGGATTGTTCTCCTGCTGGTCACATGTCCCCTGCTAAGCATTCTGCGTGGAGTTACCTGTAAGGCTGAGAGTGGACACCTTGGGGACTCTGATCCTGACAGGTGTATGAGACACCATTTTGTGGAGACCATCACACATCCCATCTACAAATGCAACTCCAAGGTCTGTTTACCAGCAGCATATCAATCTATCAATCTATCAATCTATCAATCTATCTATCTATCTATCTATCTATCTATCTATCTATCTATCTATCTATCTATCTATCTATCTATCTATCTATCACACACACACACACACACACACACACACACACACACACACACACACACATACTGTATATATATATATATATATATATATATATATATATATATATATATATATATATATATATATATATATATATTTTGTGTGTGTGTGAGGCTGTGTGTGACTGTGTTTATAAATCCCTGTAGACATGTTTGTAATCATTACTTAGGGTAAGGGTAATTAAGAAGGCTATTCCAGTATTTTGTTCAGGCCTGTGCTTCTTCATGTCGATGTTTTTTTGGCGATTAGCATCCAAACGAGATCAACAGCAGGTTAGTATACAGTCCCATGTTGTTCACTGAGTCCCAGTAATGGCCTGGGTCAGACCCTGCTGTAAGCTAATACACTCCACATCCATATGTTCCTGCTAACGAGAGGTTAAAAGAAATACATTAAGGAAAAGGGCTTTCTTTCTAACTATTAGGATCTCAACCTAAATTTTTTTTAATCTTTGCTCTTTTCTCGTGATCTCTACCATGGTTACATTGACACTTTGGCAGAAAACAGTGAACATATGCAGCCTGTGGGTCTCATGGTCTGGCCAGGAATAAGTCCACTGGGTACATAAAATGTCTGTGCAGTGGCCCAGTTCCAGAGCTCCTCATAGACCTGTGGCTGAATAACAGTGTTTGCCCTCTAACCTATTGCATGCTGCAGCCTTACACCCTTGGTGTGAGCCAAATGAAGAGTCTATGATTTACCTGATTCAGCCGTTGAAAGGACAGATTTCAGCTTTGTGCACTCCACTAGCATGTCCCCAGCTGGGACATTTCAGCAAAGGGAGGAGATAAGTGAAGGCAGAATCTTTTCTCCGTCCTATAAACAGATGATATGATGTTAGAAACCTATATCACTAACAAAATTTCATTCTTTTCCTTCGATGTCATTCAGAATTAAATGTAATATTAGTGCCTGTTACAAGAAAAACCACAATGACCAAAATTGACATGAAGTGCATTGAGTATGGACAGCCGTGTTAGATTAGGAATGACTTACTCATGTATCCAGCCAGGGCATCAAGTCCTGAGGGACCATTTGGAATCAGTGCTGTAACTAATCATGACAGATTCTGCTGTAACAGCTTTTACTAATATGACTGGTTATTGGTCTTAGAGGAATTACTGTCAAACGATGGTGAAGGTCGGGTTTACGGGCAGAATTGTTCAGATCAACTACCAGACATTTACAATCCTACAAAAGGTTTATGATTTGACATTCAGGGTCACAGGCACATTGTTTTACTGCACTGCAAATTTACAAGTCAAGCATGTCTTAGTAACAGTCATTAAGAAGCCAATTCCATACTTCAAGAGCTATGAAGATGGTTGTGGCTTCATGCAAATTTAAGCAGCACCGCATAGCACATTGCATCTACCTGTG
Source organism: Silurus aristotelis (assembly GCF_946808225.1). Lineage (NCBI taxonomy): Eukaryota > Metazoa > Chordata > Actinopteri > Siluriformes > Siluridae > Silurus > Silurus aristotelis. The sequence goes on along the minus strand of NC_139576.1, from coordinate 17,780,515 downwards.
CAATCATTCATGCTATAAACATAAAAGGAAGAAATATGCCTGAAAGATCTACATCTGCTGCCCAGCTGTTGTCACCTAGACCTATTCACTCCAAACGGCATTTTCCAGACTCCCACCTTTTCAAATCTATCAACTCCATCCACTGGCATTGTTACAGGATATGTCTAATTCATCTAATTTTTCAAGCACAAGCACTTATGTATTGACTTTCTCACTATACTTTGAGAGAGAACTATCACTTTTTTGCTCCATATTTTTGTAATGGATGACACAGGGAAAAACTAAATAGCCATAAAATTAGGGCCAGATTTTATTTCAAAGCTAACTGTGATTAATTTCAGCCAACATCCCATTTAAACTGCCTAGCTGGTATTCTAACTTTCGCTCAACTACCAAATATTTAGCAGATAAGGAAACCTTTGCCACAGAATAGAAAAAAAAAAAGGTGTGTGATCGATGAAAAAAGGGTATAAGCATTTAAATGATTTACCCTTTAAAATTTAAATAGTGAATATTTTTCCAAATACAATGAAAGAATCAGACAGAAATACTCCATGCAGTCATACACTCCCTGAAAAAGTTTGCACCTCCAAGGGAACCCCTCAGTAATCCTACAATAAAATGATTCTACTCACAGCCAAAGCAGTAACTGCCCAAACAACCTCTGAGGGAGCCCATGTTTCCAAGAGCTAATTTCTAAAATGTCCAATTCATTTTTAGTCATGAAACTGAAAAGAAGTGTACATATGGGAATTTTTGCACAAAGTGCAGCCCAAGGGGCTTAAGTACTTTCCATCATTACATGTAGCTGTTAACAGTTGAAGAGTGACATATAATAACATCACCATAGTTTTCATACTCATAATAACTGTTCTCTGCAGGAGGCTCAAATTATCAAAGCTCCAGAGTGCTGATTACAGACCCATTTTTGTCTTTTGCATCATAATAAATATAGTTAGATGGACAGATGATCCCAGATCTTATATCAGCACTCTTACCCTGAGACACTTAAACAATGTGGACTCAGGTCTGACTTCCCACAGCCCTCTGCAGTAAGCTTTTGGCTCCCAACAGACTATTGTCCCGGACAGTATGGGTGACACTTGGCTGACACTAGACAGCTGATAGGCACCATGATACAGAAGTCTGTTTACTGAATGCAGCTGGAATGTGTGACTCGTGGTCTGGTGCTAGTCACCTTTTATTCAAATTTAGAAGGCTGATCAATTAAGTCATGTTTGTCCAGCTAGCTGTGTGTGTCATCCACTGGAGCTGACTAGCCAGATCTAATGCACCATCACATCACTCATTAAACTTTAATTATGAGAGGATTCTTATGAAGGATAGCTTCTTTCATAGGCTGCTGTGGGTGGTTTGATTGCTATCAGCCATAGCTCAAGGCCTAATAACCTTGCCCAGGTGCATTGCCTGACCCTCATAAAATGAGCTGTGATGTGTATAAAACTATTTTTACATTACATAATACAAATTAATGTCACAAAACAATGCTGTTAAAATGGCACCTGAGGTGAATCCTTGTCTGTGAGAGAATGAGTGGGTGAGGGAGTGATTGAGTAGCTGAATAAGTGAGTGAGTGGCTGAGTGAGTGTGTTTGTGTGTGAGAGCCAGAGGCTGGTATAGCTTCTGCACCCAGGTCTGGGAGAGATCAGCCACACTCCCATCTCAGCACAGGTGCAAGGTCACACGGGGAATACAGAACCATTCTTTGTTCACAGCAATGTACTCTGAAGTAGCTTATCTCAGCCCTGTCCTGAGGAAAGGTTCACACAAACGATAGCGGTTCACACAGTCCCATTCCAGACTGCTATACGGACTTCAAGTAGACTCAATATGCTGTTGTTTGAATAATCTGAACATGGGCTACACAGTATCTATGGAGATTTCATAGCATTCACGTATATTTTTTTGAGAAATTTCATTCATTAATATTTTGTGTCTTTATAGAGTTTCTGTAATTCAGGCCATGACATCTTAATTAGCAATAAAAAAAATACACTCAGTGAAATTATTAAATGAATTCTTTAATTAATTAATTAATTAATTAAATTCTCTAAAGGAATATTTGATATTTCTTTCCACTGCCTAAATGTTTACAACTGCACAATCACAAGGTGGTTAACTTTCCTAAATAGGAATTTTCAGCCACATGAAATAACTAAATTTAAATTTACTATAATGAAAATGATAATTTATTCATCTTCTTGAACTATTTACTCCTGGTCAGGGTCATGGTAGATCCAGAAACTACAATATACTTTGTACATTGGGTGGGAACCCTGGGATTGGGTCTTAGAGGTGTGAGACGGAAATGCTACCCACCGCACCTCTGCTTTCGGTGCTGCATATAATACTTTTAATATGAACATTTTAGTTAATAGAAATTTCAAACATATCAGATTACATTTGTGTTTTCCTTTAACCATCATGAACTGAGATTCTGGTTTTAGTACATCTGATTTCACTTAATGTAATCACTTTAATGAAATAATCCCTTTAATTTTGTGCTCTCTTTTATTCCACAGATGGTACTCCTGGCTCGCTGTGAAGGTCACTGCAGCCATACATCTCGTTCAGACCCTCTCATCTCCTTCAGCTCTGTTCTTAAGCAACCCTTTAAAAGTACATGCTTCTGTTGCCGCCCGCACACCTCCAAACTGAAAGCAGTGCGTCTGCGGTGCTCTGGTGGGACTCGAATAACTGCCACCTACCGGTACATCCTTGCATGCAGCTGCGAGGAATGCAGCTGAATGGGCTTGCCAAGAACAAGGAAATGGCTAAGCCCCATTTTATGTGTTTTATTGCTGTCCATATTAAACAAACTATTACACGATTCATTAACAGTGCTGGTATGAATGGAGATTAAGCCAGCAAATCAAAGAAAAGAAACATTGACGAGTCGGTTGCACCTGGGCCTGATCTCTGCCAGTTGATTAATTTCTAATGCATTCCACTGCTTTGATCACAGCATGTGCAAAATTATGGATGCTGGCAACAACTTTGCAGTTTAGGGGCGTTATGAGAGAACTTAGAAGGTATCGTATCCGTTCCGGGCTGGATACATTCCAACAAAAGCGAGAGAACTCGTGGGAATTGTTCACAGGTTGCAGAGATGCCAGGGTAATGTCTGTTTCAGCTGTCAGACGTTGTAATGTCAGTGCTGGGACTATAAATGGAAAATGGTCATTTAATATAAGACTGGTCAAATATAGCATGCACGGTTAAGATCATTACGTTGAACAGGACTGATTTGTCAAAGGAATATTCCAAGTCCATAATGACAAAAATAGCTATGGGGCTACTATGTTCAAATCACAAAAGAATGCTGCATTTCTTTAAGTTAGCATCAGAATTTAATTAGTTTACAATAAGACAGAGCAGCTTTCTATTTGTCATGCTTTGCTGTAATTGTACCCTTTGTGAAGTTGCACAGAGTTTGTAATTATGAAAAGAAAAAAAAAAAACCTGACAGCTCTGTTGGCACCATATGTGAATCTAATAAATGACTTTCTTTTGTTTGTACACACTGCCTGTATGCTTTTAGCTGACATTTTGTGACTTCATATTATTATTTAGGTGAAGGTGAATAGTAGAGGGAACCTTGCACTTATATTCAGTCAGGCCACCAACTTTCAAACTTATCTGGCAGCATGACACAGTGTGTAGGTGACAGTGTAAGTTCTAATAATGACATGGTTACTCTGAAAGGCTTTTCCTGTTAATATATAATGAGTAAAGCATTAGCTTTATTAATTATCATAGTCTAATAGAATATAATGTACAGAATTTTATTCATTCTCCTATATGTTTTTATCTTTTGTCAAACATAAATTATTAATGTGATAAATAGAATCTGGTCTCAACAAGGCATGTTTTGAACTAACCAGTATAACCAATATACATATCCTTCACAGCTGGTTCTCATTCTGTTTTCCCAAAACTGTCACTGCCAACATTTGCTGAATCTGAAATATATTATGTAAATTACAAAGATAGTTCACACACACACACACACACACACACACACACACACACACACACACACACACACACACACACACACACGCACACACACACACAACTTAGTGTTTATACTCTGTGTAACAAAGCAAGCCTGAATAAAGCGGCTAGAACCATTCAATCTACCAAATACTGCATTTTAATTAAATTTTATTTTATTTGTATAGAACTTTTAACAATGAACATTGTCTCAAAGCAGCTTTACACAGATAATGTGGTTCTTTATAAGTGTGAGTTTGTCCCTGATGAGCCTTGACTGTGGCAAGGAAAAACTCCTTATAAAAATTATTTATAAAAATTATAATTATAAAAACATCCTTTAGATTCTCATTATTAGGCTAAGCTCTGTATGTATAATAACTTATTAAGCTCAAGCTAATGAGTTATAATTTTAATAACCAAGACAAAGAAATGATCTGTCTTTAAAAAAGAATTAGCATAAACCGATCATTAATCTGTTGTTTTTACACATTTTTATAAATATATACTTAAAAATATATATAAGTAAATGTATGTTTACTGATAGCATGGCAGCTGTAAACATATTATTTGTTTCTAATGCTAATTGAAATGATTGCTGCAAGAGCCCACTCTACTGGATATACTGAAAAATGCACAGCAAAAATGGCTTTCCATCTCTGGAACCTGAAGACTTAAAGTCACTTTATTTTGGGCTCTTTGTAGCCTATTGTATGCTGTTAGGCATTAGTCTTTACATTCCTTGCTAAGTAAGTATGGTGAAGTTGAAACAGACACCTCAGTAAAGGTATGTGGCTGTGGTCCACAGAAAGACAAACTGCAGTGCTATTGTTAACTCAGTATCTGGGTGAAGGCCTTTTCTCTATGGGATGTCCTCCAGGATATTAAGATGTCCTAGCGTGGAGTTTTACTAGCTTGCTCACCTAAATGGGATCAGCTCAGAATTATCTGCAGTATGTTAATTATTGAACCTAAAGGGCTTAGTGCATACGTTTCTTTTTTGTTTGCTACACACAGTACCAACTGGATATTTAAAATTTGTAGCTGTGCACATTTCCCTGTAGTTCTTCTACTGAAAACTGTGCTAACTTGGTGACATTTAAAAAATGTGGAGTGTGCTCAGATGGTCATTTGATTGTCTATGTATAGCATACAGTGTTTTTCCCTTAGAAAATTAAGATTTTTTTTAATATTTTATACAGACTTTAGTTTTCAAAGGTGATTTGCAAAGAGAGACACCTGCTGCATAGCACAGAGCAAATCCAGCCACAAGAGGGCAAATGCTTCCACTTTCACAGGGAATTTAGAACATTAATTTTACTTTACAGTGAATGACAATGATTACCAATCACTAATGTCTGATTCTTTTGTCAGACAGAATGTTTTAAAGACTTGTAGTAATTGTTTGAAATTTTGTATAATTGAAAGGTTTCATTTATTATTGCCAAATGATAATGATTTGCCCTGCTGGCATTTCTTTCCCCCAAAAAGGCATAAAGTAAAATCTTTAAAACAGTGGTTAAAGTGTTCTGGTGGTCCCCAGGGGGGACAATTCACAATATACATATTATTTGCATATATTTATATATAATCTACATATTGTTACAGTGGTGGATATAACAGTTGTATTTAGGTTTATACATTCGTTAACTGGTATGAATAGATACTTGGTTTTATAGGTTGAATCCAACCTTAATAAGTGAGAAACAAATTGTCACCTTGAGTTTGATGTGCTCTGTCAGTGAAAAGTCCAGGAATAAATGCTTGGTTTAGATCAATGGTTTAATTAATTTTTTTATGTAAACTTTTTAATGTAAAAACGGTCTGAATGTTATCATACACATTAGAATTTAAATATTAAAATTATATTTCAGTAAATCTATAGTTTTTACAGTGGGCAGATGGGTTTGGGAGACCCTGTTTTTAACCATTAACCATTTAGTTAAGCGCTGATAAACGCTAATATAAGAGCCCGCGGTAAGATTGCATACTGTAATTACAGAAGCGTGCTGTGGGCGGGGCGTGTGGTTTGTGGGCGGGGCGTGTGATGTGTGGGAGGGACTGTGACATGCTCGAGGTGGCTCTTTATTGCGGCCGTGAGCTGCACTGCGTTTCTCTGTGAGAGACACAGGGAGGAAGAGAACGGACAGGGCAGTACAGCACCATGACAGCCAACACGTACGACGTGATAGTGATTGGGGGAGGCATTTCAGGTGAGTATTACACACACACCAAAAAAAAAAAAAAAAAAAAAACTTAATGAAACCCCATGTAAAGTGGTAAAGTTTGCATTGCGCATTAATGAGAGGCGCAGCGGTCTGAATGCAGGATTTAAACAGCTGTGATATTGATACTCACGATAACGAGACGCTCTCCACAGGGAGGGACTTTAGCATCTTACAGGCTGTCGGGCTTTACTGCATCCAGATCTCTGCACAATTCACCAAGCACGCTGTCCTGGAGACAGGTTTACATGTGGATATGATAAAAAGCGCGTGTATTATAAGGGTTCATTTATTTACTACGCGAGATGAAACTTCAGTTGGTTTAAAGCTCCTGTGTGAGCAGAGTTCGCTTCCTGTTCCGTGAATCTACCTGTAATACCATTACACTGCAGAGACAGAGAGAGAGAGACAGAGAGAGAGAGACAGAGAGAGAGAGAGACAGAGAGAGAGAGAGACAGAGAGAGAGAGAGACAGAGAGAGAGACAGAGAGAGAGAGAGACAGAGAGAGACAGGAAGAGAGAGAGAGAGACAGAGGGAGAGAGAAAGGAAAAAAGAGGGAGAGAGAAAGAGAGAAAGACAGAGGGAGGGAGAGACAGAGACAGAGGGAGAGAGACAGGGTGGGAGAGAAAGAAAGAAAAAAAGAGGGAGAGAGAGAGAGAGAGAGAGAGAGAGAGAGAGAGAGAGACGGATAGGGAGAGAGGTCTTGGTGGTGATCAAATGTCCCCATAAGGATAGAAACACCGGGGAGATTTGTCCTCTGTGGGAACATTTGGTTTGTCTCAACAATTTAGTGAAAAGCTGCAGTTATCTTTAATTATAAAAAAAAATTGCAGCAAGAACCAAAAAGTTGATTTGGATTACTGAAGTTAAAATGTGAGTCATTTGATTAATTATATGCATTATTAATAATAATAATAATAATAATAATAATAATAATAATATTAATAAAAGAAGAATGTCAATGGATGGTCCTTACAAGTGCAATAAGGCAAACTTGTGTGTATAAGGACAAGATGAATTCCTCCAGAGAGCTGTCTCACTAGTTGTAACTTGTCCATATGGTGGTCTTTTTGTTTTCTCAGATGTGTGGGTATTGGGCCATATTCACATTATTTATTATCCCTGAACCATAGCAAGATTAGATAAGTAAAGGCATGATAAGTAATGAATAAACCTGGCCTGTACGTGGAGCACATGCCCGTTGGTTGGTTTAATGTGTGTCTATGAATATGCAGCTAACACAGTGTTTATGTGAGTGTGGGCAAATCTGCTGCAGCACCAGGGTTTATAGCTTGATCTTTGACAGTTTGACACTGACCCCGTGAGTAAAGTTAGATTTTTCACATCAAAGGCACTCGTCTGTCACGTAGAACACTTGCACTGATGATACGAGTGCATGCTAATTTGTTAAACTTGGGCAACTTTTATTATAGTCCACGGTTTTATAGTCCTAGTTACTGAGACTGCAGCCTGTTAGGCAAGACACAGAAGGCAATTAAAGGTGTAAGGTTTATTAGCCACAGCTTAAAGAATATGAGTAAAATTTACTTCACCTTTAGTGTTTAAGGCTTTCCAGGAATTATAGTGCATCCTACATTGCATCAGATAAATCAAGTTAGTGGAGGTGGGGGGTGGGGGTGGATGGTTGTGTAATGCTTACTTTGCACACTAAATCTTATTATTACAGAGATGCCTAAAATAAAAGAAGAAAGAAAAAAATGTTTGGGGCATATTTGAGTCCTTTACGGTCCTTTTTCTCAAAGCATCTAGCAAGAAAATCTTTTTTTCTTCAAATAGTTTGTACGCCTTATTCATTGAGCTGCTTTGGTGCTGCCTTATATAGTAAAAAGGGATTAAATAACATTTATAAGAGCAATAAACTATAGTGAACTGTGTTTATGTAACAGTGCTATGATACAAGGGTCATGTCCTTTTTGCTGTAAAGAGGAAATTCCTTTCCTGCTGATTAAAGTTGATGGCCAGTTCCTACACTGTATATCAGGACATTAAAGGAATTAGCAATTCGGGGCAGACGACTAAGAGTTCTGCAAAATGGAGAGCAATCATCGTGAAATGTGTGTGCTAAAAGTTAGAGTTTCTGGATAAACAGGACCCTATCTCCTGCTGATAAACTTCGGGGAAGGTTGTTTCCCCTTGTACAGATATATTTCTCTTATCTGCTGAAAAGTTGTGTAACTACACCAGATATTTTGTTGAACTAGTGTTAAGAATTAAATGACATTATTTGTAATCTGAAGTCAGATATTAGGTACAACTGATTTACACTGATAAAAGTGATATCTCAAGCATTTGCCTATAATACCTATAATGCTGGGGCCACATTACATACTCTTTACATGTATTCATTGTGTATTAACATTGGTTTTGGTCTATGAACTGAAGTGTTTTATGAACTGCCCACATTAAACTCTTAATTATTACTGTACAAACGATTGTATTGTATTTGTTTCAGTGCACATCTGTGAATATAATGATGGGGCATGTTATGTGTTAGTTTTCTCAATCTAAATTAGTTTTCTACATTAGTTTTTAGAGAGTAACGGTGACAGAAACTGAATAAACGATAAAGTCTATATAACTATATGAAACTATATAAGGTTGATGTGTAAATCGTCATAAAGAATGAAGCTGAAGACTGGGCATTCCACATCTAATCACGTGAACCTTGTGTTTTCGGTTCGGCATCCTGTGCTTGCTAGGATACTAGAATTCTGCTTCTGGAGAACCGCCATGCAACCAAAAAGAGCATGTAAAAACGGAACAAGATAGATGTGGAGTGTGTGTGTTTGAGGGCTACTCGGTTAATCTTGGAAACACAAGCTCGAGTGTAAGAAGGCTACAAAGCTCTCTGCTCAATCCCTTTGACTTCTTCATTACTGATAAAATCCCTTTTGCGCGGGTGTAACATTGTTTTGAAGTACTTGGGACATGATGGATGAGGGGTTAGAGTTATCTTTATTGCCCTTCATTGCCCCCATCATTGGAGTGCAAGGATACTAAAGTTCTTGGATCTGTGAGGTGTTCCAGTTGATGACCTTGCAGTTTATTTGTGAAGGGTTCCACAATGGACTAGGGGTCACTGTCAAAAACCTGCATTTTTGTCCACTAGTTCAAAAGGAAGGACTGAAGCTTCAACTGCTACTGAATAGTACTGAATATTTTCGGATACAATTCGCATCCTCATTTACATTGTTTGTCAATTGAGGAGACTGTGTGAAAGAGTTTTCACAGAGAATGATGCAATTATTTTCGAATATAATATTAAATAGCATGTGGGAGATTCAAACATGTTTGTTCCAGACTATAGATAAAGGTCCACTAAAAACACTTTATACCCAACAGACATTTGTAGCCATTTCATGGATATTTGCTGTTTATTGCAGTCACAAATGTTAACAAGTTTTAACTGACGATTTAAAAAAGCTGAACAAACATTAAAGACAAAAGTGTGCTCAGAGAGTGCTGTCAAGTGCTTCATGATGTTCCTAATCAATGTTTACTTTTCCACATTAATGTAATCGGAAAGCGCCAACACCAAAATATGTCTGCAATGAAAATGACACAGCTGTGAGTTTCTCAAAATGAGCGCAACACTAACGCTTGATTCCTATTGTTTAGTTTTTGTCTGTACACAGTGAGGTATCTACAGGGGGATCATTATGTAACATCTAAGCATTTCTATGTGGCAGTGGAAAATTCAACTGGCAGCATCCTATTCAATTTATATAACAAAGGCAAGATATACAATAACAGGAGCATGGAAAACAAGGACCTGTTGAATATAACGTCCCCCTCCAAAAGTATTGTAACAGCAGGGGCAATTTTTTTAATAAAAAAAAAATGTGTATTATTATTTTATACATTTTTTTTGTTAGACATCGAATCCAGTTGGATTTATCTAGATCTGTTAAAGAACTAGGAACATGGCACCTTTTTATTTAAAATGTGTTTAAGAAATATAACTGAATAAGTAAGAAGCTGGTCTTTCTTGTTTGCCCAGATTGGTTGTTATCTGTGTATAGAGGAGCAGAAAGTCACAAAAAATAAAAAAAAGAGACAATTAAGCAGAGGTATTACACAAATATTGGGTTAGGGTTATAACAATCGGGAGTTTCTTGCAGATCATGGGATAATGTATTTTAAATAACTGTTTAAAGAGGAACTTTGAGAGCAGAAATATAGAGGCCATATTGCAAATGGCACACCATCAGAAAAAATCCAGAATGGAAATGGAAAACCAATTCAGATATTTGCCACAAAAGTCTTGTAATTAGAAAGGAAGAAGAAAGGATCTGCTCATGATCCTAAACATGGCTCAGTGGTCAAGCTTTTTTCTTTTTTTTTTTTGTTTTTTTTTTTTTTTTGGGTGGGGGTGGGGGGATTTACTCTTTCTGAAAAATGCTTACTATATCTATTGATTATTTGTCTCATGATTGTAAGAGCAGAATGAATACAGTAGTCTACAAAAACATTGTCTGCCCATGTACTGTGATATACTACCAATCTAATTGGGAGGAATTTTATCATGCAAAAACAATGACACACTGCCATCACAGAAAAGTACTTCATCAGGGAGGGAAAGTGGAAATATTTAGACTGGCCATGTCAATCTCCTGCCCTCAATTTAATTGAGCATGCATTGTTCGATGATGTCAGTTGAGCTCGAGTTCAAAAATCTTCAGTGTATAGGGAAATCAAATGAATTGGCCTTGTTCTTCCAATACGATGCTTTAATTCTCTATTGCATTCTCAGCATGAATAAACAGGATTTTAGTCTTTGAGTAAAGAAGAGCCTGACTCCAGCTTGACTAGCTTCATTATGCAACTTTGCATAATGCTTTACTGTTTCTCATAGAGGGCAACAACTGTCCCTTTCTCTAATCTTTTTCTGGGTGATTTCATCTTAAAATACAAATTATTTTTGCATTTGGCAGCATGTGTGAAGCTATAGTTTTTAAATGGTGTGGTGGACACAAGAACAAGAGAATAAAGTGCACCACTCATAAACATCCTCATTGGCTATTATTTGTTAGCATTAATGTTCAGGGAGAGATGCAGTGGGGTTTTTTTTTTCATTATTATTTTTTTATATACTAGATTTTTAGACAGATTTTTAAGAAAAAATATTGACAGGTTACAGGAACAAATAAGCACAAATATGTATTTCTTTAGACTTAATTCTTTAGAATTTATATTAAATAAAGGAAGATGCCTTAGATAAAACAAATGTGTTTATTATATAAGTTATGGAGATCTGTTTTCTCATTGATCAATAACTCTTCATATTATCTAGTAGCTCCCAGTATTCACACATAATGCTATCATTAACATTACGTTGAACATTAGTTTTAGGAACATTCACAATATTGAAGGTGGGTTAGGCAAAGAGAAGTTGCAATGGCATTTAAATAACAGAGGACCTCGAGACCAATAGGTGGTCCCTGTCACATCCAGTCTGTTTTTCTGGCAGCTGGTTCTGATAATAGGATTTCGCAATTAAAGCTAAAGCTGGCACATAAAATAGATTCTGTTAGGACTTTAATATTAGGTTTCATCTGAGAGAACATTTGAGGTAATTAAGTTTGAATTGGACTTTAAATGGCAAGAATCATTAATTTGCAATTGACCTTTGTGCCACAGAGGGGTGGCTGTGGTGGGTAATGTCTGAATCTGAGCTCAAAACATTAAACAGCTTTCTTTTTTTAATAATGTGTAAGAACTGCTGTTGGAAAGGATTTCCCCATTAAAGACGACTTCTAAAACAAGCATTATGCAGAACAGACCACTGTGACATTCAGAGTTTATATTTGTTTTGATATCTTGGAGCTGCCTGCCGTGTCACCTTTTGTTCTTGATGAATAGTGAAAGGCAGTCAGACCATGCTTGCGTTTACCCTCACCAAGCGACCGCATCCTTACATTTGCAGTTGCCATGGAAACCTTGGCTGGTTCCTCTGCACACTTGCTTTACAGCAAATGGCCTGCTGTATTGACACTAACAAGAATAAATCCAGCTGCTTGTTTAACTGGCTTACTATGAGAGAGAGTTAGATTTTTGCTGATTTAAGCCTTAAGGATGTTTTGCTATATTATCAAATGATTTTGTGTGTAGAATTGTGTGATTTAACTGTTCCAATTTACTAAAACCATTGTAACTGACTTTATGATGGTAGATAGTTGATTGTAGAGTTCCTGATTAATGATTTACAGTTTACTTAGATGTTGTTCCTCTGGTCAGCTGCATATTTTAACTTATTGTATGTTTCCTTTTGTTGTGTGCCACAGATATTAAGAATTAGGATATTTGCCTGATTTAAGAGCCAGAAGCTTTCTGTTCTACCTCATTATTAAATTAACTTCACTGCAGTTAGGTCATGATCTGCCTCAGGTGTAGCTGGATGTTGGAGAGGGAGCAAAAGAGCATTAAATCTTGAGCTGAACACCGAAAGGCTAAAGGAAAGGCAGACTGACCAAAATGGTGCAATTGTTCATGGCAACCAATTGGCATGGCCATGTCTTCTGGTCATGATCCAAGAGATTCAAGATTAGCAAGTCACTCAAACAATAAACTTTATTTATTTTATCCGTAATCAAGATGAGTACTATTGTTTCTACTAAAAATACTACAATGCACACATACTGTATAGTTCAGGCTTCAAAAAATCATTTGATTAAAGTTAATATTTGATTCAAGTTAATAATAAAAAGATAATAATAATAGTGAACTGGTCTAGTTGGAGATTGACTAAGACAGACCAAGAGGGAGAACAAGCATGGGAGAGACATCTGTGATGAAGATTTTTTTATTTTTATCAATATTTAATCTCCCTTAAATTTTAATCTCCCTTTTTTCTATTCTGTAACATTCCCACTGGACTGGTTCACTCTGGCAGAAATTATTAACTTGAATCAAATGATTTCTTGACATATTGTGCAGTATGTATGCATTGTAGTATTTTCTAGATTCTAAGATAAAGTTCATTGTTTAAATGACTTGTTAATCTTAAAACTCTTGTATGTAAGATGTGGTATTTCTGCTTTGACAGAAATCATGACCAGAAGACATGGCCATTCCAATCCCTATTTTCGGCAGGATGATGTTAGACATATCGGAGCGATATATGATTTTTACCCATTGGATTCAATATTGAATAATTAATCATTATTGAATAAGTAAATTATCTTGGGAAGTGTTACAAGCAATTGTTATGGTTTGTCTTATGCACAGTGTTATACAATGTGCAGATGTGTTGGGTATTACAATTTCATCATGCTTTTGGGTTGTTCTGCTTTCTATTCCAAAGGGAACTATTCATATTTTCTAATAGCTCAGGAATGCATAGCTGTAAACCAGATTTCATTCATATCTGAAAAGATTTATTATACTGGATTTGGTTTAAATGCTTTAGACATAAAAAATCAACTTGGTCAACTTAATTTAACAACTTTTATTACCAAGTTAAATTAACAGAGTCACATAAAAGCTCCATTACAGCAGCAGTAGATGAATGCAACAGAGCTACTTAACATAAATTGGATTAATGAGCATTGCAATTGCAAATATGCTAAAAGTAATAGATATTCTAATGGAAGTCTAATTTCAAGACCCAGTAGTATGATAAAAAGGTTCTAGTGCATTTGTACAGATGTGGCCTTTTTCTGATTGATTTAAGAACAAGGCAAAAACAAAGAATATCCTTTCTGCTCCAACAATTAAAAAAAAATAAATAAAATTGTTTAATTGAGTGTTTGAATGACGGTTGAAGTTTCCCAAGAGTTGTTAATGCCATCTAAAGTGTATATTCGAGGCTGTATGGCCCCCATGCTACATTTGTGGGCGTAGTAACAGCAGCAAAACATTATATGAGCGCTTCACTGCCTGACTTATCAGATCCTTATCATAAATCCACACTAATAGGTGTGGTGTTCTGTGGGTATATGATTAAGTAGGATTTCTTTCATATTGCAGGATAGCACCTATACTGGCATAATATCCTGACTCGGTCCCCCTGATGTTAAATGTTATACACCAGTACAACAAGCAAGGGGCCCAGTTTGCAACAAGTTGTGTACTTTAGCCTCTTCCATTAAAACTTCTGTTTTTTTTTTCCGACTGTAGTGTGAGTGCTTACGTGCTCTGTGGCATGTCTCACTGCTTCAGTTTTTTCCCAACCCTTTAAACATGTGGTCTTGTCTGCTTAAGACATTAACCATAAAAGAGTATAAGAATCATAAAATTTTTGTCTTTTTGTCCACTTTTTGTCTTTGAGTATATAAATAACTTTCCATAGATGTAGACACATCAGTATACCTAAACATGAACAAACAGTTATGTCTACACCCTTCTTTTTGGTGCATGCATCAGTTGTTGTAAGTTGTAATAAGCTCATCTTGAAAAAAACATTCTCAGTATTTTGAGACATTGCCATCATTTATTTAGTTTTGATTTAGTAAATGGTTTGTTTTGTTAATTGGCTTTGTTAGTCTACTCATATCAGATGTTTAGACTTGGTCTTAGTTTGCTAAGACCAAATGCAGTTTCTCACAGAAGTAGAGTTTTCACTTCCCCTGTAGAAAGAGGAAGGCTGTGTCTTTATACAGGAATCACCGCAATCTGAACTGTTACAGGATGTCTAAAATAGGTGTCAGATTCACAACGAATCAGCATAATATTTTATGTATATATATGTATATGTATGTGTGTGTGTGTGTGTGTGTGTGTGTGTGTGTGTATGTATATATATATATATATATATATATATATATATATATATATATATATATATATATATATATATATATATATATATATATATATATATATACACACACACACACACACACATACAGCGGGGAAAATAAGTATTTAATACATCAGCATTTTTATCAGTAAGGGGATTTCTAAGTGGGCTATTGACACAAAATTTAAACCAGATGTAGCCATCAAGCCAAATATTGAATTCATACAAAGAAACCAGAACATTTAAGTATACAAGTTGAGTCATAATAAATAAAGTGAAATGACACAGGGAATAAGTATTGAACACAGGAAGATAACAAGGTGCAAAATGGCGTAGAAAGCCAGGAGATCACCTGAAATCTGTCAGTATTGAGAGAGAAGCCCTGCCCCCTATCAGTACTAATTGATATCAGCTGCTTTAGTCCTAATTGATGGCCTATAAAGGCTTCTCATTACCCAGGAGGCACACAGGAAAGACTTCATGATGGGTAAAAGCAAAGACCTCTCTCAAGATCTTCGTAATCTTATCGTTGAAAAGCATTTTGATGGGAATGGTTATAGGCGCATTTCCAGAATGCTGACTGTTCCTGTGAGCACTGTGGGGGCCATTATCCGGAAATGGAAAGAGCATCAGTTCACCATAAACCGGCCACGATCAGGTGCTCCACGTAAGATCCCTGTCCAAGGAGTCCAAAGAATAATCAGGAGCGTTCGCTAAGAGCCAAGAACCACTCGGGCAGAACTTCAGGAAGACCTTGCATCAGCAGGTACTGTTGTTTCAAAGAAAACTATAAGCAATGCACTGAACCGCCATGGCATCCATGCACGCTCACCACGCAAGACTCCATTGCCGAACAAAAAGCATGTTGAGGCTCGGTTAAAGTTTGCGAAAGACCATTTGGAGAAGCCTGTGGATTATTGGGAGACTAGTATGTTTAGATGAAAGCAAAATTGAACTTTTTGGCAGTCATTCTACACACCATGTTTGGAGAAGAAATGGCACTGTTTACCACCCCAAGAACACCATACCAACAGTTAAGTTTGGGGTGAAAGCATCATGGTTTGGGGCTGCTTTTCAGCAAGGGGTACTGGCAGACTTCATATTATTGAAGGCAGGATGAATGGAGAAATGTACTGGGACATTCTGGATAAAAATCTGCTGCCATCTACCAGAAAGCTGAAAATGAAAAGAGGGTGGACATTTCAGCAAGATAATGATCCCAAACACAAGGCCAAGGAAACAATGAAGTGGTTTCAAAGAAAGAAAATCAAGTTGCTTGAATGGCCCAGTCAATCACCTGACCTAAGAACTGAAGATCAAAGTTCATAAACGAGGCCCAAGGAACCTTCAAGATTTAAAGACCATTTGTGTGGCAGAATCTGCCAAAATCACTCCTGAGCAATGCAGACGACTGGTCTCTCCATAAAAGAGGCGTCTAGAATAATCACCAACAAAGGCCTTTCTACAAAGTATTAAATAAAGTGTGTTCAATACTTATTCCCTGTGTCATTTCACTTTATTTATTATGATTAAACTTTTATACTTAAATGTTCTGATTTCTTTGTATGAATTCAATATTTGGATTGATGGCTACATCTGGTGGAAATTTTGTGTCAATTAGAAATCCCCTTACTGATAAAAATGCTGATGTGTCAAATACTTATTTTCCCCATGATGTGTGTGTGTGTGTGTGTGTGTGTGTGTGTGTGTGTGTGTATATGTATATATATATTTGGACTGTTACACAATTTATACATATAAACATAGCAATCAGCCATAACATTAAAGCCACCTACATGATATTGTGTAGTTTCTCCTGTAGGCCACTAAAACTGCTTGTCAAACCAACATGTCAAATGGAATTGGATATATATTACCTGGGGTTATATCTGATGGTTATGTTATTGATGATAAAATGCAGTGTAATTATACCAGATGTGTGCATGCACACAGTCTGTAAAAAAAAAAAAAAAAAAGACAGATTCTGACAAGACTACAATTCCAGATATTGGATTATTACATGACCTCACCCTCCTATGAAAAACTGATCGAGTATGAATGTGTGTCTTCTTTAACATCAGGAAACTGATATTATTACAGCTTGTTAAATAGCATCACATATAATACTGTGATAATACAGTTATTGGTAAATAGAGGTACCAGAATTGTTTTTACAAAACTATAACTCAGATTCCTGCTTTTTGTCTCGACAGGTTTAAGTGCAGCTAAGCTGTTGGTGGAGAGTGGTTTAAACCCTGTGGTTTTAGAAGCCAGAGACCGTGTCGGTGGAAGAACTTACACTGTTCAGGTATGACAGAGTAATTAGAGAAATAAGGTATAAGCGTGTGGTTTATTACATCTGTAGGACACTCCGAAATCCAAGCTAGATACTATGATTTGTCTAGCAAATAGGAAACCTATGCATGAAAATGTTTATTTTGTCTATAATGAATAATGTATAGTAAAGGCTATTTGGAATTGTACAGATGGATTTATAAATTACTCCATGTTCAACTAACCTATTGGATAGTGCTATTGAGTTATGAATTTGGCATGCCCCTCAGAATAAACATGCCAAATGGGTGGATTTGGGCGGAGCATACATCGGGCCAACTCAAAACCGGATTCTGCGTCTGGCCAAGGAGTACGGCGTTCAGACTTACAAGGTCAACGAAGAAGAGTCCCTAATTCACTATGTGAACGTAAGTAAGAAAACATGTCTCTTTCCATTTCAGTGTAAACACACTCAAAACATTCACAACTGAGCACAGGGAAAACAGGAAGCTGCCTAACAGCTGGGCTTTGAAGACTTTACTATTTTCAGGCAAAGAAAAAAATACCCACTTTATCCTGCATTCTCATATTGTAGTGCACAGAAGGTTATAGCTGGTCTTTCTCTCTATCTGTCTATCTCTCTTTCTCTCTCTGTCTCTCTGTGGCACATAAAGCTATTTGCTCAAAGCCTTGTATAGCATAATGGTGCCAGAGCCTGGAGATGCTAATCAGTGCCTGAAGGAAGTGTGTAATATGTTTAGAGTGGACACAGAGGAAGGAAAGGAAAACAGCAGCCTCACCATCCTTCTTGCTTCTTATATCCAATTTTGTCAGACGCATCTCTGCCTTTAGTGCACACGCAAGTATTAGATTTCCCTGAAGACTCAGCTGTTCTATGGCTCTGGCCAGAATCTGGAGCTGTAAATCGCAGGCATCTGAGAAAATGGCTAGAATAATTAAATCTGTACGTGTAGTGGATACATATGGAACAAATACACTCAGTGGCTTTGTTTAACTCATGTGCATTTAAGAGAAACACAGCCACACACATGAGCATGCTTGCAGAGTGAAAGGTCACAGAGAAAATCTACTGGAGGATGTCAGAGGAGTCTGGCAGAAAACCCCAGAGGCATACTCATTGTGCGCAAATGAGAAGTTGTTCATAAGCATTAATAAACATTTTGGTGCAAATCACAAGATTCTGCTTTAAATCTACAAATCACTGTGAAGAAAGGTTCCACCTTGCATGGGTTCTTCTGCTTATCAGAAAATTGAACAAACCACACAAGCACGATTCGAGGCTAGTAAAACTGTATAATATTATTCATGCTAAATATACAGTGCAATTTCAGATCTCTGTGTCTCAGAGTGATAGCATATGATATTGCAGCTTGACAGAAGCATTGCAAGATGTCACATCTAATGTGTTTTGTCAGTTGAGTCCCTCAGGCAGAATTACTTCCACAAAACAAAGCATCAGGCAGTGACAAATCATGTGTGGATAGAGTTATATATTTTGAAGGATTTAGGCTTAGATGTATATTTGAAGTGATGTTTTCCTTAAAAAATAGTTATTAAGAAAGATTCTGCTGCACTTTATGTAGCTTGTGTTGTGTTGTAGCTCTATGTTGTTTAGTGTAGCACCAGGGTTCTGGAGGAACGTTGTCTCGCTTTTACTGTGTACTGTGTACCACTGTGTATAGTAGAAATGACAATAAAAGCCTCTTGACTTGAAATTCAGACAGAATCTATATATTATTCCACCTACATACCGCCAAAAACTTTTGTTTTCTATTCTTCCAAAACTATTTCAGAGAAGCAGCAAGGCAGAATTAGAAGAGTCAGAAGTGTGTATAGCCACTAGCACATGTATACAATTAGCTTGTTTTTTGTTCCCTAAGAGAGGAAGCTTGTGTTTCTTGTGTTTACAGCAGCCTTCTGAACCTTGTTTATGACCCATGTTCTCCGCATCAAACTGCCCAAAATTTTGTGTGTATATGGGTGTATGTTTGTGTGTTTTCTTCAAATCCGCACTGAGGCACTGTTTCTGTGTCCTCATCTTGGCTGCAGCTCCCATCAAAAGGAGATTGCTATCAGTTCTGAAAAGACTAGCTCTCTGTCCCCCTCCCCCTCCACATATCCTCTCCATCTCTCTGCTTGTCCCTGTGTTTAGTAAAAGGGGTGTTGCCCTTCATTCATTTCATAACCAGACTCTGGAGACAGAATTCACCTAAAGCAAACACACAGAACATTTACACAGGTTGTAAGCTGTCTTCTTCTGATTCACCCTCTAATTAGGGAACATGATCTGGATAATTGTTCAAGGTCACTAGGACTATGAAGAGGGCATTATAAAGCATAGCATAAAGCTCCATGGCATGCAAATGTGTGTGAAGGAAGGCTTGCTCGCCAGGAGTTATTTTAAAAACAAGGTACAAGGCAAAACATTGTACTGAGATGATGCACAGAACATACAAACATGTCCAAAGCTTCCAAATAAATAAGGAATTCAACCTAGGGATTGAAATGTAAAGATTTTTGGGAAAGGGTACATTCAATATAAATGTTTCATCTACAGTTTGAACTGTAGTCTAAACTATATTTACTTAATATGCACAATCACAAAAATGTTTTTTTTTTTTCTCCCAAGTATGGTCATTTAATTAGGCTTCTATTCTAAAGAGTCCCAAATGATCACTCTTTTCCCGCCTGAAAAAATTAACCTGTGACATCCATAAAAATGTGAGATCAAATTTTGTTTTTAAAATCCATGTTAATCCATCAATGTGAAATGCTCTATTGTATTCTTCCATGTCTTCATTTGAAGAAAGTTTTGAATGATTGTGACACCACTTTAAATTCTAGAATACTGGATACAAACCTTACTGTTTCTCTGATTATGTATGAAGGTTTGACAAGTTTGGAAAAAAAAATGGTATTATATAATATTACAAGTTATGTTGTCTGCAAGCTCAATAACGCTTACTTCTAATTTTTAAATGGCATTATATAAGCGTGACTATCTGGTTGTTGAATTATAGCTTTATTGCTTTCCTTCACAAATTACTACAATGCCACAGTACTTTCAAAGCTTTATGGTCGACCTTTTAGTGTGGCAGTTATTCAACAATCATTGCTTGGTTTATATCCACACGATGGGCTGACTATTTTGTAATAAGGCTGAGCATCTGAGCAAACTGTTCAGGCTAATCAGCTTTCCTATAGCTCTAATCCTAAAGGCCTGACCTGCTTTGTCCTATTAGCCTCATACCAAACCGAGCAAGTTCAGCACATCAGGGATTAATATAGATGAAATTAAAGGTTGCAAAATAAATGCTTTAGAGCCAGTATGTGGACTAAAGAAGCAAACTTGGCTTGGCTCATTCTCTGCATAGAGAAAACAGAGTCTCTCATCTGTCTGTGCATTCTCCTCACTTCTGTCACCATGGGAACAGACCTGTTGCTGGATAGTGAGCAATCTACTGTGCTCTAATGCATTGCTCTGACACACACACACACACACACACACACAGAGAAAACCCAATAATTGCAACGATAAATGTGTTGTTTTTTGCCCACTGCTTTCTAGCACTCATCTTGTAAGATATTGATGAGTGGAAATGCTTTGCCTCTGTGGCACATTGTTGAATTTAGTGTGAGGTCTGCCTTTTTTTTTTTTGTTTCAAGATCAATAATCCATTGTGATCTTGGCACAATGCATAATCAGCTCTCATTAGAAACACTGCATGTACATAGCTCATTGGCTGATGCTTTCCTTTAAGATTTTGGTGCCTTTTTTTATTGTTTGCAGATCCATTTAAATCATTTTTCTTTATAGACAAGGCCACTTGCTGCTCCCATTATGGGTTGCCACAGTGGATCATCTGTTTCCATACTACTCTGTTCTCTACATCTGCTTCTTTCAGACCAACTACCTGCATGTCTTCCTTCACCACATTCATAACCCTCTCTCTGTCTCTAAACCATCCAACATCGCAGGTTTTACCACAGTCCTATAAACGTTCCCTTTCACAAAAACTCTTCTATCACAAATCACTCCTGCCACTTTTTTCCACCCACTCCACCCTGCCTGCACTCTTTCCTTCACTTATCTAATACTCTCTTCATTACTTTGCACTTAGTTTGCACCAAACTTAGTTTACCCCAGGTACCTAAACTCATCCACCTTCACCACCTCTTCTCCCTACAACCGCATCACTCCACTGCTCTCCCTCTGATTCACACACGTACTCTGTCTTACTCCTACTGACATTCATTCCCCTTCCCTTTCCAACGTGTACCTCCACCTCTCCAGGCTCTTCTCCACCTGCTCCCTGCTCCCTACTCTCACCGCAAATTACAAATATCATCTGCAAACATCATAGTCCACGGAGACTCCTTTCTGACCTCATTCGTCAAACTGTCCATCACCACTTCCTAAAGGAAAGGGCTCATAGCCGATCCTTGATGCAGTTCCACCTCCACCATGAACCAGTCTCTCGTTCCTACTGCACACTTTACTGCTGTCACACTGTCCTCATACATGTCCTGCACCACCCTCACGTACTTTTCTGCCACATCTGACTTTCTCATACAATACCACAACTCCTCTTTCTGCACCCTGTCTTATTCTCTAAATCCACAAACACACAATGCAACCACTTCTGACCTTCTCTATACTACCACCATGAGTTTAAAAAAACCTGAAGCATGGCCTTTAAACCTTAAATAAAAAATGACCACATCAGATAAAATACTGAAGATCAGAAGTCGAGTAGTGTTGTAATCCTCGCTCCTGATCACTTAAAGTCCTTTATCAATGACCCCATTACAAGGCTGCATAGACTACCAATTATTAAATTCATAGTAAAGTGGAGCATAGATTAGGGGAAATTTATCTCCTCTGGTGTACGTGCCTCAGATCTTGAATCTGTAGTCAAATATTAATCAATCAGCCATAAATGCATTTATTTAAAAGTCCCTCTGCAACAAAGTAATTCAGGTATGAAGTAATGTCTGCTTACTGTTACCCCATCGGCCAGCTATGGACCATGTTGTCATTCTGACTAAGCATTTCCACTACTGTGAGAATGAAACACTGTGTGAACAGGCACCCTGTGTCATATCGCTACAGTGTGCCAATGAGAAATATTTGTGTTTATGGTAATGAAGTCTTTATTTTATGAGGTTACAGTTGGAGTAATAATTTCTTGAGGACCTGTAATAATTTGAGACCCCTTAAAGTGTTTGGTTTTTAAAACCTTACACTTAATAGGATATAATTAGATCTGATCTCAAATTGTGTAATGTAATATAAGGTGAGGGGAAACAAAAAATCCCCACACTTTGCTTTTACTTATTTCAATGCAAGCCATGAAAAATGCAATGACGAATATTTTAGGCAGACAAAATATTTTCCACTCCAAAGCATAATCGTAATTCCAGTTATGATGCATTTACAAAGACATTACGTCAAACAGTGAGGTGCTATGATCAATTTTAGTTTAATGGTAGAGTGTAGAGGTGCAAAAAAAAAAATCTCATGATGGTTGCTTTATGTCTCCTAGGGGAAGTCGTATCCATTCAAGGGGCCTTTTCCTCCAATGTGGAACCCTTTAGCCGTGATGGACTACAACAACCTATGGAGGACTATGGACCAGATGGGTATGCAGGTAAGGTCATCTGCAGTATTTAGGAACAGGAATTCTCTGTTAGGCCTAATCATCACAAAGGAGCTGATATGAAATGTAAGTCCTTAAGATTCTATAGATTGAAGAGACTTTGACATTGTTATTGATGTCCTATATGGTAGCTGATTGTGAATGTATACTGCAGATCCCACAAGAAGCTCCATGGAGGTCCAAGCATGCTATAGAGTGGGATAACATGACCATGAAAGAGCTCTTGGACAAAGTTTGCTGGACAAGGTAGAGAAAACATAAAAAAAAAACAGTAATGAAAGAAAAAAGTTGAGTGTTTCTATAAGATGGGATTGTTGATACAACTGCAAACAAGTTTCTTCACATTGTTCCAATGCAGCACTGCCCGCCGCTTTGCCACGCTGTTTGTAAATGTGAACGTGACCTCGGAGCCTCACGAGATTTCCGCTCTCTGGTTTCTCTGGTATGTCAAGCAGTGCGGCGGTACCATGAGGATCTTCTCCACCACTAATGGAGGCCAGGTGAATCTCGCCAGCTTATTTACACTATCACATCACCATCACTGTGAAATATCGTGTTATGATAAGGCTTTAAATAACAAAGGGCTTGGAAATTGATACTTTGCATTTGCACTCGATCCTATGATGGTTTTTGCATGCGCAGAGAAATGTCTGTGTACTTGCATCTCTCTGCTCATCTCTGATGCTGATTACAGTATAGTCAGGTCACATTGTGTAAAATAGCACTGTAGACATGCAGGTGCATACAAGAACTAATAGGCATTGAGGTTGAATCTATTGCATCCTAACCCAAAACCCTGTAATCAGCACCTCTCTCTATTCTTTACCCCTAATTTAGTTAATCATGGTGCTCACAATAAAGTAATGGAGAGTGTGTTAGAGAAGTAAAGAAAAGAGTGCAGGCAGGGTGGAGTGGGTGGAGAAAAGTAGCAGGAGTGATTTGTGATTGAAGGGTATCCTGTAAGAGTGAAAGGGAAAGTTTATAGGACTGTGGTGAGACCTGCGATGTTGTATGGATTAGAGACAGTGGCATTGAGTAAAAGTCAGGAGGTGGAGCTGGAGGTAGCAGAGCTGAAGATGTTGAGGTTTTCATTGGGAGTGACGAGGATGGACAGGATTAGAAATTAGTTTATTAGAGGTGCAGCACATGTAGGACGTTTTGGAGACAAGGTGAGGGAGGCGAGATTAGGATGGTTTGGACATGTGCAGAGGAGGGACATGAGGTACATCAGTAGGAAAATGCAGAGGATGGAGCCACCAGGAAGGAGGAAAAGAAGAAGACCAAAGAGGTGGTTAATGGATGTGGTGAAGGAAGACATGCAGGTAGTTGGGTTAAAAGAGGCAGATGTAGAGGACAGGGGGGTATTCAGACTGATGATCCGCTGTGGTGACCCCTAATGGAGAAGCCGAAAGAAGAAGAAGAAGAAGATGGTGCTCACAATAGTGGATTTTAAGAGATTGAAGACTGCCAAAGCTACAGAGGAAGAGAACACACTGGGGTAATTAGAGAACTTTATTATGAGGTTGTGTGTGATTTCCTACTATCTGGCACCCTTTAAAGATAAGTTGCTTTGCTGCTCTTTTTGAATATTGCAGTGGTTTGCTCTGCATTGGATACTGTGTGTGTGTGTGTGTGTGTGTGTTAGACATATTGATGTTTTCATAATTAGAAAGTGCTCCCTGCATATTATTTCTTTTTATTTAAAAACATTTCAAAGCCTGCAAACAGAGTAACTGGTTTGTGGTGCAATTAAGGCATTTGTGTATGTTGAAACGCATGCAATATATGAACATATGAAAATAATTTTCACATATGAAAATAGTGGCATTTTTGATCAAGCCTTTAATATACAGAAAATAATTTGAGCAGCAACACTAACCTTTTAACATAGATAAACTTACTTTGGGTGCATTGAAACAGTATTAAGTGATTATTTCTGTGCAGACCCTGACTAAATTCGGTCTCAACAGCAGTGTGAACATTGTTTAACACAGGGTTGTTTTTTTAAATATTTAAATATAGCGCCACCTGTTGGTACATAAAGGAAATGCATACCAAATCATCCATGCCTAGTCTTCACCTGGAAACAGAATTGACAGAAAGGCAGGCAGAAGTGGAAGCAGAAAAAAATACAGAGGACAAATTATTTGGTTTAAATAAAGGCCTTTATTTTATTTCATGTGTTTCTGTCTGACTAAATTCTTGTTTTATTCCAACAGGAGCGAAAGTTTGTAGGAGGGGCAAATCAGATCAGTGAGTGCATGGCCAAAGAGCTGGGGGACAGAGTCAAGCTTCAGAGTGCTGTCTACAGCATTGATCAGTGTGGAGACATGGTGGAAGTCAAGACTGTCAATGAGGAGACATATAAGGTAATCAGTCGAAATTCACAGCCGGCTGCATTTAAGAGTCTCTTCATGCACACACATTATAGGAGATGTATTCTTGGCTCTCACAATCTAACAAACCATTGTTTAGATTAGTCCCCAGTATTTTTCACAGAATATGACCATGCATTCTGTGTATCTTTGCCATTTTTCTTTTACTACGTATCATGGATGGAGAGAATTTGTCCATAACCATAGTATTTCATGCTTGTAGTACGTTTTGCTTGTTAATGTGATTTAATAATTAATATGATTGAGTAAAGAGTAACTGCATTATAGTAAAATGCATGTTTTTTTAATCTTTAATCTTTATGGACAATAAAAAAAGTTTTCTTTGCAGCATGTGTCTTGGTATACTTGGCATGTACGCTTGTGGGATTGTGACCACAAAGCTGCTCTTAATCTCCCTGCCCTGACCACATCCTCTTTCTCTTATTAAAGCTCACTAATAGCTGTTATAGAGGGCATTATCCTGTTGACCCGAGCTGGAAGGTCTTCTCATCTGCTATGAATCCTAAAATACCCACTCCAACAAAGTTCATTAAAATGATTAGCTACATGTAATAGTGTCCCAGAAATGATTGTATGACTGGACATTTACTCTACATGTGCACATATTATTTAGTTATTATATAGGAATTATGAGCAATATAGCACACAATATTTCTAGAGTAATGTAAACATATTGATTTCTTTTGTTCCTTGAAATAAACTGTAAACCACAATAGTCACCCTACAATTAGGACATGGCTGACAAAAGCACTCTCTCTCTCACATCGCTGAACTAAACTTAGATATTTAAAGTACATTAGGATATGCTTTTAAATGCCACACCTAATCTTGTTAATATTGAATAAGCGTGCACCTAAGCAGGTTTGAGCTTATGGACTTGTTGTCTTGGTAACAAGTCTGACAATAGTTCCAGACAAAGCCAGGATCATGTCAAATCATTAACCATACAATCCAGCTAAATCACATCCAGCAGCTTCAGCACCCTGTGTGCACTGCTGATCAAACATTTATCTAAAAATATTATTTCCTATGCTACAGCTTTTGCTTAAACTATAATTACTTCTGATGTAATAAGCATTCAGTAAATGTGAATGTTAAATTCTGTGTTTTTTGTTGCAGGCAAAATATGTCATTGTTGCCATACCTCCAGGGTTGAATCTGAAGATCCACTTTAACCCTGAACTTCCTCCACTAAGGAATCAACTTATCCACAGAGTCCCCATGGGCTCAGTCATCAAATGCATGGTCTACTACAGGGAGAACTTTTGGAGGAAGAAGGGTAATTGATCAGTGCTATAAGTAGCACCGAGTCCATTATCACATAAGCAAATGCAATTATAATATAAATATATTGGCGTGCCCAAGCCCCACCCACTACTGTTAAGAGTCTGACCAGGAGGTTAGCTTCTCTGTATAAACACTGAGCTGTGAACATGTGGGTGTTTTTGACCAGAATACATTTAATAAAGTTAAAGTGAATGATATATTATTAAATGTTTAAATAGTACTCAAGAGCTAAATTGTATTTTGATACAAGATAATCATGTATTTCATATTACATGACTACAGTCTACATGACATGACTACCTGACCACTACGGCAGTGACCTTTTTTAAAAGAAAACTATATTTTATATGATGTGACACCCTATGTTACTAGAGGAACGAAGACTGGGGAGACAAACATTGGCGTAAATCAAAAGAGTAAACTCACTTTTGGTCTTGCTGAATAAAAACACACGCACGCACGCACGCACGCACACACACACACACACACACACACACACACACACACACACACACACACACACACACACACACACACAGTTACAGTTCTGTGAGTCTCATCTCTCCCCACAACCTTATCTGTCTGCATTATTAGTAATTCCAGATGAAGACGTGTAGCTGTGCTTTAATTTGTTTGAATTATTGATTGTTGTTTAGAGAAAAGACGAGAGAAGAGAAGAGTAACTAAACATTGCAATCAGTCAGTTTAGGCCAGAAAATCAAATGCCAGCAACAAAGAAACTAAGGCCATACTTATGAGGCATATTTAAAATTAGTTAACACTTATTTAATGTTGTCTCTGTGGGTTCATGTATATTTGCTAGCTAAAGTCGTTCTGGCTGTTGTGCATCTGTTGCAATTTGCGATGTCCTTTTTTTTTCCTTCATAGTGAAAATGAACTTAAATAAATGACACATTGTGTTTTTAGATGTACAGTACATGTGCTTATTAGTGCTGTTTGGTTCCAGGCTACTGTGGAACCATGGTGATTGAAGACGAGGAGTCGCCTATTGGCCTGACTCTGGATGACACTAAACCAGATGGAACAGTGCCAGCCATAATGGGGTAAGACAAGTTGTGAACACTAATGGGGCTGTGTACCTTCACCCACATTGAATAGAAACACATGTTCTTTGTAGACACAGCTGGTTAAAAGACATTCAGTTCACCACACCTTTTTCGTTCTTGCAGTTTCATCCTTTCACGCAAAAGCAGGAAGCTGGCTGGACTCACCAGGGAGGAAAGGTAAATATTTGTTGGAAACAGACTTTTTCAAGCTATTCCTAGCTGTAGTCACAGCTGACCTGAAATGTGGAATTTTACCCCCATAGAAAGAGGAGGATCTGTGAGATCTATGCTCGTGTACTAGGCTCTGAGGAAGCTTTGCATGTGAGTTTCTGTTCTTCATTAAATTATTTATGCACCGGAGTGCTGTCTGACCAGCTAACCACAGCTGTAAACCTATTCATACTTAGGGGATTGTTGATTGCAATGGTGGAGAACCGAGATGCTGAGAAGCAATTTTTGTAAAGAATTAACTGAAATCTAAACACTGGAGAGGAATTATCTAAATAACTATTTCATTTATATATCTGTTGTTTAAATATTTGTTTAATAAGAAGGGCATGATGAACAGAACATGAATCCCTCGTGCAACGATTATTACAGGCACATTGTGCAAAGATTCTAGAAAATCAAAAAGAAGAGTCATAAGGCAGGGCTCACAGCTTCGTCTTTAAGTTTTAAGTAGCATTTTCATTCTTTATAATATTATATATATATATATATATATATATATATATATATATATATATATATATATATATATATATATATATATATATATAATTTTTTCATTTATTTATTTATTTATTTTATATGTAAACAAATTCTATCTAATATGTATATCCATGCAGAGCCCACAATCTCATGTGTTCTCAATTGTGTTCTATGGCAAAAGCTAAGAGCAAAAATACACAAAGCTTTTTTTTTTTTTTAATTAATTTTTTTTATCAATAAATCAAATAAATATATGTGGATTGCTAATTGTTGCTATTTCCAGCCTGTGCACTATGAGGAAAAGAACTGGTGTGAGGAGGAATACTCTGGTGGCTGCTATACGGCCAGCATCCCCCCTGGAGTCCTTACTCAGTATGGCAAGTAGGTACACTTAATTACACTTCATCTGCTGCTCCCATTCCTGCGCTTAATTACATGTCTATTGTAAGATGATCATCCCTCCAGATTCACCACAACCCTGATAAAGATAAAGTGGTCACACATACTGTAAAACCGATATTATATACGTAAATACTTTTTTCTGCATAGATATAGCCGGATCTATTCTAGTATTAAATAAGGCCTATGCCTTTTTTTTTTTATTGGTATAGCTAGGGAATAGTGCTAGATATATTTATATTATATTTATATAAGCATTTTCTAAAATATTGAACACTAGAGCCGGCTTCCTTTTTAGAGGAGTTGTTCAGATTGGACAGAAAGCCTACATACTGGGAACGTTTTGATTGGACTTTATAACACAGGTAGAAATGTTTCGAATTCATTGAAGGAAGCCAACAGAGTGCAATTTCTGTACAATCATTTTGAAAATACACTAATAACAACCATGGTCATGAATAATGCTGTACTGCAAACCATGAAAGATTTCAAATATTGTGTTTTATTTATGAAGGAGTGAATAAATTGTGTATTTATGGCTTTAAATATGTATGATGGGCTTTTTTTCATTCTCCATAGCAACTCTTTAAGTAAAAAAAAAAAAGCTATATATATATATATATATATATATATATATATATATATATATATATATATATATATATATATATATATAATGATGAAAGTTTTTGAAAGACACATGAAGTTTTAAATGGTAGATGTGAGGTAACAGTTGTGCATCTCTCTGTGTGTAGGGTCCTGAGGGAGCCTGTGGGCAGACTTTACTTTGCAGGCACTGAGACAGCTACAGAGTGGAGTGGCTATATGGAAGGGGCTATTCAGGCTGGAGAGAGAGCAGTCAGGGAGGTGAGACATCACAGCACTTTGCATACAGCTATTTATTAAATAAACATAGTACATAGAACTTTAATCTCTCTTTCTTTCAGATTTTGGTTTCAATGGGCAGACTGCATTCAAGCCAAATCTGGCAAACAGAGCCTGAGTCAATGGTACAATATTTATTTCCAGTGTGGTTATTTAAACTCTTTTATACAAGCCTACAGAATGTATATGCATTTCTGTACTATTGGTGTGCATATCTTTTAACATTGACTTTGTTTCAGGATGTCCCTTCCTTGCCATTTGTCACCACATTCTGGGAGAGAAATTTGCCATCTGTTGGAGGATTCTTCAAGTTCATGGGCGTGTCCTCCGTCCTGGCAGTTGCCGCTATTGTAGGCGCTGTGGCCTGTAAAAAGGGGCTCCTTCACCGATGCTAGAGCTCTCACTTTAGTGTCTCACTGGCCATGGTTAAGACTGCTTTCTCCATACGGTCACCGCACCAGGGCTATGCCGCTGACTAGGCGTGAGCTTGTCAGTTCTAGATTTGATTTTGAAAGTAATTTTAACACTTTATCAACCAATCACATTTTATGTACAAATTTCCCAGTGCAATGAAGAAAATATGTACACTTTCCTGTTAAAATGAGAGCTGCTTTTTTTTGAAGGGATACACCATATTCAAAGGTGAGAAGCAGTAAAGATGTTTGCCTGGCCACTAAGGCCACAGACAACAGTTACATTTCACTATAAAGTCACAACACTTATTCTCACGTACAATACAGAGTGTTCGTCTTGAACACGGTTACCTCTGATGATTTTAGGTGCTGTTCTAAGGAACTCCAAACCTGAACTAGCCTCTCAAACTACATGTGACAATAAAGTGACAAACTACGTGTAACTAAAGCATTAGCAGACTTATGTTTTATGATCATGTATCACAAGCAACATGATCTTTCCACCATATGTCCTCTCTGACACATGCCACACAAAGTGCTCACTGAGTGGCCCGTAGTCGCTAAAGCTAGAGAAAGCCCAGGTTGTTTCTTCATGCTGCTGTGCATGATTGATTGTGGCATTCGTGTCAATTACGATTAGATTTTTAATGAATGTATTTGAATGTTGTTGTTGTTGTTTCTTTTCTTAAAATATTGTATATGATTTTGAACATAATTTAGACAGATTTATACTTGATATATACATTAAGTTGTTGTTTGGGTTTGTTTCACATATTAAGTGTTGAAGGTGATTTCCATTCATCCATACTGTCACTTTTCACCATATGTCAGCATTCACAGGTATATCATTCCTACATCATATCTTTCTGGCTATAGAATAGAATAGAATAGAAAGAATAAAAGACTCAGCATGATGGTTCCCACACTTCGTATTCAAGGTTGCGCAGAACAGCGTGCTGGAGTATAATATTATAATATATATAATATATAATATGTCTCTGTTTTATCAGTAAAGACAGTTTATTTCTGACACTCTAGATGTGTTTTTCACTGCTAAAGCTTAGAATGATGATACAAACCATTTGCAAATTTGACTTAAAATTGTGACTAAATGAAAATGATGTGGGAAGACAGAAGAAATGGGACATTGAATAGGTGTGTGTGTGTGTGTGTGTGTGTGTGTGTGTGTGTGTGTGTGTGTGTGTGTGTGTGTGTGTGTGTGTGTGTGTGTGTGTGTGTGTGTGTGTGTGTGTGTGTGTGTGTGTGTGTGTGTGTGTGTGTGTGTGTGTGTGTGTGAGCCCAGTGTTTTTGGAATGTGTCAGTGTTCCAAAGCTGTGTTGTATTGTTTGTGGTGCCTTAACGATTTAGACGTGTTTGTCATTTTTAAAGTGCCTCTGTGATTGTGTGTGTGTGTGTGTGTGTGAGGGCAATGAGCTCCTGGGTCTGCCACTGGCTACTTTAGTGAATAGATTCTTCATATAACTTACTTCTTTCTTCTTTAAGTGTTTGTTTATGCAGCACAAAGATGATAATGTCACCTTTTTTTTAAATAATCCTCATAACGCCGCTATCATGTCTTGCCAGCTGTCGTGTTCTTGTGGTCATGCTCATGCTGATGGGTCATGACTGTTAAAAGTTTCTTGAGCCAGCACAATGTCACTAACTCCTAAAGTAGCCAGAGGAACCAGAGAAACCGGATGTGAACCAGATATTTAAAAAAGTGCTGACCAATCTATTTCAAAGTTTACCATAGCATAAAGTAGCTTTTTATCCGAATCTGGTGGACTATGAGCTGTAATGGTGCAGTGAATCTGTCAGTGATGTCCTCATGTCATGTTGTAGTTGATGGAACCTCTTCGTCTGGTGAGTCATGTATTGTGCTTTAACAAAGCTTTGCTAAACCATGGTGCAGTCTCTACACTTTGTCTGCTGCTGATTGTGCTAGTCTTGGGTGAGAACCCTTCGTCAAAGCCATGTGTTCACAGTGTCCAATGTCTTAGACTTGTAATTGCATTACTTAATTTCTTTGTACAAATCCAACAACACAGATGGTAATAAAATATGAAATTTACCTCCTGCTTGCCTGGGTGTAGTTTTTTTTATTTTTTTATTTATTTATTTATTTTATGAACAGCAGTCATATATATATATATATATATATATATATATATATATATTGTCTCTTTCTCAGTTTAGACAAGATGCAATAAGCAATTTACTTTGTTCTTAACCAAGGTTGGTTTTTTTTTATTTATTTTTTACCACTGTTGAAGAAAAAGGTTCTATTCAGCAAGCCACTTTTTTTTTTGTTCCCTTGTGAGTGCAATGTAGGGCAACATGGTGATGCAGCATTTACAGTTGCTGCCTCACAGCTCCAGGATTTTTTTTTTCCCTGCACTCACTTGCAATCTGTGTGTTCTTCTTCTGAGTTATGAGTTTATAGTTCCTCTGTCGATATATGCGCCGTGATTAGCTACACAAACTTGGCCCTAGGTGTAAATAAGTGTGTAAGGCTTCTTATCAATAACTGCTTGAGGTAGATATGAAAACATAAAAAAAAAACAGTATGGCAGGAAGAGCATATAAGAAGTTTTAAAAACATTACAAACATTCGAGAAACATAATGAACAAACGCCACAAATGAGGTGAAAGTGCAGGAAACCATTAACCCATGAACCTTTACTTCTGAGACATTTATATACAGTGCTCAAATTTTCCACAAGAGGGCGCCAGTGTAAAACGCTTATATGACCATCATTACAAGAGCGTTTCTACTAATGATTTTTACTTACAAAGCAATTTGCTAGTTAGATATAGATTTATATTTCAGTTGTTCATTTATTTGAGAGTTTATTCAGGGTCTTACTACCCTTGTGCCGAGGTCCAAGTAACCAGGGTGCAGTTTTACACTAGCATGCTTATAATAAAGATTAACAGCTATACATTTATGTTATTGTCCAAGTGAGATTTGTTGTTGTTTTTCATGCATGTTTTTAAAAAAAATGGACTTATTGGAATTTAGCCATTTTCTCTAGGTCTACATGCATGTGATCTACCAGCTACATTATCTGCACTTTGCTGATCCTGATCACTGAGCTTAGTGCAATCATACACTCACATTGGTGTGTTTCTGTTCTTTAAATCGGCTTGCTGTCCCATGTTTCCCACCACCGAAGGCCAAGTTCAAAGAAAGCTTCAGTGCTACACTAAGATAAGCATCATCAAAATCCCCACTTTGAAGCACAGACACTGAAAATGGGCAAAGACATCTAGGGAAAAAAAAGAAAATCAAAACTCGATTAGCAGAGGATAAGACAGTCTGAATTGTGGGGAGTAGCGCAAGAAAAGAGGCTTCACAATTTTTCATCAAAGAGAAAGGGCAAATTTCAGATGAAAGAAAAAAAGCAATGCCCTTTAAGGCACAATCAGATGATGAGTGGACTCCAACTAGGAATTATGAGGTTGGTATTTGTGCTAAAGAGAGAGGAAGAATGAGAGAGATTTTTATAAAAAAAAAAATTAAAAAAAAACTATTTAAAAGAAACCTTTCTCAGGTACAGTAAAACAAAAAAACCCACAAAAAGCACATTGGTTGATGTGGGTATATGATTACTGTTCACCATTAGTTACAGCACACAAGCCATCATTACAGCACCATTCAGTTCCAAAAGTGTCAACTGTATTCATTAGTTTATAATAATTAAAATCGACAATTATTCTGGCTTTTATCATGTTCTTGAATATTGCTACAAATTCTTGTCCATCTTTCTGTTCAGTTGTGTTTTTTCTGGTAATGTACACAGCGAGTTTTGCTTGACCTACAATATAATTTATTAGGTGACAAGTATGTTTCTGTTTCACAGTGTACTTAAAACCAAAAACAAAACACTGCTTTGTAAAAAATGACTCCTAGGAGAGAAAATACTAATCTTAAGAGAATAAACAGAGGAGAAAGTCTTTTACAGTCCATAAAACAATGATATATTGTTTCTCTCTCTAAACAGAAAGGACATAATCACTTACAGTAGGATTGTTCTTTGTTACAAATGCATTCACAGCTACAGCACCATGTAAAATTCTCCACTGGAGATCACTTGCCCTTTTAGTCAATGGTGGTTGGTATAATATTCTCCACACAGGTTTAGCGTTTTCAGTAATCATTAACTTGTTGCGCCACACTGTGTCTGCTCGGCCTTTCAATGTGTGTTTGTTTATCACTTTTACAATGTTTCTGTAGATGATTTTCCTTTAACTGTGCAAAGATTTAGAGTTTCATGTTGTCCCAGGTTTAGCAGTGGACTACTGTGGATTGATGTTTTCACTTTCAATCTTTGGAAGAAGTCCAGCAGGAGGGTCCATGCAAGCGAGTTTATGCCACATGCAGAATGCTGCTAGGTTGTTGGTAATGAGTGTGCATCCTCGATATGACATTTGAGGAAGCAGCCATTTCCATTTTGGTAAACGTCCATTAATGTTCTTAAATGTTGTCTCCCAATTTCTTTGAGTGAAGTTATTATTACCCAAAAACACTCCAAGGTATTTTAGGCCACCCCTTTTCCATGTTAGATATCCTTGTGTAGGCTTTTTTCCATTTTTCCGTCAACAAGGCTTCACTTTTTTTCCAATTGACTTTTACAGAAGCGATAGCCTTGAAATCTTTAACAATACCTTCTAGTCTTTTTACATCATGAGATTCAGAAATAAAAACCATTACGTCATCGGCATATGCAGAAAGATGAAAAGAGTAGTTACATTGTGACTCTTTGAAACCAGTTCTGGCTTGATGGCCAGAGAGTACAGCAATCCTGACAGAGCACATCTTTGTCTAACCCCTCTTTAAACTTAAAGGAGTACTTAAACTACCACTGATTTTTTTGTTTACTCAATGTTACACTACATAGCCTGTATAATACTTATAAAACCTTGATTGAAACCAAAAGCTTGTGTGTTTTCAAACTTTGCCTTTACATTCAAAAGGTGTCTTTTAACTACTTCTTCCATTTCGTAAGAGGATAGTAGATGTAGTAGGTACTCCTCAACTTGTAGAGGACATCTGGCTTCACTTTTTAGATCACAATGTGATTCCTGAATAAACATTACATCAATTTGTTTCTGCTTTATACATTTAAACAAAACCATTCTCTTCTGACTATCTATAGCACCCAGCACCTCCTCACCACCACCAAGCCCCTGTCTGACCTCTTCCCTGAATCTCACACTACAGTCTTCCTTGTTCAGTTTCCACCATCTTATTCTTCTTTCAGTTCTTACTATCCTCCTCTCCTTCTTCACCTCCAAAACCATCCTACAGACCACCATCTGGTGCTGTTTAGCTACACTGTCCCCCACCAACACCTTACAGTCTAAAATCTCCTTGAATAGGAGGTTTCATCTCCTACATAGAACATAGTTCACCTGTGTGCACCTTCCTCCACTCTTATACGTCACCTATGCTCATCCTTGTTTCATTTAGATTAAGGGTTTCTATCTTTATCTTTCATATTGAATATAAATTGTTTTTTTTTTTTGTTTGGTTGGTTTTTTTTGGGGGGGGGGGGGAACTGACATCTAAAACAGCTTGAGAAATAATGATTACTGTCAGAAAAAAAATATATATATATTTATATATTTATATCATAAACTGCTTTTTATTCTTCAACATTTGTCTTTTGAGTCAACTTCCTTACCTGAAAAGGTACCTTTTTTCATTAAAGTTTACATCATTTATGAAACTTGTGGCTTTAGAAAAATAATCTTCAACCTCTACTCCTGGTAGCCCTTTAGTCTCAAGTAGGAATTTGCTGATCTCCCCACCATTGTACTTTACACTCATTTTTTCAGATTCATTTTGTGATGATAAATAAGAACAGTCTGATGTGTTGGAATCTAATGAATCGCCATCCTTGTCTGACACTATGCTTTCAGCTTCGCTTTTCCCTTTTCTCTTATGTTTATTAGTTTTTGCTGCAAAAGAGTTGTTTTCTTTTGGTGGGGACTGAACTGGTTATGTCTCTGGATCGGTCTTACCATTGTCATCTGTTTTATCAATGTTTATTGCCACATCTGTAGGTACAGAAATGTCTCCAGCTGTGTTAGTATGTTCTTCTACCGCAGGTTTAGCGTAGTGTCGGCGATTGCTAAAGCGCTGCTCACACCGGCCTCGGCAGCAGCCTCAGGGGCTTCATTTATCTCAGTTTCAAAGCCTTGACAGGCGTCACCTGCACAAGATTTTCAGTATCTGAGTTTTTTTTATTCAGGATCTCAGGGCATGCATGCACAAGGTCGCCCATTTTTTCACAGCTAAAGCATTTCATCCCTGTTTCAGATGTTGCGTAAACAGTGTAATCAAATCCGTCATTTCTGATAATAAAAGACAAATCCAGCATGTCTTTATTGTCTTTTAAAAACCATGTAAACCATGTCTTCGGAAAGACACAATGTGTTTTAGTAGCGGTGATTTACACCCGAGAGCAATTTTCATCTTTTACAAAAGGAGGGACATGTAAGCTGCTGAGCGTGAACACAGGTACTATGGAGTCATCGATTTTGATTCTTGTTTGGGTCACTTCATTTACCTTTTCATTGTGCATTGTTACCTTTTCATTCAGAGAACAATGGCGTTGTTCATCCTAGAAGATGCTTCTATTCTACCAAAACTGCCGGACATAGCAACAGTTTCTTTCCCCAGACAATCACCCTCATTAACAACTCACCATAATTATTATTACATATTCCCTGCTTCATATGTATAAGTACTGCATTATCAGAACTGTCAGTAATCATATCATCTGTATATGTTACACACACTTCTGCTGCTGTATATCGTACAAAAGTTTTAAAGTAAACTCTTTATTGTACCTGACGCACAATACTGTTATTTGCACTACCATGCACTTTCATACTTTATGTACATTACTGATGTGTCATATAATCTGTATCCCTATTTAATACTCGTACTGTCTATGTTGTATCTGATATAGTGTTATTTATGTCTGTACTTTTGAGAGTCACTAACAGCTGGAACTAAATTTCTTGTGTGTGTCAACACACTTGGCAAATCAACCTGATTCTAATTCTATGACCCACTACATCTCCTACTGCTAGTGCACAGTCCTACCATGACAGCGTCTAAACACCAACATATATACATACCATTATAACATATCTGCTATTTAAAAAAAATACAAAGACATATAAAAAGTTAGAGAAGAAAGAGCACAACCACACACAGTCACCACTCACTCAAGCTTCGCCCACTCGCTCATAGCATGAGAGAGAGAGAGAGAGAGAGAGAGAGAGAGAGAGAGAGAGAGAGAGAGAGAGAGAGAGAGAGAGAGAGAGAATGCCAGGGGGATTTAAATCCCATGAGCAGGTATATAAAATATGATTCCTCACTTTCAGTAACTCCTTTCAGCATGTCACACTTTAATCATAACACCCTCAGCGTGATGTGGTGTGTGTGTGTGTGTGTGTGTGTGTGTGTGTGTGTGTGTGTGTGTGTGTGTGTGTGTGTGTGTGTGTGTGTGTGTGTGTGTAGGTGGTTGTATTTGTGTGTATATTTAGTAGATTTGCTGTATAGTTCTGCTATTATAGATATATGATCATTTCTGCATATGAGCACAGGATGGTGTGCCTGAGGTGTTACCATCTGTTACAAAATAAAGCATGGTGCCAGTGTAAGTTTAGAACAGATCACTGAGCTTCAGAGTCATGACTGTCAGGATTAACATTCCTATTTTGTCATATTATGAGGTGCGTTTAATATTTTATCTGACATATTTGTGGTTGGATAAAAAGACAAACAGCAAAACTGTTAATCAAATACAGATTTTCTTTTATTAACAATGATAAGACATAATTAAAACATGGCCTTCTGTTCTATGTTCTTCATTTCCTACACAACATGCAAACAAAACATTTACCTGATATAGTGAATGTGTCTACAATAAATCAGAGATATTCATATACAGAGTTATGGTAGACATTGTATTACCAACTCTTCTTGTAAGCCCATTTCTATTTCTTTTTATTTGTGGAAAAAGTCCATGATAGGGCAACTGCTGCCCAGATGTTTATTGTACCATGCACAGCACAGCTGTAACACTGACATGGATGAGGTTTTTTTTTGCACTGCTCTGATTGGGAATCCTGGATTAAGAAAGGGAAAATATACATTTTACAGCAGTCTTGTAGTCCAAAGCTGGTGCTGATGGCGGTCTAGAATGAACACACACTGTATACTGTGCTTAAAAAACACTTTAGTCCTCAGCTCTACTCTGGTCTACCAGTGGTAGTGTTATCATGTTGAACACAGTGTTTAAAAACAATGATACTGATACCAGAGCGATATATACACTTCCTACTGTAGTGCTGTTGTGATGGTTTTGAGAATTGTATTCCCTTTCAAATCATATCTCAGCAGTGGCCTTTATGGTGGACTTTTTCAATAATAGACAGGGTACATGGGTGGGGAAAAGTAGCCTTTAGGATAGATGAATCTGTTAAAAGAATCAGATTAAAAGTGAATCTGATAAAAGTGAGTGTAGCCATGCTGATGTGTACTTCAGTAGTCCATCATCATAAATACATTCATGAATGTGACAAAGTTTTGCTTTACTCAAAGTGTCTCTCCTAATAAGACGTGCCATGTGACTTTAATAGACAATCAAATATAAAAAAAAAGAGGGCTATACTATTTACATATATATGGTGAGCCACAGCCAGAAAATGATTTATAGAATAGTTAAAAGAATTTGTCAGGCTCTGATAAGTTGTGAAACATCATTTACAGATTTTCTCCACAAATCTCTCTACAGGTATGCATTCACTTGCCCCATGCCATAAAATAAAAAGCCTTTAGTAAAATTTTTATGATTTTCCGCATAGTAGAAAAGACAGCGCACATTCCATTTACTGTACAAATATAACAATCTGTTCAAGTGCACATTCCCACCACCACCTGCTTCTATTCAGAGTGTATGTGAGGCATTATTATTGGGTAATGACACGAACTGCTTCACTATTCAATAGTCATTTTAGATAAGAATGAAATCTCAATTTGTGTAGACCTCCTGCTCTGATGCCGACCTGATTGCATGCTTCTTGAGAAGTGCATCAGTAACATGCCCTAAAGAAGCCCTTTTGACAGACTAATGAAGTCTATTTATGTTTGTCTGCAGAGTGATTGGCAATGAAAAAGTCACAACAAAGGCCATTAAATAAATGAAGGTGATAATGTCAATAATGAGAATAGTGCTCTTGGTAATGAGACGTGTTGTAGATAGACTTCTGGAGATGGCACAATCAAGATGGTGGCTATGTTTTCCATTCTTTCTGTTTTGTATTTGGCAATTTTTTATCGACCTCCTCTGTTATTGACATACCTTTATACTTTCACTGTTAGCAGCCTAAATTATATGCCCATGTGCATGTAAACACAAGAAAAACAATATTACTTCTGTATGTCACCACCGGTCAAACTGAATTTGAAATATGAATAAAGCAAATTGCATTTAGGTTCTTGTATTTGTAGTATCTGACAAATAATGTGGTCCAATTGGATCACATTACAAGAGGTAATGCAAACCGATTTATGTTCAGCTCAAAGCAAGTTTGTCTGTTACATTTATTAATCCTTATTTAGCACCTGCACCCCTGGACTCTCATAAATGTGTCTAACTAAATAAAAAGAGTTTGAATATAGTTAAATTTATCTAGTATTTCCTATTATAAGACTGCAATATACCAAATATAATTATTTTAATCCGTTTCCAATTCAATAAAGCAAGCTGATATAAAGCTATAAGTAGTAATAAATGTATGTATGTTTTATTGTAATCCTCTAAAAGGAAATACTAGATCATTT
This sequence comes from Silurus aristotelis, assembly GCF_946808225.1. Classification (NCBI taxonomy): domain Eukaryota; kingdom Metazoa; phylum Chordata; class Actinopteri; order Siluriformes; family Siluridae; genus Silurus; species Silurus aristotelis. Next base: position 17,740,534 of record NC_139576.1, on the reverse strand, counting down.
TGACTGTATTCATTTTTTTCAAGATGTCATTTTGTATTGTATAAGACCTACAGCTGTGCTCCATCTGCCGGAGCTTCATACAGCATGTGATAACAGAGCAGGAAAGAAGAGAATTGCGAGAAATATTTGTCCATTTTTGCAGTGGCAGCTTTCCATCAGGATGTTAAATAAATGAAAGACACACTGAAATTTGTAGGGAGGTTTGGATTGCGGGAGCACTGTGTCCATTCATTAGTCATTTATTAAATCACAGTTTTAGCATTGAGTTAACAGCAGGAGCAGCACCAACACCAGATGGCATGTGATCCTCATGGACGATGCTTCTGTTTTTGAAGCTTGATATTATCTGGGCCGATCACTAATAGCAGTGCGTCTTACTAGCATTTGTCCCATCATTTAACTGCATGTTTAATTGTTTTACAACTGCACAGCTAATTTTTTTTCTCTAAGATAGGCAGATTGTTCTAGACAAAGGTGCTGATGTTGAAATTATTATGGCACACAGGTTGCAGTCTCACATGACCAGGCCATTGCTTGGGCCCACAGTCATTCTGCTGCATATGAAAAGTGACACATGCAATTTGCCTTCCAATCTGTCATGCACGTATTGGCTTTATAACCAGCAGGAGTAAGGCCTCAGGGCCCTGGCAATGGCCACAGCCCCAACACTACTATACAGCTATGAGACCCACACCACATTACTCTCTGTCATCCTCCATTTGACAAACCTGGCCATTGTGTGTTAAATATTCCTGTGAGAAACCCACAGAATTGATTTCTCATCCAGCTGGGTTTTTGGTTTTGGCTCTTCAGAGACAATCTGCAATCCTGAAAAGTGGGTGGTGGTGTAGTGCTCATTTTCAATTCTGTTAACTAGGATGTTCTGCTTTGTCACAGTTACAAAGCTACTGTTTAAGTTTCTTGCTCAATCTATGAAATGTACAAAATGTTATGGAAACAGCAGTGCAAATACTGAGAAACAATTCAATTCTTTTTGCTGCAGTTTTTAAAGTAATAGCTTCCATGCTGATGTGCATTTACATAAATAAGCTCTCAAAACACTATACGGTGAATTCTTTCTTTAAAAAAAATAAAGAGCAAAGAAAGAGAAACAGCATGTCAGTGGAGGTAAAAATGGATTAAAACAATCCAATTCTCTACTAGTTGTCTATGTGTGTGTTTGCAAGCATGGGCAGTATTTATGATACATGTACTTCAAATACATCTTTCAAATATAAAATAGGATTTAGCCATTTGAATTATGGCTTAAAATTTTGTATTAAAATACTTTAGTGTTTTGTATTTTTAAAGTTTTAAAATACTGTAAAATACTTTGTAAGGAGTCTACATAATGATATCATTAAAATGCAGCCTCTGATTGGTGCCTAACTTAACAGACTTTACAGAAAATGTATCCATATGGAGGAAGGTGGTGAAGGTAAAAAACCTAGAGGCTGCCAGCTTTCAAATAGGTGTCCAATAATTGATAGATAAATAAATGGTTGATTGCCGAATACTGTATTCCAATTAAAGTACCTGTATTTTTTTCTTCTTCTTTTTCTTCTTCTTCTTTCGGCTGCTCCCATTAGGGGTCACCACAGCGGATCATCCGTCTCCATACCCCCCCTGTCCTCTACATCTGCCTCTTTCAACCATCTACCTGCATGTCTTCCCTCACCACATCCATGAACCTTCTCCTTGGTCTTCTTTTTTTCCTCCTTCCTGCACCACCCTCACATACTACTCTGACACACCTGACTTCATCATACAATACCACAACTCCAGAGCACCAAAGACGCATTATTTGCTATTAGAATGTTGATAGAGAAGAATAAAGAAGGTCAGAAGGAGTTGCATTGTGTGTTTGTGGATTTAGAGAAAGCGTACAACAGGGTGCCGAGAGAGGAGTTGTGGTATTGTATGAGGAAGTCAAGTGTGTCAGAGAAGTATGTGAGGGTGGTGCAGGACATGTATAAGGACAGTGTGACTGCAGTAAAGTGTGCAGTAGGAACGACAGACTGGTTCAAAGTGGAGGTTGGATTGCATCAAGGATCAGCACTGAGACCTTTCCTGTTTGCAATGGGGATGGACAGGTTGACGGACGAGGTCAGACCGGAGTCTATGTGGACCATGATGTTTGCAGATGATATTGTTATTTGTGGTAATAGTAAGTAGTAGGTTGAGAAGAGACTGGAGAGGTGGAGGTACGTGCTGAAGAGAAGAGGAATGAAAGTCAGGAGGAGTAAGACAGAGTACATGTGTGTGAATGAGAGGGAGGGCAGTGTAGTGGTGCGGTCGCAGGGAGAAGAGATGGTGAAGGTGGAGGAGTTCAGGTACCTGGACAGTGCAAAGTAATGGAGAGTGTATAAGAGAAGTGAAGAAAAGAGTGCAGGCAGGGTGGAGTGGGTGGAGAAGAGTGGCAGGAGTGATTTGTGATAGAAGGGTATCTGCAAGAGTGAAAGGGAAAGTTTATAGGACTGTGGTGAGACCTGCGATGTTGTATGGATTAAAAACAGTGGCATTGAGTAAAAGACAGGAGGTGGAGCTGCAGGTAACAGAGCTGAAGATGTTGAGGTTTTCGTTGAGAGTGATGAGGATCAACAGAATTAGAAATGAGTTTATTAGAGGGACAGTGCATGTAGGACATTTTGGAGACAAGGTGAGGGAGGTGAGATTGAAATGGTTTGGACATGTGCAGAGGAGGGACATTGGGAATATGGGGTAGGAGAATGCTGAGGATGGAGCCACCAGGCAGGAGGAAAAGAGGAAGGCCAAGGAGGTGGTTTATGGATGTGGTGAAGGAAGACATGCAGGTAGTTGGTTTGAAAGAGGCAGATGTAGAGGACAGGGGGGTATGGAGAAAGCTGATCCGCTGTGGCGACCCCTAATGGGACCAGCCGAAAGAAGAAGAAGAAGAAGAAATATTTTATAGTGCAGTTTCTTACTATAAATTGGACTGCTAGTATTTACAATGTACAGTTAATTTTTTTATAGTGTGATTTATACATTCAAAGGAATCGATATAGTAAATCTGCGTAAATAAATATCAGAAAAGACAAAACAATTTATAAAGAAAGACGAAGAGAGAAATTTAATATCTTTAGCAGATGACAGTATTTAATGTCACACAAATAGAGCATTATGTTTACAATAAATAAAAAAGAAGCCTTTCACCACACAGCAGGCGTGTAAATTACGGCCTTTGCATGCTTAATATAGTTTGACATTTTTATATAATTGCTTATAAATTATAATTGCCATCTAAATAAGGATGCCTTTCCATAGCACAAACATTTAAAGCTACTGTGCTGAAGGGTAAAATGTAGTATATGAATACATTCAGCTGTATTGCACTGCACTGTTTAAATCTTTTCTGCAACTGTTCAGATGAATTATAGTTTCTTGATTCATTACTTCCAATCTCTTAGTAGGCTTAATCCAATTGGAAGGCTCAATCTAATGTATTTGAACAATCAATCTAGTTGTCTGTGGCCTAGAAGTCAAATCATATAAAACTTGTCTGTAAACTGTTGGAGTAAGCAAAGCTATAAAAAAGAGCACTTTGTGGATTCTGTTGAGAACTAGAGTATATCAGTATTATGTTAACAGATTTATCTGCTATAAACGACTCCAAGTCTGCACCTCACCTATCCTCAGCAAACATTCTGGAATACATAAAACTATAGGGGAGTTTCAGGAGATAGTTTTGTTGTGTTTTGCATAGTTGTGTTGGTGTTACTGTGATAGGATTTATTAACATTGAAAAAATCCCTGAAGCAATCATTTTCTTTCTTTTTCTTTCTTTCTTTCTTTCTTTCTTTCTTTCTTTCTTTCTTTCTTTCTTTCTTTCTATCTATCTATCTATCTATCTATCTATCTATCTATCTATCTATCTATCTATCTATCTGTCTATCTGTCTATCTATCTGTCTATCTAGTTTTGAGAAAGGAATACACCAATAATGAGACACCAGTCACAGGTCACCATGCAAACACACATTCACGCACACATTCACACTTAGGGGCACACTTACACTTAGTGTAGCCAATCTGCCTGCCAGCATGTGTTTGAGAGATGGGAGGAAACTGAGAAACCAGGAGGTGTTTAGCCGGTTTATTTAGCTTAGTCATCCCCCTCCTCCTCCTGTAAGTGGCCTTGGGTTTTCGTTTGTTTGAACCGTTGTTCAGGTGCAGGGTTGCGTGTGTGTAGGCGGAACCTGTGTTCGGGATGAGATTGATCGGAGGAGTTTTTCTATGATGCGCATGTTCACAGCATGTGTCTTTTTGTTTAGCTGTTGGTTTTTATCTCTGCATGTGTTCTGATTGGTAGTGTGGATTCCATTTTTTGTAATCCTTTATTTTTGAACACCGGTACTGGATTGTCGAAATTAACAGAGTTTGTAATGTTTTGCACCCTTGGTAAAGCGGAGCGAGGTATGTTTTTTGTTTTAATGTGAAATCTGTCTATGATAGCTTATAGCTTATTACTCTAAGTTTATGATTTTTAATGAGTGTATGTCACGTGTTTACATTTTGATTATATGTATTTTTCTTTCTTAAATTTTCACGGTGGATGGTTCATGTTAAAGAGTACGATTAGTGAACTGAAGACGTGTCACAATACATTATCTACACCCGTATAGAGACTCTCTGTTCCTTTATCGATGCCAAGGGCTGCTACACCTCCTACTAACTACCCACCTGCTGTGTAGATGTAAAAGGTTCAGGCTTGATTCTGTTTAATTATAATTCATCAAGAGGGATTATATAACACAGCAAAATAACTTCTTGAAATCAACTCTAGAACCATATTTAATAAAGGGTTGTGATTAAGGTGTGGGGGATTTAAGATGGTTGGATTAGGAAGTGGTGGATGATGCAGAAGTAAAGTAATTGCCTTTGTGACCTTTGCAATTGCAGTTCTCTTTACAAACAGCAGAGGGCCCTAGACATTATTTTTCAGCTTCAAAACTAATTATAGATATTCAAGTCTAATTTATATCACCTCAATCAATCAGTCTAGATCCTGAATGTGCAGGCAAAATAATTTACCTGCTGTCTTGATACAATACATTACTTATGTGTATTCAGCAAATTCGGTAAATAACCTTTTACATTATATTTATGGGAATGGAAAGAGACATGGATGCAGGTGTTTTTGAGGTGTAGCACACAAGTACCATAAAAATGAGTATTTATAGAGTTGCTTAACAGCTGCTTTTAGAATTTTATTTCTTTCCAGTAATAGCTGTTTGTGTGTGATGGCAAAACCTTCACGGAGCAGGATGCATACTAAATTCTACTCTCTGTCTGTTTGTCTTTGCCGATTTGGAGCAGAATCTCTTCAAACTGCCAGAGAATGCTGACAGGAGGCTTGCAGATAGAGATCTTTTCTCCTTCACATTAAAGTTTTTATTTTTGACACCGAAAAATGTGATAATGATGAATCTGCTTGAAAGCTGTAAAGGACTTTAGACCTCAATTATAAAAAAAATTTTTTATTATGACTAAAAAGTTTTCTTTGGTGTATTAATGTCATGCATGGTTTAATCACATTCAATACATTATTTTGTATTGTTTGGTTTGGATGTATTATGGTTTGCTTGAGCTGTCAGTTAATTCTAAATAAAACAGCAATCATTTTCCATCTCTCTATCATTTTTTAAATTCTATAAACCACTGTTTGGTGCGATGATGCATTTATCACAGGCAATTACATTTAGAAATCGATTTCCCATTTGCAATGATAGACTGGCAAACATCAACAGGAGCCACAGAAGCATCCTGCCCACATAACTGCAGAGGGTGTAGAGACTGTGATAGCATACATGTGGGTGGAATAAATTGCAGAGCACACAAAAAAAAATCTCAGGGCAGATTTAACACTGATAGTGGACAGAAATGAGCCCTGTAAGTGTAGGTTAACAGAAAAGGTGTTAATTCAGCACTGGGGATTAATTCAGCATTTGCTGTGCAGATGTGCATAGACTGAATGTAACAAAACAGTAATTTCGTTATGAGGAAATTTCTGAACAATAATGGATTATACAGTACAATTCTGTTATAATGACACATTGTATTTTCTAGTGAGAAAAAAAATGTACCATAGCTCCCTGACCTACATTTTAGTAAATCTCTCTCACCTTATAGACACATTTGTAAACAGCATTGATCATTGTGTCATTTCTGATTAAAAAAATAGATTTTTGACACTGTTGTAACTGCAGAAAGGTAGCCACAAAATTTTTCGGTTATTTAAGTTATTTAGTTATTAATAAGAGCTTCACATGCCTAGTGCTCCAGCACTCATCTATTTAAGAGATCAGGAGGACAAAGTGTGTGCAGTGAAATCAGGTATCTAAATGAAAACAGGAAATGTATGCACATCATAATATATAAAGAATAGACAAAAAATTTGTGCTTGATTTAAATTTCCTGTTTATGTGACAATCAACATTTATGTGAGTTTTAGAGCAGCTGGTGGTTCCATGCTAGACACACAAACTTAGTCCCAAACTGTCACAGCTCAGTAACTAAAGGCAATCTCTGCAACTTCACCAAATGTTCTCTGGCAGCACATGCAGAATGTCAAGAAATAAAAAAGCTATTTAAGCAACTTTGGAAACAACTCAAATTTGAACTGTAGTAAATTACATTAGTCAGAAGCTTAAATTATCTGATACTGATACACAGACATATGTATGTGTGTGTGTGTACAGTGTGACTCAGGTTCTTATTATTGAATGCTTTTTAATAACAATAAAATAATAAATTTAAATAAATTTTTAATATGTGCAATGCTAAATATCCAAGAAAATACAGAAAAATTTATTGGTGGTAACTACAGTGACAGAGACTTTAAATTGGATGCAAATTGCATTGGACTTGTTTTGCCAATTAATGCTGGATTAGTACCTTAATAAGACATTTTACGTTGGTTGTTACTTTAATTTGCTTTTTCCTTTCACTTATCTAAAGCTAAAAGATTTGGTTAAATTGATTGCTATCAAAAAGCAGTTTTTAAATAAACTCAAGTTACTGTACTGTATAGGTTAATAAAGACCCCCTGTCCAGCACAAGAAGGAGGTCCATTGCTGGGCTACTTGGGAACATGGTGGGTTGAGAAATCAGAAATTATCCAATGGAAGAGATGGCATTCATGATGCTGTTGTATGCTGTTAGTCATCAGATACAAGTTTCAAGTTTTAAGTTTTCATTTCAGTTGTCATATGTACAGAGGTCAGTGACAGTTTGGACAATAAAATGCTTAAGTGAGGCCACAGATAGTAATACTGAGCCATAAGAAAGTTGTATGTATGTGTGTAGGTGTGTGCAGAAAGTGTGTGTGTATATATATATATTTCACATGAGGTACATTTTATAAAAATATGGAAGATGGAGGTGTATAAGGAGAATGTATATCTTACTGTAGGTGTGCATAAATTCGCTAAAATACAACTTTTATGTCCAGTTGTTCATGTGCTTTCCAGAAGAACTTATATATCAGGTGCCTTTTGCTGGGAGCTCTTGCATATATAACAAAACCTTTTTGGTAATTTACTCTTCAAGATCATGCATAAATACACTGATGTTAATTCATAATATCCTCAACGACAGCTATTTTAACACAATAAAATAAACTTTAAATATTTTATTAAATTTGAAAGGTTCTGTGGTGCTACGAACCCTACAAGAGGAGGATTTCTCTGGAGGAGCTGGGGAGGTCCCTGGTAAATCCCCATATGGACCAACAACAGCGACTGCCCCAAAATCAAGCCAAGCAAAAAGAAAGCTTTAGGCTACATGCACACCAGAAAGCCACACAAGGAACCAATCAGGAGATGCCACATAATAAGAGCTTCATATGCCTAGTGCTGCAGCACTGATCTATTAAACAAGATCAGGAGGAAAAAAATGTGTGCAGTAAAATGAGGTATCTGGGTGGAAATAGGAAATGTATACATGTATGCACCATAATATATATATATATATATATATATATATATATATATATATATATATATATATATATATATATATATATATATATATATATATATAGAATAGAATAGAATAGCCAACAATTGAGTGCTTGATATCAATTTTCTTGTTTCTGTGACAATCAACAGTCAGCACACCAACACCTCACATTTAAACACAATGCAGAATGAAAGAGCGATCTGACTTTCTTCTATTATAATTTTTCAGTTCAATATACAAAAAAAAATTTGACCAAAATAGAAGCCAAAAAAGCAGTCAATCTTGATATACATAACTGTGAGTGACAACCCCCTCTTCAGTGATTATGTCAGGGGCGACTAATGGTGGATGACCCAGATTATAGTTCTATAGGCTCATTAATGTTTATAAAGACTACCAAACACTTCTGTAAGTTGCAAAAATAAGGATGTCAGATTCTAAAAATGAAATCAGACTCAATTTTCCTTTTACAAGCAACAGGTGGTCAATAAACCAAATGATTATTCAATTCAATTTATTTTTATATGTATAGTGCTTTTAACAATGGACATTGTCACAAAACATCTTTACACAGATAACATGGTAAGAAAGAATCAATAAGGTTGTGTTTTATAAGTGTAATGAGCGAGCCGGTGGCAACTGTGGCAAGGAAAAACTCCCTGAAATAGCATTAGAAAGAAACCTTGAGAGGAACCAGACTCAAGAGAAACCCATCCTCATGTGGGTGGCACCGAATGTTAATTTATGATAGCTAAACGATGTTGAGGTGTGCAGTGATGGTGATAAAATGTAAACTGTAGTCCTGTGTCACTGTAGCAGACTGTTGACATTAAGTACAGTCCAAATCCGGAACGAAGTGGGCAGATTGGAGGAGAGGAGAGGGGCAGGGACAGTGGGCACTGGTACTTCAGGAGCATGTTTAACTTGACCACTTGGATTATGCTTGGATCTGTGTAAAAAGAGATAGGAAGAGGTCCCAAATCAGGTGTTATTTAATTGTCTGTCAATTTCATCACATCAACATAAAAGCACACATGTATACAAGTAAAAAAAAACATGTGCTTGTCAAATGAGGCTTTGAATACACTGGTCCCCAAAAATAAAAATGATTCAAATAATAATAGCAATAATTATGAAATAAATGATGTAGCAGACTATATGGCAGGTACAATCAGTCCCACTCTCCAAGATCTGTATGATATTTTATAAATGAAAGTGTTTTCTATTTCAGTTGAGATTATCTCTATATCTGTCTCTATTAAGATACAAACAAATGATACTTTTTAATGATCGCAAAAGTTTCCCTTGTCCTGCTCTATTGAGACTATCTTTAAATACTGGCCCAGACGTCCTCAAAAAGATTTGCGACTGCCCACTGCTGTCTGGAGAGAAGGTTCTGTTGGTGTGAATTTTACTCAGTAAAGGAGAGTGTGGTAAAGAGAGTCCTACTGGTCTTAGTTTAACTGTACATGTACATCGATTTAGGCAAAACACACACTTGTTATAGGTGACTCTACAAAGCATGACTATTCATGCAAATACCCCCTTTTTCATGACAATGAATATAATAATGTTCATTAATCACATATACTGTACCTGAGAGCAATCAAACCTCACAGTGTTTAAGGAACCTCAGTTGTACCATGCCTTAGTAAAGCAACGCAAAGACTTTATATGGCTGACTTACCAGTATTTACTTTTCTTCGCTGTTTTTCCATTCTGTTTTAAAATTTTAATTTTTTTTATTTGTTTTGGACATTTTGTGTAGTTTGTTCCTCATCTGAAGTTTGCATGTACCTCAATTATCATTGGGTTTACTGTAATGGATTTGCTTGCTTGTATTTAATTACTCTCAGCATTTGCATATGTCTCTGTTACCATTTGTGACAGAAATAAGCTAAAATATCGAGAAGCATGAAACTTTTGACAAGTAATAAAACTACTGTAATTTACAGACTATTAAGCGCACCCAAATATAAGCCGCACCCTCTGAATTTTACAAAGATTTTTATTTTGAACATAAATAAGCCGCACCTGTCTATAAGTCGCAGGTTCCTACATTGAAACTAATGAACTTTACACAGGCTTTAACAAAATACATTGACTGTAACACAGCTTGTATCTAAACAGTAGACTACCAAGAAAGTCATTGTTCACTGTCTTCCTCCTTCCTTTCACAACAATTTCTTTCGAGAGTTTATCTTTTGGCATCGTCTTGCGTTTAAAAATCACCATCGGTGAAGCTTTTCTCCCGATGCCGTGCAACTCAGAACACAGGTGAAGTGTGTTTTTTCATGCACGGTTGTTTTCAGCGTGATGAATGATTCACATTTCCTGTTGCCAGTCCGAGTGAGCGGGAGGTCAAACATCAGAGGAACCTCATTCATATTTATGATGTGGTGCGGCCCGATTCAGTGGGAGCGCATCTGATTTAATATAAAGAGTTTCATTGGTTCACCTGAACCCGTTCTGCAATTTCACTGGTCTAATGTTACAGGGTTCTTTTTTTTTTCTTGAAGCTTGTGAAACCGGGAAAAACCCTGGAAAAATCCACATATTAGCCACTTTGTTGTTTAAGCCGCGGGGTTCAAAGCGTTGGAAAAAAGTAGCGGCTTATAGTCCGGAAAATACGGTACTTAATAAAAAGTTTAAATTCATCAGATCATTTAAGTTAGTATTAGCTTTAGATAATGATATAATGGATAATTAAAGTTTTTACAGTACCTTATAAGAGAGGTGAGAAATAAAGTACAAATACTTTGTTATTGTTCTAAAGTAGATTCTTCTGGTATCAGTACTTTACTTCACTATTTATTTGTTGGACAACTTTTACCTTTCACTCAATAAATTATTAACACAAATATCTGTACATTCTACTTCTTAGATTTTTTAAACAGGCTCGTTACTTTACTTTCAATCTATATGGTGACATGATTAATATTTTTTTTTTCTTCTCACTGTCCGCCATTTTCAGCCCATCTGTCATTGCCCAGCTTTTTCAATCTACCACTGGTGTATAATTTCCTGCCTCTCACACATCACAGATGTGGGCTAGTGTGGGCTAACAATCAGCAAGGCAGAAGGCAACAAGACGTATGGAGCTAAAGTGGATGAGACAGAGGGAGTCAATGATGTAAACATGACTGTAAACAAAGACATTCTTGATCACCTGATCATCATCATCTTTTCTCTGCTTGTGTTCTCTATGGTGGTTGATCAGCCTGGATATATTCATTAGGTAACAAAATTTGAAATTAGTTTTTTGTATTAATATATTAATAAGGGCTGTCAAAATGCATGCATTAATAAAACGAAGCCGTTAAAATTAATTTGCATTAACACGATATTAACGTGTTCATTTCGACAGCTCTAATTAATATATTAATACAAAACGAATTTCAAATTGTGTTTGATAGCCAGAAAAGGACAAGAAATATGTTGATGGGGTGAAAACAACGTGCAGTGAGAAGAAAAAATAGACATTTCACCAAATACATTGAAACTAGTATAACGAGCCTGTTTTGAAAATGTGAGAAGTAGAAAGTACAGATATTTATGTAAAAATGTAATGAGTAAAAGTAAAAAGTTGTCTGAAAAATACATAGTGAAGTAAAATACTGATACCAAAAAAATCTACTTAGGTACAGTAACGAAGTTAGTAGTAGTAATTGCTACTTTTTACTTAAGTACAAGTGTAGTCAGTACTTCAACTTTTACCAGTGTATTTTAAAACATAAGTATCTGTACTTCTGCATTAGTGAAGAATGTGTGTACTTTTGCCACCTCTGCTTTATAAACAATATTTGTATTATATCCTAATGGTTTAGGAAATGCTGTACATTTTGCTTTTCTCATTGTTGTAAATAATCAATGTGAAACTTAATTGAAAAAAAACCCACTTATTATCACAATTAATCAGAATCTTTGCAGTTGACAGATTAGTTAGTTAAATTTTTACAGAATGAAACATGTTGTTTATGTCCCTTAGTGGACTGCATTTTTTTAGTAAAGATAAAAAAAAGACTGAAGAGTCTTTAAACAGGGCTGGGTGGAAAATAAAGCACCATGCAAGAACAATAGAGGGGCTGGACCTGTCTGGAAAATATAAATACCACTGCAGCATGAGCGATAAACATCTACAACATAACACTCAACAGTCACAAACAAGCGAAGGAGGGTAGAGCACTTGAGAGCTTGAATTCGCATGAGTTGTATTGGATTGTAGTGGATAAAATAAGATGAATTAAAATTTTGTGGTATGCAATGTTTGATTGGATCCCACTATAACTGTGTAATACTGAACAAATTTAAAACAAGAATATGTGCAGCTTACAGTTGTATATGCTTCCACATCTTGTAATGTTCATGTTTTCTTTGTTAGATGATTCTTAAAATAAAGTTTTATATTTGTCATATTTATTAATTCAGTACAAATTCCCAAAGAGACTTTCTTGGTGCATGCATTAAATTTAGCTCCATACAATTCATCAGGGGATAGATTTAGGGTTTTATTCACTGCTAATTGCCATATGGTGAGGGGAATTTACAAACGTTCCTCTCTCAGCACTTCTCTTTTGAATTATACGTATTCCCTGCCAACTTTCCAACTTGTGGTTCGCTATTTGCTGAGAGCATTGGAGTTCCTGCAATATACAGATGCTGTAAAGAAGATGGTCGACACTTCACTCCAGGTGGTAGGACACGTGAATATGGATATGGGATCTTTTTCAACTAACATGGTTTACCAGTGCTGGACAAAGTACACAAACCATGTTATTGAGTTAACAGTAGCTAAAGCTATTACGGATACAGTAGCTAAAATAATACTCCAGTAAAAGTGCTTCCTTTAAACTGATTTATTATGGATATAATATCCTATATATATATATATATATATATATATATATATATATATATATATATATATATATATATATATATATATATATATATATATATATTTATTATCTCGCCCTCGGTTACCTCGACGATCCTATTAAGTTTTTGAAGTGGAACCGCCAAATTCTCGCTTTTTCTAAGCATTTTTTATCGGTTATGTCGATATATTTTTTTTATGTCGCCGAACCCTGATATCTCGAGCACAAGGGGGGAAAATTTGCCATTTAACGTCGGTTATCTCGGTGCAGCCGCAGAAGAACTCGCGGAAGTGGCGGAAAAATCAAGACTTATAGCTGCTACAGGTGTTGTATTGTATACTGGTGAATCTCTGCTGTTCCTAGTGTTAGTAGGGGCGCGGCTTTGGGAAGAAAAGAGCAGCCGGTGAGAGAGTGCCGGTGGGAAGACACGTAACGGGAAACGCATGAGCGATAACAGCGACCGCCGTGAACCAACATATACCACCAATAACGGACAGTGAGAGTGGTGATGATGCTAAACGAGCACCATATAAGCGCGATTGAAGCCGGGAGCTTTAGAGAAAGCGGCCGAGAAAACACAGGTGGATTCCTGACAGATAAACATGTACTGTATGTATTTTTTATAACATGCCTTCATCAAACAAATCGCGGCAACGCTGTTGTGTAAAAAAAAAACCTTCAAAAACACGTGCATGCACATTCTTATTTATTAACGCACATCATGTACATAAAGAAATTTCAAGCATGTTAATATATTGCCGCCATTTTGATTTTCGTTTATCTCGATCATCGGTTACCTCGATGCTTTTTGGCGACCCCCTAGGACATCGACATAACCGTGTTCCACTGTGTGTGTATATATATATATATATATATATATATATATATATATATATATATATATATATATATATATATATATATATATATATATAGAGTAGAATTTTAATAATAGTGTAGCGAGGTCATTGAGGATGTACAGCGGCTTTAAATAAGAGCCAGATAAGATACCACGAAAACAGCACCCCTTCGATTTGGAGTCACAAGACAGGAGCGCAGTGTGTGAAATGCAGACTCTCCTGTCCCTCGATTTCAAATCACTCAAATATATATGTATTTTTATAGGGGGTTGTTTTTATTTATTTTTATCGGCTTTCAGGGCAACAGTTTATGATACAACAGTTTCTCACTTTTGTGACTGACACATTTTGCCTGAAAACATGCTGACCAGCTAGAGTGAGTGATTGTCTGTCTAGATGATTAGCATGAACCTTGTCAAAATAGCCATACATACATCTAAAACCCTGAGGACTCATTTTCCACTGGTTACTCACTAGTTCTGTATAGATAAACATGTTTGCATCAGACAGGTCTGCACAAAGATGCAAAAAAAAAAGAGGTTTAAATAAACTATGAGCAAATATAAAACACTGTTAGTTAGGATTTAGTAAAAAACCAATCAGTCAAGGATTAATGAAGAAGAGGGTCTTAAATGTTTGTGACTCACCTGGTTGAATTACCAGAAGTTCATTTCACCATTTTGCCAATACAGATGTACACTGAACAGAGATTACAAAAGTACACACATCCTTCACTCAAGTAGAAGTACAGATACTCATGTTTAAAAGACTCTGGGTTACAAAAGAATTAAACATTTTTCTATCTAATGAATGTATCCAGGCTGATCAACCACCATGTAGAACAAGAAACAGATAAAAGACTATGAATCAAGAATGTCTCTGTTCAGAGTCATGTTTATATCGCTGACTCCCTCTGTCTCATTCACGTCAGCCCCATATTTCTTGTTGCCTTCTGCCTTAATTGTTGTTAGCTTCATAAACTAGCCTACGTCTGTGGTGCATGAGAGCCAGGAAATGATACAACAGTGGTAGTTTAAAAAGTCATGAAATAAGTTGATGGGCTGAAAACGGTTCGCAATGAGAAGAAAAAATATTGATCATGTCACCAAATAGATTGAAAGTAAATTAACAAGTAAAAATATCAGAATTAGAACGTACAGACATTTGTGTAAAAAATATTTTCTTCTTCTTTCGGCTGCTCCCATTAGGCGTCGCCACAGCAGATCACCTGTCTCCACACTACTCTGTCTAATGCATCTGCCTCTTTCAAACCAACTACCTGCATGTCTTCCCTCACCACATTCATAAACCTCCTCCTTGGCCTTTCTTTTTACATTCTGCCTGGTGGCTCCATCCTCAGCATTCTCCTACCGATATATCCCATGTCCCACCACTCCACTGCCCTCATTCTCATTCATACAGAGGACTAAAGTTGATCAGTCACACCATGAAGTTATGGGAAAGAGTAGTGGAAGCCAGGCTGAGAGAAGAGGTGACCATCTGTGAGTAACAGTATGGTTTTATGCCGAGGAAGAGCACCACAGATGCAATATTTGCTTTAAGAATGTCAGAAACAGTTGCATTGCGTGTTTGTGGATTTAGAGAAAATGTACGACAGGGTGCAGAGAGAGGAGTTGTAATATTGTATGAGGAAGTCAGGGGTGTCAGAGAGGTATGTGAGGGTGGTGCAGAACATGTATGAGGACAGTGTGACAGCAGTGAAGAGTGCAGTAGGAACGAAAGACTGGTTTAAGGTGGAGGTTGGATTGGATCAAGGATCGTCTCTAAGCCCTTTCCTGTTTGCAGTGGTGATGGACAGGTTGACGTATGAGGTCAGACAGGAGTATCCATGGACTATGATGTTTGCAGATAATATTGTGATTTGTGGCTAGAGTAGGGAGCAGGAAGAGCCTGGAGAGGTGAAGATATGTGCTGGAGAGAAGGGGATTAAAAGTCAGTTGGAGTAAGACAGAGGTCTGCACATCTCCCTTATTCTTAAAGATCGGTACCAGCACACTCCTTCTCCATTCCTCAGGCATCCTCTCACCTTCCAAAATCTTGATGAACAATCTGGTTAAAAACTCCACTGCCATCTCTCCTAAGTATCCACATGCTTCTAATGGTAGGTCATCTGGTCCAACCGATTTTCCACTCTTCATCCTCTAAATCGCTGCTCTCACTTTCTCCTTACAAAACCTATTCACTTCCTGATTCACCATCTCCAACCTTCTCTCTCTCTCATTCATCAGCTGCTCAAAATACTCCCTCCATCTTCTCAACACACTCTCCTCACAAGTCAACACATTTCCATCTCCATCCTTTATTGCTCTAACTTGACTGCCTAGCCAGTCAGTACAAATACTTTTCTCCTTCTTTAGTGTCCAACTTCTCATAGTGTAAAAAATATGTTGAGTGAAATGGAAAGTTTATTATTGAAGTATTTTTATTATTTTAATTTTTTACAATTCACTGTGTTTTTGGAAAGCTTTAGCCAAATTGCAGACACAGCATTTTAATCTAAAAACTAACTTTGTTGGTTCACTTGCAGTCTTCTTGAACCACCATCTCACCATGTTGCTATGGAAACTGCTATCCTGCATTCTCTTCCTTGTTCCTCCCCTTTCTTTATTCCTAGCTCCCATTTTTTCTATGTACAATCTTTTCGTGTTGCTTCTTTTCTTCTCAACCACTTTACCACTCTCTGTTCACAAGTAATAAAAGTAATAATTGTTTAGCTCTGAGCAGAAGTTTCCTTAATTTCAGCCAGCACATTTTTGACAGTCTCAGGTTTTTTTTATGGACTGGAAATACCTGACAGACTGCTACTGTATTCTAAACCATTTAAATGGCATATTTTCAATCAGTCATTATCATTATCAAACTTTGGACTAAGCTGCTTAAAAGATCGGTGTATGTGATTGAGTTTGGGGGATTGGTTGAGGACCATCTGAACAAGAAGCTGAATGCCAAACATGTCAGACTTTACCATTCTGAAATCTCCTGAAAGGAATGATAACATTGTCCTCTGCTTCGTTCCCCATTTGCAGTACCCAGAAAGTCAACAAGGTGCATGCCGTACAGGCCACAGTGACCATTCTGACATTTTGCCACACAAATACCAGTGTCCTAGTGAAAATACCTTACTGACAAGCACACAAAAGAAATGCTTGACATTTTCATTTTTTGCATTTATTCGTTCAGCTGGTACTCTGTGTAAATTAACCTCACCAAGCTCAGCACATTTAGACAAGATACAAGGGGCACAATGTACAATGTGATGTACTGGAGCCATTTGGAACGCTAAAGCTGTCACATTTGTTAAAAAAATTCTGGGTATAAGGATGTTTTGTTTTGCTTGTGTTGCAAAGCTCATTTGCACTTTTTCCCCACTGAGGAGGCAGAATTTCTGAATATTTCCTCTCATAAGATACTGTTTTAGTTTTCCTGCTATTCTGAAGAGCAAATGAAACTCTAGTATTATAGTTCATTTAAAGAATTGGACAGAAGAGAGACGTATTCTTAACATCCATAAATAAATAGTTAACACTGAATAATCAAATATGCAGTTCCAATCAATGATTAACATTTTAATTTCATCACATTTATGATAATCAAATGCTACTGTTTTTGTAGCACACTGGTAATCCAAACTTATACAGTACAGTATCCTTTCTTCACAATATTGTATAAGCAGAAGTGCTAAAAGAGTTTTGTATCAGCATAGCTGTGAGTTTATTAGCATTAGTTCCTAAACTCTGGAATAATCTTCCTGACAGTGTTCGGGGCTCAGACACACTCTCCCAGTTTAAGTGCAGATTAAAAAACTTTTCTTTTTAGCAAAGCCTACACATAACATACGTCTCACATCATAACCTTGTGCTCCAGTACATCTGATCACATGTACATTATCAACTTGTGCTGTTAATATCATGAACAGCAGCTACGCTAATTTCTCTCCACTGCTTCTCTTTCTCTCCCCATCCCGAGGCATCCTGAGGTTTGGCCAGCTCCAGTCACGTCCCACCTCATGAAGATTATGGACCTTTAAAGAAGTAGATGCCGAACTCGCAAACATCCCGAACCATCTAGGGACGTTCCAGTGCCAATTGGATCCCACTACATGTGTGGAGTTTTGACATTGGACCTCCTGGAGTGTTTAAAGGCTCTGGCATGGAGAAGCTGATGCTGGATCTGTGATGCTATTTTATGAGTTGCTCAGTAGCTCCTAGTTTTATAACCATAAAGACTGTATAAGACTGTAGAAAGAACATTACTTATAATCTTATACTCCAGTGCTCATGTTAGTTCTCACTCTCCAGTGTTCTGTATTGTTGAAAGTTTTATGATCCAACTCTTGATGTCTCCCAAATGAGGATGGGTTCCCCTTTTGAGTCAGGTTCCTCTCAAGGTTTCTTCCTCATAATATCTGAGGAAGTTTTTCCTTGCCACAGTCACCACAGCTGCTGATCAGGGATAAATACATATCATTCACCTTACTGTTGATTTCTGTAAAGCTGCTTTGAGACAATGTCTGTTGTGAAAAGCGCTATAGAAATAAACTTGACTTGACTTGACTTGACTAGTGTTGGGGTGGGAAACAAATATAAGCATGTAAACAAGGTGCTTTTTTTTTTGTTGTTGTTGTTGTTAGAACTCTTGTTATTACAGCTGCTTTTCTTTTACATTACATGTAATATTATGACAATACTACATTAAATCTTTTATACTATTTGCAGATGATCATAATGACCTTTTATGTGTTTTATGTGGCTGTTGTTAGTACCCATAATTTGTGTTATACAATTTACAATACATGACATCATACTGCAATATATTAACAACATGCTTTATACAATTTGTTCAAATGTCAATGTTTTTACCTCAGAGAAAATGCCATATACTATTACTAAAATAAGGAATGTGTGAGAGCTGAAATGTGTCTCATCAGTGCAGCTGTAGTCATGTTTGCAATGAGAGATTTGCATTTGCATTCTTTCAAAGTTCCCTGAGCTTAATTAAAAGCATAATTGAAAGATTTCAGTGAAAATAGCTATAAACAATGTTTATTTTTAATTGAAGGTTTGCTTCAATTTGTGATGTTCTTTGGAAGCTATTAGAGACAGTTCCTTAGAGATGTTTCCAAGATGATAATCAAAAATGGTAACAAAAGTGAATAAAGATTTTTGCATGATGTTTGAAACAGTCTGGCAATACTGATCCATCCTCTTCTGGCCACTCACCACTCATTTACCATTTACTCATTGGAGGTTTTGTTATGTTCGTGCAGGAAAATAGCAGTTCTCTGTAATAAAAATGCCGTGGTCAAAGTCACTTCTATTACATTTTTTTCCAATCTGTTGTAAACATGTAAACTAAAATTCTTAAGTTTATGTATTGAATGAGTCTAGGTATTGTGATGTGTTTAAATAAAAACATTAATTAGTAGTGAGCAGTAATGAACACTAAATGTATACAGTAATAATAGGAGAACAGAATAATGAAACAGTACAGAGTGTAAATGCATGTCAGGAAAAGATGTATGGCAGGACCGAATTGATGAATAGAAAAATATCTGCTGACAGCTTCCAAAAGGCATAATTTATTGGTCTCCCACAACACTGAATGCCAAAGTGCGCTTGAGAGTTACACCCTGATTTTGGCCTCTGTCTTTGCCAGTGGAAGAGATTTACAATCTGCCACACAAGATATTTTTTGGGGGGAAAAATCTGCTTGTTGTAGCATGTAAATGTGGTCAGAGGTAGGAAAAGAGAATGCGTCAGCTACGTAAAAGAATTATTTACAAACAAAACAGGACATTTAGTTGAGTTTGTAATGTAGCAAAATGATATTGGCTGTACAGTGAGAGATGATGCTAACAGCGAAGATAAAGATGAAGTGTGATAGATAGAGTTGTGAGCAGCATTGACTGTCTTAGAAGGGCAAATACAGTGTGAATGTGAGATTGGATATTTTATCTCACACACTTAAATGTGTAATTGTTTTATTTACAGAAGAGTTTTCACGTTAAAATGTGCTTTTATTAAAATAAATTATCCTCAAATTTTCAGAATTCTTTCTTTAATGTAAACCCCCCCAAAATATATATTTTTACTGAATTATCTGTAAGGTTAATAAATTCCAACATTTAAGAATATAGGTTTATTTTTTATTTTTTTCTTATATATCATGTGCAGCATAAGTATGATTATATTGACTCAAGCATTTTATTTGAAGTTCATGTATATAATACTATTAGGATAGATTTTTTCCATTTTAGAAATATTGCTAATATAAGAAATATGCCACTACTGAAAATCATACTTCTGTTCCTTTTTACAACATTGTAATGCCAGTGAAGAATACAGCAGCTGGAGTCCTAACTAGAACGAAAAGATATAACTACAACACCTCAATCTATTTCATACTAAATTGTCTTCTAGTGATGCACTGATTATAAAAAATACTACTATTGACTTATAAATCATTTCCATGCTGTTTATTATGATCCACATGCCTTGATCTAAAGGTACAGGCTTTTTGTTGGTACTTCAAATAGTAAATCTACCACATGGGGCAGAGGTTTCTTTTACAAAGTCCAACAGCAATGGATTTAGAGGATGGCGTCATAGAGGTATATACAAATATACCCACCACGGAACCCCCCATGTTTAATCCTTAGTGAACAATGTACAGTTCTTTAATCATTGTATAAAATTTTATTTGATTCGATCATTATATGACAAGAGCATACCTAACCAGTGTTCTCTCTATATATTCCTCATCCTCTCTTCCTCTATACACGCTACTCCTGAGATAGCAGTCTTGACTCCTTCTTTTCTCCAGCTCTGCCTGATGGCAAATTTCTGGTTGTTTTCATCAACATTTTTTTTTTTTTTACTGCAGCTGAGGACAGTTCCACATGGATTGTCATAATCAATTTAATTACTGTGGTTGGTACTTAATAGAAAACGTTAAGATGCAAGTGGATGTTCTTCCTTGGATAGCACTAGCTTCATATGTTAAATCTACATTAATCAGTATTGGTAACTTTTGAAATTGTAATTATTATTTTTAATTATTTTGATGCTTAAACCTATAAGTACCTGTTTACACACTTGCAATTCTCATTATGGATATATTTATAAATGCAAAATGTATATTCAGATTTATCATATTTTTATAAAGCTCCTTTATACAAATAAAACTAAATTATATAGAAAAAGCTCAGGCAAAGCTGGTAATACACTACATGGTGACTATAAGTCTGTGGACAACCAACCATCACACATATATGCACACAATTATAAAGAGTGGCTTTGTTTCCTGTAGTAATTTAGTTTGACCTTGAAAAAGGAGTTTGCCCTTTAGTTCACATGAAAAGATTTGAGATGAATTGGAAGATCAACTGCACCCCAAACGTACTATCAATGTCTGACCTCACCGGTATACTTAGGGCTGACTGAGCAAATCCCCACAGCAAAAGTTAGTGGAAAGACTTCTCAGAAGAGGGAATGCAATTATAACAACAGATGAGAATTAAATCAGGACTGGAGTGTTTCTGCCTGTACAAGTATGTCAGTTTTGAGATGTGTCCATCTGACCACCAGTTAACGTGAGAGAGTTGAACTGCCAAGTCAAGCATTACATATAAGACATTTTTTGCAATCTACATATACTTCCACACTGGCTGTTCAATCATCTTCAACACGATGATAATATTAAACTATGGGCAATAAGAAAGAGGTTAGCGTGTCCCATTATGACACACCACACACACTCTGCAGAGCGAATGCACAGCTAAATAGCTCTCATTTAAAATGAAGCCATTATGATGAGTACAATTATGTGCTTTTTACATAAAATATCCAGTGGATTTTAGCCCTGGACCTCCAGGAGCAGTTTGCGTGTTGCCACCATTCACAATGCTGAGTATAAGTTTATATTCATTAGATTGAGTCCAGACACAATGAGAAGACAATGTGAAGTAAATGAGACTTGACCAACACTGTTTCATTTATTTAAGTACAATTGTTTTGATTTTGTCTGCATTGATGATAGTTAATAATGAATATATTACATTTTAAACTTAAACTTATCCAAAATATTGAATAAAATTAACATTTAGCAGAATATATCTCAAATAAATGTAGTGTCAAATTAATTCACATGGTGAATGGTAAATTATTTGGTGTGTCACAATAATGCACACATTAATATATTTTATTTTGCAGAATTCTGTCTTACATGTCCTTTTACATGTCCTTTTATAGTATTCTTGTCTTAAACTCTTCAAACTGAGATAATAGCAAAACTCTGACTTTTTGGTCAGGAACACCTTATGGTGCAGTGCTGAATGATTGATAACTCTCTTTACAGAATTTCTATTATTCTACTTGACACCAAAGCAAGAAAAAACAGGAAAAAGTCTAAATATAATTCTTCTTCAACTTCTTAACAGTCTCAGGTTTTGAGATGCACTTTTTTGAGAAGGAGACAGATGGTATCTAAGGTGAGCAGAGAAAGAAAAAAAAGAAACCTGACAAATAACCTTCATCAGAATGCATTTTTATTTAAAATAATGCTAATATCATCTAGAGGATGACAATAAATGACACCCACCAAAGAAACAAATCAACATCTAGGTCTGTTGTGGCACAGACTCCACTCCCACTCTTACAGACCCAATGTCTACCAGCCTACAGCTCCTCTGCTCTATCATAACTGAGCTTATACATCCAGCTGAGGAAAATCAGTCTCCAACGCCCACACTTCAGCCTACAGCAACTGGCAAGCATTCAAAGTAGAGATTTTAAACTATCTTATTAGTGGTTTCTGTTATATTCTCAATAAGCAAAGACTAATAAGTTCTTCATTTATTTGCCTCTAACACTGGGCATGAGGAAGCCAATGGGAACATACAGAGAAAAGTCAAAACTCCAACAGTAACCCAAACTTATAAAAGTTAATTTATACAATTTTATCATTGAAACCAAGAGCTGAAAATGAGCAAAATAATATTATAATAATAATTAAATATTTCTATTATAATTTAAAGAGTGCTTTGCAGGACAATGTCCAACTTAGGGGGATTCAAGTCAGGGTCATTCTGGATCCAAAGGAACATCCAATTTAGCAATTTAGCCTCAAACAGATGGCTAACAAAGAATATGCGATTCTTTAACTTTTGATTAGTTATTTATTGATTAGCTTTTATTTTCATTAATTCACTGTCACATCTCTTTTCTCATATAAAAAATGTAGATAACACAGTGCACAACACAATGACCACTAGTTAAACATATTGATAAATAGCACCATAATATTATTATTTCATATAAGCACATATATCACTCTTGGCATTATGTCGATATTCTGCTGCTGTGAAAGCTGTGCAATTAAGTAAAAGAAATATATTTTATAAAGCACTTTATAATTTCTAATAATATTAAAGTTCACAGTGGATGTTATGACCAGAGCTTTCTTTATGGGGTTAAATAGAGAAATTGATCAATAGGTTTAAATGCGATAGACCTCTAGGGCTGCTCTTCACATGAACACCGAAGAAACCTTGGCAGATTATCAAGCGAAGTCAGCGCTCGACTCTTAATTGAATTGCATAGGGCTGCAATAAGTGGCCTGCTCTTAGAGGAGTGTTGTTTTCTTTAGTATAAAACGTTCCCACTGCATGGTTGATCAATACATCAAGGCTGACTATGTGGAATCTATTAATTTGAGAATTGAGGCTCTTTTTGTTCATTCAAATGGCTAGGGGTCCATATCATAATAGCCCTTGAGCCAAAAACCAACAGAATTTAAATATTACACATATTATTATATAATACTATAAATATAAATACTGACCTATAGCACTTAGTCTCCTTCTTTCAGGTGTTCCTGCATTGCTCTCTCAGCATGCATCATTTCACATGAAAATACATATCTCTCTCTCTCTCTCTCTCTCTCTCTCTCTCTCTCTCTCTCTCTCTCTCTCTCTCTCTCTCTCTCTCTCTCTCTCTCTCTCTCTCTCTCTCTCTCTCTCTCTCTCTCTCTCTCTCTCTCTCTCTCTCTCTCTCTCTCTCTCTAAAGCTTGAAGGAAAACATGGAGCTAAATATAGAAATAAAATATTTGTCGCATAGATCCCTAGAGATCAGTTTAGATTTAAGAATCAGAAAAATGGAGAGTCATCAGAAAATATTTGCCTTCAAGTACTGCAATGAGATTTAGAAAATAAAGTGTTTAAAAGTGTTAGTGTTTTAATTGAAAAAGCTTACATTTGAAACAAATACACCTATTTATTACTTAGTTCATCATTGTGATGCAGCATGTATATCACAAAAATTATTAGCAGATGTATTCTGTTGGTAAAACCCTGCAACATATTTTCTATGTGTTCTAGGTTTTCTAAGTGTGTGTGTTTGAGTGTGGGCTCAAGTGTGTTTGTGTGTGTGTGTGTGTGTGTGTATACTATACAACTTAATTGGAATAAATGCTTTAAGAATGAAAACACACATACAAGCATACAAAGGTGCATCTCTGCATCACATGAACTGTCAAATAAATAAATAAAAGAAAAAAAATGAAATGTCAAATAAACAAGCATTTGATGTTAGGTACAATGTGTGTGTACCAGAGAGAGGAATATCTGATTAATTTAATTGGCACCCTCTTTCTTACAGGAGAAAAAGGTAGAAAGCTGGGATTAAAAGAAACATCTCTTTTCTCTTGCAAAACAAATTTGTTTTTCAAACATGACCTTAAACCAGCCACTGACTTTACTCCAGTCCTTGCATTTCACTCTGGTGGAAATTGTTCTAAGGAATATTTGTGAAAAATGACCATTTTAACATCAGGTTATGAGATTTTAGATTCTTACAGTATCTCATAGTTGCAAAAGTGTTTTCCCAAACATACAGGACTGTGACGTCCCAAGACGTGTGGGAATTTCTATGCTCTGAAAACAATCCTATTCTGCCGCTGCTACAGCTTTTCATCTTGTTGTCATAACAGAACTACCAACAACCAGCTCTGGGGTTTGCGCCTGGCATCTGTTCCCAGAGCTCGAAGCCAAAAGTGATAGAAAATACAGCAACCAAAAGACCATAAAACTATTTTGAAAAGTACAGTGTTAGATCTTTTTTGGATGTTAGCATTTACTACTATTGGTTTATTATCTGAGAAAAGAGATTGGTGTATAAGACTGAGCTCTATATATGTTTATATAATCTTCTTCTTCTTTTTTCGGCTGCTCCCATTAGGGGTCGCCACAGCGGATCATCCGTCTCCATACCACCCTGTCCTCTATATCTGCCTCTTTTACACCAACTACCTGCATGTCTTCCCTCACCACATCCATGAACCTCCTCCTTGGCCTTCCTCTTTTCCTCCTACCTGGTGGCTCCATCTTCAGCATTTTTCTACCAATATAATTCATGTCCCTTCTCTGCACATGTCCAAACCATCTCAATCTCGCCTCCCTCACCTTGTCACCAAAACATCCTACATGTGCTGTCTCTCTAATAAACTCATTTCTAATCTTGTCCATCCTCGTCACTCCCAACGAAAACCTCAACATCTTCAGCTCTGCTACCTCCAGCTCCACCTCCTGTCTTTTACTCAATGCCACTGTCTCTAATCCATACAACATCGCAGGTCTCACCACAGTCCTATAAACTTTCCCTTTCATTCTTGCAGATACTCTTCTATCACAAATCACTCCTGTCACTCTTCTCCACCCACTCCACCCTGCCTGCACTCTTTTCTTTACTTCCCTAACACACTCTCCATTACTTTGCACTGTTGACCCCAGGTACCTGAACTCCTCCACCTTCTCCACCTCTGCTCCCTGCAACCGCATCACTCCACTGCCCTCCCTCTCATTCACACACATGTACTCTGTCTTACTCCTACTGACTTTCATTCCCCTTCTCTCCAGCGCATATCTCCACCTCTCCAGGCTCTTCTCAACCTGCTCTCTACTCTCACCACAAATCACAATATCATCTGCAAACATCATAGTCCAGGGAGACTCCTGTCTGACCTCGTCCGTCAACCTGTCCATCACCACTGCAAACAGGAAAGGGCTCAGGGCCGATCCTTGATGCAGTCCAACCTTCACCCTGAACCAGTCTGTCGTACCTACTGCACACTTTACTGCCGTCACACTGTCCTCATACATGTCCTGCACCACCCTCACATACTTCTCTGACACACCTGACTTCCTCATACAATACCACAACTCCTCTCTTGGCACTCTGTCGTACGCTTTCTCTAAATCCACAAATACACAATGCAGCTCCTTCTGTCCTTCTCTATACTTCTCCATCAACATCCTCAAAGCAAATAAGGCATCTGTGGTGCTCTTCCTCGGCATGAAACCATACTGTTGCTCACAGATGGTCACCTCTTCTCTCAGCCTGGCTCCCACTACTCTTTCCCATAACTTCATGGTGTGACTGATCAACTTAATTCCCCTGTAGTTACTGCAGGTCTGCACATCTCCCTTATGCTTAAAGATCGGTACCAGCACACTCCTTCTCCATTCCTCAGGCATCCTCTCCCCTTCCAGAATCCTGTTAAACAATCTGGTTAAAAACTCCACTGCCATCTCTCCTAAACATCTCCACGCTTCTACCGGTATGTCATCTGGTCCAACCGACTTTCCATTCTTCATCCTCTTAATCGCTGCTCTCACTTCCTCCTTACTAATCCTATCTACATCCTGCTTCACCAACTCCACATCCTCCAACCTTCTCTCTCTCTGATTTTCCTCATTCATCAGCTGCTCAAAATACTCCCTCCATCTTCTCAACACACTCTCCTCACTAGTCAACACATTTCCCTATCCATCCTTTATTGCTCTAACTTGCAGTACATCCTTCCCAGCTCGGTCCCTCTGCTTGGCCAATCGGTATAAATCCTTTTCTCCTTCCTTAGTGTCCAACCTCTTATACAGTTCCTCATATGCCTTTTCCTTGGCTTTCGCCACATCCCTTTTAACCTGCTGCCGCATCTTCTTGTACTCCTGCCTACTCTTCTCATCACTCTGTCGATCCCACTTCTGTTTTGCCAATCTCTTTCCCCTAATGCTCTCCTGCACTTCCTCATTCCACCACCACGTCTCCTTGTCTTGCTTTCTATTTCCAGATGTCACACCAAGTACTTTTCTAGCTGCCTCCCTCATCACTCCTGCAGTAGTTGCCCAATCATCCGGCACCTCTTCACCACCACCAAGCCCCTGTCTGACCTCTTCCCTGAACCTCACACTACACTCTTCCTCCTTCAGTTTCCACCATCTTATTCTTCTTTCAAACCTTACTTTCCTCCTCTTCTTCTTCGCCTCCAAAACCATCCTACAGACCACCATCCGATGCTGTCTAGCTACACTGTCCCCTGCCAACACCTTACAGTCTCCAATCTCCTTCAGGTTGCATCTCCTACACAGAAGATAATCCACCTGTGTGCACCTTCCTCCACTCTTATACGTCACCCTATGATCCTCCTTCTTCTTAAAATACGTGTTCACCACTGCCATTTCCATCCTTTTAGCAAAATCTACCACCATCTGCCCTTCCACATTCCTCTCCTTAAAACCATACCTACCCATCACCTCCTCATCACCTCTGTTCCCTTCACCTACATGCCCATTAAAGTCTGCCCCAATCACCAATCGTTCTTTCCTAGGTACACCATCTACCACTTCATCTAATTCACTCCAGAATCTTTCTTTCTCCTCCATCTCACAGCCAACTTGTGGAGCATAGGCACTGATGACATTTATCATCATCCCTTCAACTTCCACCTTCACGATCATCACCCTATCAGAAACTCTCTTCACCTCCACTACACTCTTACTGTACGCTTCCTTCAGAATCACCCCTACACCATTTCTCTTCCCATCCACACCATGATAAAACAGTTTAAACCCACCTCCAATGTTCCTGGCCTTACTCCCTTTCCACTTGGTCTCCTGAACACACAACACATCTACCTTTCTCCTCTCCATCATATCAGCTATCTCTCTCCCTTTACCCGTCATAGTACTAACATTTAAAGTACCAACCCGAACCTCTACTCTCCTACACTGCTCCTTTTCCTGCCGTCTCTGTAGACGTCTTCCTCCTCTCCTTCTCCTTCTTCGGCCAACAGTAGCCCAATTTCCACCGGTACCCTGTCGGCTAACGATACCTGTGGCGGTCGTTGTTAACCCGGGCCTCGACCGATCCGGTATGAAATTCTCATTTGTGATCCGCATATTTGATTTGGCACATGTTTTACGCTGGATGCCCTTCCTAACGCAACCCTCCCCATTTACCCGGGCTTGGGACCGGCACTAAGAGTACACTGGCTTGTGCCCCCCTAATGGCTGGGTTATATATGTTTATATAATAAAATGATGAAAATGAATATGTTGAAAATGCTTCATTTGTTTACACTAATCAAATCAAAAATGGACCAGAACTGACATCTCAAAATGCATTCACAATGAAATGTTAATGGAGTGGTGCACTGAGCTGATGGGTTTTATTTATTTTATCTTATCTTTATTTTTTTTTTCAACTGCTGTCCAATATTTTAATTTACCATGTGTTTAAGCAGGAAGCTTCACACACACACACACACACACACACACACACACACACACACACACACACACACACACACACACACACACAAAACCATATACAGTAGTGTAGGTGCAGCAGGTGCAGACCACACTATGACAAGTTCTCAACCTGACATCTGCCCCAACCGAGGAAGTGCTTATCTGCATATAACCACCTGCAAGAGAACACACAAAGCTGAGATGTTTTTAGTCCACCTAAAACACAATAACTATATTCCTTCTAATTAAAGGATAGCATAAAAAACTGTTGTATGCTGTGTTTGATGAAAAGGCCACTTTTTGAACTGCTGTGACAAATAACAGATGATTAACACAAATTGTGCCACAGGGACTACAACAATCAGGTTATTCTGTCAGTGCACTCAGAGAATTCTAACAAGCTCGCATTGATGCTTTCTGTTTTCACCTGAAAAAGTCAGGCTGACTCATCCCTTGTCAGAAATAAACATGCAATTAAATCTCAAATGTATCTGAGAGTTAAACTTAACTATGATGGAGATAGTTCTGAAAGAAAAACTCGCTCCTGTACAATTTGACAAAACGTTCAAATAGAGTCACAAAGATCACAGATAACGTTAAAAGAGTTGGATTTATAGAAGTTTATAAATAAACTTTCTTTCGGCTTCTCCCATTAGGGGTCGCCACAGCTGACCATCCGCGTGTTTGATTTGGCACATGTTTTTACGCTGGATGCCCTTCCTAACGCTACCCTCCCCATTTATCCGGGCTTGGGACCAGCACTAAGAGTGGCTGGGGTTGGTTGACCGGGGATCAAACCCGGGCCACAGCGGTGAGAGCACCGCATCCTAACCACTAGACCATAGAAGCTTATAAATAATATAATAAAATGATATAATCTGATAAAACATGCAGGAAGTCAAAACAGAACATGGACAATAGTTAAGGCAGCTTAGAGCCTAGCCTAAAAAAATAATCTCGGAGGTATTCAATCACTTTGTTTAAAACCATGCACATTTAAGGAACAAAAAAAAATATCTTCTCTTTTGTGCCTCCACACTGTTTGTGCTGCCAGTAGCTGTCTCCTGTTAATAACTACTTAAATAAATACCTACAAAAGAAAACACACAAAACACAAGAAAACTGCATGTTTCATTAAATAAACATGTGTCAAATAAATGAGTTTGCTGTTAGCAGAGGTGCCAAAAGTACACACATCCTTCACTCAGGTAAAAGTATAGATACTTATGTTTTAAAAGACTTAAGGTAAAGTATTGACTGCACTTTTTCACTAAAGTTAAAGTAAAGAGGTTTGAGCTCTGACATGAACTTATGTAAAAAGTAGCCATCACTACTACCTGTTTTAGTGTCACGCTGGTGACTGGACCTCATATCATACTAATATATTAATACAAAATAATTTGACATCTTGTTACCTAATAAGTGTATCCAGGCTGATCATCCACCATATAGAACACAAGCAGAGAAAAGATTATGATGATCAGGTGATCAGTTTACATCACTGACTCCCTCTGTCTCATCCTTGTTATTCCCAAACTTCTTGTTGCCTTCTGCCTTGCTGATTGTTAGCTTCGTAAACTAGTCTACATCTGTGGTGTGTCAGAGCCAGCAAATGATACACCAGTGGTAGATTGAAAAAGCCGCACAATGACAAGAAATAGGTTGATGGGCTGCGGTGTGCAAAACGGTGTGCAATGAAAAGAAGAAATACTGATCATGTCAACAAATAAATTAAAAGTAAAGTAATGAATCTGGTTTAAAAATACAATTAAAAAAAGTACAGATATTTGTGCAAAAAAAATTTAATGAGTGAAAGTAAAAAGTTGTTCAAATAAATAGTGAAGTACTGATACCACAAAAATCTACAGTATTTGTATATTTGTACTCCCACCTTTGGCTGTTAGACACAATGAGTTCTGTGTGTGTATATCAGCAGAGCATACGTTTAAAAGTAATTTCATTTTACATATTAAGGTATTCTATGAGGTGCTGAAAAAATGATCAAACAAACAAAATATGAACAAGCAAACAAATCTTTAGGATTTGTGTGGTGTTTAATGTTTTAACTCATTGTGTTCTTGTATGGATTTCAGCATGGTTGGGTGTATAATTACAGCTTTATAGATCTTGTCCACAAGGGGGCAGCGCACATGTTAGGGCTTACTGGAGTCATAGCCATAGGCTATTGTAGTGGTGGTGCTAGTATTCCAGAAAGCAGAACGGACCTGCAGGGTAACCAGGGTAACCAGTGGAACTGCCTACTAGGTGCTAACACTAGGTGGATTACTTAGAACTTTGAAAGTTTATAAGTTAGGTCATAAGAAGGTCCTAAGGTGGCTCACCGAGAAAATAAACATTAAAAAAATGTTCCAACACAATTTCTCTTGTACCAGAAATTTATAGATTCATCATGACCTTCAAGAACCTCCAGCACCACTAGCATTACTAATATCATGTAATAGGGAGGCAATCTACACTGCCGTATAAACATCGTGAATCTCTTTCTATTAATGCGTTGGATTTAACCACAAGAAGTAAGAGAAGAAAGAGCTAAATAATAGGTCAAATAGACTGAATAATATTCATTATTTAATTCAAAACAATCTAACTATAATTCTAAAGGGCCTATATCGAGCATTCCGATTATGCACGTGTAGCACATACATTTTTATATGACACTTGTATTAATTGTATGACATTTACAATTCTATTATTTACAGAAATGTAGCCTATGTTGTAACCTACAAGTGTTATAAGGACATGGGGTATATCCGTAGGAGAATGCTGAGGATGGAGCTGCCAGGCAGGAGGAAAAGATGAGGTTTATGGATGTGGTGAGAGAAGACATGCAGGTAGTTGGATTGAAAAAGGCAGATGTAGAGGACAGGGGGCAATGGAGACGGATGATCCACTGTGGCCACCCCTAAAGGGAGCAGCCGAAAGAAGTAGAAGAAGTAGTTGGTAAATTCTAATAGTACCTCAAAATAATCCCATATTGCTACCTCGTTGCAATTCAATAAGGACATTGGGTTGTAGTTTGTACAGATGTTAGCATGTTTTACCATGTTCTTATGGGGTTTCCTGCAGGCTCTCTGTTTTCCTTCCACTGTCTTAAAACATTCAGATTTCCACATGTGTGCATGGTGTCCTGGGATGGATACATTTCTCCTGTTTTGTACCCAGTGTTCAACTTTTATATGGTAGTGTATGTGATAGACAGGAAGCTTTACATTTTTATGCTATGCCAAGTGTATTGCCTATGCAAATGATCTCGTGAGTAGAGGTAGGGATTATATAGTAATACAGATCTCAGTTCTTCAGACGCTTAGATCATCAACCTCAGAATAATACATGTATCTCATTACAGAACAGCTAATGATCCTGTCTCCCCTTTGCTAAATTACATTCAGTAAGTCATTTGTGCAGTCACCACGCCATAGTAGAACCTGCAAAACTAGCTATAATCTTTTATTTCCATTCATTATTTAACTCAATTCAAAGACTAAGCCAAAACACACATCTTGCCTTGCACACACTTTTTCATAGTCTGTATTAGATTGCTACATGAAACAAGTGGGAAACTTATATGGTCACTTGACACTCAGTGAACGCATTCTTTCTGTAGGCTGCATGTGGGAGCAGACTCAGAATGTTGACGTAGGTACACTACTACACACTGGCCTAGAGGCAATGCTACTATTGTGTTATCTGGTAGAGCAGGTTGTTGGAGGGTTGTACTCTTTTCCTCCCACAAGTGTCAAATCACTTTCCTTTAGTTGCCTTATTCCAATTAAGTAAGCAAAAACCACAAAAACCAAGCAGAAATATTTCCTATTCAGTGTGGTTAGATGTCTACTACACAAAACCAAAGGAGCTCTGAGAATTTTCTAGATTCATTTAGCAAAACATAAACATAAAAATGGCTGCGTTCTTAAAATTGTGCATGTATCTTGCAATCAAAGTTGCTTCTTGTAGTGCTCAAAAGAAACGCAAGAAGCAGAATGAAAGAAATGTGTTTGGGAACTTTTTGTTGACTCTTTTCAGTTGGGTGCACTAGGCCATTAAACATAGCTTAAAATAAACCACCCGTGTTTCAAGTTGACACTGCTCTGTAAAGTTCGTAGGGGCGAATGAAATTGAGCATGTAAAGAATGTGCAGTGTTTCAGTAAGAGAGCTTCAGTCCAAGGGATAATGCTCTGCTTGAATGAATGTCCAGCAAGAAATATAGGCTATATACGTAGGCATTTAGGCTACATAGATTTATGGGTCTTTTCAGCATGAAAAACAAAAGCTGGTGCTTAAAAATACATGAAGGTTTTGTTTCTATGCCTATTTCTATCATTGACTCACATACATATGCACAAGCACATGTGCACATACACACACACAAAACACCAGTACTGGGCTCCACAGGCCCCAGGCTGAGCCATCTTGGTGCTGAGGTGTTTGGTTAATGAGGACTCCTGCTTACATAAGCCTGACTGTTGATGCCATGGCCAGTCTGACATGTTTAAATAAGTCAGACCGGATTCCTACTGAGGAACATGTCTCTGGGGAGACAGTCCAAAGTGCTCTACTGCGATACGGGGCTCAGAACAGTTCTGATAACAAGGATGAGAGAAACACACACTGCTACATGAAGATCATGGAGGGCTTTGTGCCATACAGCACACTCCAGCCCTTCTGGTGCTGCTTTGATATTAGCACCAAAGGAGTTTCATGACCTCCAGTGCTGCGAAAACTAACCCCAGAGAGCACTCAAAAGAACAGTCTGACCTGGGGAACATTACTGATTATTAACTTTAATGTTTTCAATGATGCAAAAGCAAATGGGTTTGATTATGACAAAAAGGCAATGGGTGTGAATGCTGTTTAGAGTACACTGGTGAAATATTAAATATAAGGCCAGTTAAAAGACAAGAAGAGCACATGCGCACACATGCGCGCGCACACGCGCACACGCACACACACACACACACACACACACACACACACACACACACACACATTTTACAAAGATTCTTTAGCTGATATTGAGCACCCCTGACCATGAATTATTCCTAAAAGCCTAAAAAAAAAAGTCTTTGTATTTCTCTGTAATCTTGTGCAGCATGATAACATGCTGTGGGGTATTTATATATTACATTTACATTGTATTCGCTACGATTCTACTCAAAGCAGCTTAACAATAAAACAGGATTCAATCCAATCATTGATATGAGTGAGCAGAGATTTGTTTTAAGATGCTTTTATCTAACAACTCATACGGTTCAGATTGTATTACAGTCTAAGTCTGGAGTTTATCTGGAGTTATATGTTAGGTGATATACTTGAAATAGCTCATCTATTTAAACAGGCATCAAATGAAAGAATGAGCACAATTTAAACGAGTGCTGTAGGTGGAATATAGCAAAATTATGTTGCTGGGTTGTAAACCAGAATAAATATTTAAAAAAGAGGGAAGGAAAATCATTCTATCATTCAGTCATTTTATTCTAAGCATACAATGTACTGTGTACCTCATTATTTTAAAATAATTCTACACTTGAGGGATGACAGGGGCAAAATTCAACACAAGAGCTCTGGTAAATATTATTATGCAAAACGTTTTATTCAAACAAAGTATGGGTAAAATGAAATAAACCACAGTAATACCACAGAGAACTGACAAACAAGATCATACTTATTCCAAACCATTCTTATTCTTTAACCTGAATTACAATAAATATTTTCTTATCTAACTGCCAGTCATTGATTTGTTGAAATTTAACATCATTATTAATCTTGCAGTTTTTAGTTTTATTGCTTGCTAAACTATTCTACTTCATTATTTTTCTACTGCTGACTGGGTTAGAAATCTTGCATACTACAGTACATTGTTTTTTTCCGATACACTACCTTACAAGATACTGAACTGTATGTATAATATATATGCTCAAATCTATTGGTTCCTATTGCAGAGAGTTGTCATGGATGTATTTCATAAGCATAAGTCTGGCATATGAAGAATTTGCCTGGCAGATTCGGCAGAATAATAGAACCAAGAAGTTTATTAGTGATTAGTGCCTTAGGCTGCAAAACACACCTGAGCTACTTCTTCCATGTGACCGTTACTTTACAGGGCTCCAAAGTCTCATATCTGACGTCTCAACTTTAGATTAATCACAGTACTCTTGCCTCAAAAATAACTGCAGTCAGACGTACGTATGGAGGACCTTGTTGGTGTTTACCTTATCATTGACAATAGTTTGTCTTAATACATATAGTGCCTGAATTATAAGCACTTATCTTTTACACCTAAAGTGTAGCAGAATTATGCTTTTTAGGGTCCAGAGGTTGAGGCTGCATCAGCTGCGGCATTTGACAGGAGGAGCGCCACTGGCAAAATTCATTTGTAGGATCTACAACATCAGCAAAAATACCTTATCTCAACAAAGCAGACTTCCAGACCAGCAACAGTGGCATGTGAATATTTGACATATTTTATATGCATCTAAGGAAATTTTAACTATTTACTAAAGGTTGGCTTCTTTCAGCAGAACCATTGAGTATGCTCCTCCATTGGTATGCATCACTGCAGAGCTCAATTCGGTGTGTGTCGTGTGTCTATATGTGTGTGGGTTCAATGTGGGTGCAGTAAATGTAAAATGTCTCTAACTGTGAATTAATCACTCACAGACCAATAGCAGATTTAATCATTGTACAGCATGCTTCTCATTTAACTCAAAGAGTTTTCTATTGTTTTTTTTTTTTGCACTTAAAGTAGGTGCCAAAAATGAATACAGTTGTGGGTAAACAATTGTCTCTGCATTGCAACAAAATGCACACAAACAAACAAATAAAATTGTATGAATCTTTAGTAACAACATACTGTTCTGGAACCCAAGTCTAAATCATCTTCTTCTTTCAGCAGCTCCAATTAGGGGTCTCCACAGCGGATCATCCGTCTCCAAACGACTCTGTCCTCTAGATCTGCCTCTTTCAAACCAACTACCTGCATGTCTTTCCTCAATACATCCATGAACCTCCTCTTTGGCCTTCCTCTTTTCCTCCTTCCTGGTGGCTCCATCCTCAGCATTCTTCTACTGATATACCCCATGCCCCTTCTCTGCACATGTCCAAACCATCTCGATCAGGCCTCTCTCACTTTGTCCCCAAAACATCCTACATTCGCTGTCCCTCTAATAAACGCGTTTCTAATCCTGTTAATTCTCGTCACTCCCAATGAAAATCTCAACATCTTCATCTCTGCTACCTCCAGCTCCACCTCCTGTCTTTTACTCAATGCCACCATCTTTAAACCATACAACATCACAGGTCTCACCACAGTCCTACAAACTTTCCCTTTCACTCTTGCAGATACTCTTCTATCACAAATCACTCCTGCCACTCTTCTCCACCCACTCCACCCTGCCTGCACTCTTCACTTCTCTAACACACTCTCCATTACTTTGCACTGTTGACCCCAGGTACCTAAACTCATCTACTTCTTCTGAATGCAACTGCACCACTCCACTGCCCTCCCTCTCATTCACACACATGTACTCTGTCTTACTCCTACTGACTACTATTCCACTTCTCTCCAGCACGAACCTCCACCTCTCCAGGCTCTTCTCATCCTGCTCCCTACTCTCGCCACAAATCACAATATCATCCGCAAACATCATAGTCCACAGAGACTCCTGTCTGACCTCATCCGTCAACCTGCCCATCACCACTGCAAACAGGAAAGGGCTCAAACCCGATCCTTGAGGCAATCCAACCTCCACCTTAAACCAGTCTGTACATTCTACTGCACAATTCACTGCTGTCACACTGTCCTCATACATGCCCTGCACCACCATCACATACTTCTCTGCCACACCTGGCTTCCTCATACAATACCACAACTCCTTTTGACCTTCTCTATACTTCTCCATCAACATTCTCAAAGCAAATATTGCATCTGTAGTCCTCTTCCTCTGCATGAAACATGCTGTTGGTCACCTCTTCTCTCTACCTGGCTTCCACTACTCTTTCCCATAACTTCATGGTGTGACTGATCAACTTTATTTCCCTGTAGTTACTGCAGGTCTGCACATCTCCCTTATTCTTAAAGATCAGTACCAGCACACTCCTTCTCAGAAGAGACTCCTTCTCTTCAGCTTCATGTCCAATCACCATATCAGAAACTCTCTTTTCAGCCACACCATATAAGAACAGTTTAAAGCCCCCTTTAATGTTCCTGGCCTTACTCTCTTTCCACTCCTGAACACAAAACATGTCTATATTTTTCAGCTCCTTTATATCAGCTAACTCTCTCCCTTAACCAGTCATAGTACCAACATTCAAAGTACCAACCCAAACCTCCACTCTCCTACACTTCTACTTTTCCTGCTGTTACTGTAGATGTCTTCCTCCTCTCCTTCTGCTTCTTTGGCCAACAGTAGCCCAATTTGCACCGGTACCCTGTTGGCTAACAATACCTGTGGCAGTCGTTGGTAACCCGAGCCTCCATCCAGTATAAAATTCTGTGGCGTGATCCACATATTTGATTTGGCACGTTTTATGCTGGATGCCTTTCCTAACGCAACCCTCCCCATTTATCTGGGCTTGGGACTGGCACTAAGAGTACACTGCCTTGTTCAACCCTAATGGCTGAAACCCAAGTCTAAATAAACAGTTATAATATATATATATATATATATTTATATATATATATATATATATATATATATATATATATATATATATATATATATATATATATATATATATATATATATATATATATATATATAAAGGTTTTGCCATTCCTATTTTGGCTCCAGACCTATACATATGGGGTGAATGAAATTTTTTATATAGATATAATGACTGCAATTAATGTCTGCAAATATATTATTTGACCAATATTTGTTGAGGTCCTTGTGTGCCAGGCAGAAATTATAAAAAAGAAAAATCCCATCTAATTAACTCAAGAGCAGAGAACCTGTCATCAGCAAGAAAAATCAATGCCTTGAAAATACTGCAATATACCACTCCCAGACAGCACACATTCTAGTTGTTTTACTTGAATTTGAGTAAGTTTTAGGATTTAAAAAACACACAAACAAAAAAAAACAGTCAATCTGAATTTTTTGTACTATAGACTACTGTATCTGTGAGTAACTTAGAATTTGGTGAAAACAAAAGCAGCAAATTTGCTGTTCAACAGAGAAACTGGTGACCCATTTTCATGTTAGCACAAGCATCTGTCTGGACTCGGGGGTTTCTCATCTAGGATTCATTGGCATCATGAATGTGAGTGGATTACAGCAGGATTTCTACTGCTATTTACTTTGCATGTTTCCTACAGGCCTTAATGATCCAAGCACCCAAAGTACATACTACTGTGCACTACAGGCCTTATTGATCCAAGCTGCTAATGTCAAGTCTAATTGAAGAATAATATGCCAGATCTATATATGAATCATAGAACAGTCTAGACATGACCAATGTAACATAAAAATCTAAAATGAAGATACATTTTTATCTAAACTGGAATCCTAAGGAAGTATTGAATATGGAAATTCTTATTTTCCCCCAAATGAATATAAATATTTAGGGGATCTTAAATCTGGAAAATTTGTGACCTATAAAGTATAAAGTACTTTAGTTGATAACAGCAATGTTAAACTGTGCGGGCTATATCAGCACACATCAGCAGATGATCTGTTTGCTTTTATTTACAAAACATCTTCTACATGGTTGTCATGTCTTTGTCAGCAAACACAGAATCATCTCTCCAACTCATGATGAACTTGTTTTAACACATTCAGTGTTATGCGTATAATTGCACTTTCAAATGGATTGCTTGAAATGGACTTTTGAGCTTGATCTTTTCCTGGTCCAATGACTCTATCTATGGCGCTATCTGTAATCTTGTAAGGTCTCACAAAAATGCTGACATAGTCTTATTATTTGCATCTACATGTGTACACCAAACAAGAACATGACACCTATTGCTTGAGCCCACTCATTTTAATAAGTGATCATTTGAACGAAATATTTGACTGACGTGTGTTTCTTGTTGACCAGGTGTGTCCATTTATTGTTTTCTTGTATTCTTCGTATTATTTTGTTTAATAATTAACCAAGCCGAGAAAAAAAAGCAATTTTAAAACATTGAGAAAAATTAATCACAGCCATTGCACAGGCATTGGACATAACCAATACAACTATCAGGAACGTATTTCAGGAACAAAAGAAAATGCCTTACTATTTTCAGTGCTTTCAGAGGGAACTACACTGTAGCCCTTACTACATTTTAAAGTATCTAAGGGGAAGTTACCATACACCCCTGTATAAACTACAGTTTCTTTTGTAGCTAGCAAATTGTATGTTGTGCTTCATTTCAGAACAAAAAGAAAAAAGCTGCCCAACGACTGTTTTAGATGAGCATTGTGAGATGTTTTCGCATGTGCTATACAATGGCAGTTCCTAGTTTCCAGATCTACTACGAATTCTGGATAGTGTTATAAATGTTGCGCAGGTAGCAGTATTAGCCTACTGTGACTTATTTCATTATTTTTATCCCTGTAGTCATGGAATCTAACGTCATACACTACACGGCCAAAAGTTTGTAAACCCCGAACATCACATCCAAATACAGTTTCAACTTTGCTTTAACACTAACTCTGCTCTGAGAAAGCTTTCCACCAGAGAACAGAGAAGCCCAAACGTTTTCCTACAAAGTGACAGAAATCATACTTGATTGAGGGCTGAGGGATGAAAATAAATGTTGCATTATATAAAAAAAAATTATATCAGAATTAAGGTTACCATGGATCCTTTCAATTATGATTTAATGTTTAAAAGTAATACTTGATATTAATATAACTAATAATGATGTAATATTTACAAAAAATACTTAGTTATATTTTTGTTGAAAGATCGTGTTCGTTGGGTATAAAGAGAAACAATCCAATTTATTGTACAGTAGAGCTCTTAACCTATTGAGAAACATAAAGGTGGTCCTTATTTTTCAAGAGTTTTAGAGTGTGGAGCGTAGCTTTGGAGATTTGTCCAGTCGGACACAGGAGCAGTGATAAGGTCAGGCACTGATGTAGAGTGAAGAGGCCTGAGATACATGCTGCTTTCAGTTCATCCCAAAGGTGATTAGTGAAATTAATAAGGGTCTCTGTGTAGCACAATTAAATATTTCAGCTCCAAACTCCAAACCATGTCTTCATGGAGCTCAGTTTGTGCACAGCCACATCATCATGCTGGAACAGGGAAAATGGCATCCTATATAAAAGGCTATGAACTTCATGGTGGGAGTTTGGGGAAGGAAGGTTCATACTGTATATGATTATAATGCTCATGTGCCTACAACACATCACTACTCATGACTCCAGCCTTTTATTGCTTGAATAGTTTCTCAGGTATCTGCTGAGTTCTGTCCACCAGACTCTGGTAATTGCTGTTAAAAAGTTCTTAATAGAAAAAATAAAATAATAATTTTATATATATATATATATATATATATATATATATATATATATATATATATATATATATATAGTTGATGTCTATCCAATTATCGCGACTATAACCGAAATTCCCCAGGACACAAACGCGTTTTTGGACGCCGCTCATTACCGACTGACGTTCTGCTTTTGAGTGAGAGACGTTGGGAAACTGTGACTTCTCCGAAGAGATCAGACGCCATTGCGGCTCCCGCTTTCCACGTTTTCCTCTGTCGTAGTTCCGGAACACGAGCAGCCCCATTGGAGCCATTGTGGCGCCTGGTTGTCCAGTTTCCCAGCCTAGAGAAGGCGGAGTCTGGATTTGTGGAAGCAGAGAGAGAGAGAGAGAGAGAGAGAAAGAGTGAGAGCAGAGGAGCGGCGGGGCGGAGTGGTGTGGAGCGGAGAGGAGCAGGGCAGAGCGGACTGGAGCCGCGGGACAGAGAGAGTAAAAAAAAAAAAAAAAAAAACACAGAAAAAGGGGACATCCAGCGAGTCCCGTCTGGTAGCGGAAGCGATGAGTGCG
This sequence comes from Silurus aristotelis, assembly GCF_946808225.1. Taxonomy (NCBI): domain Eukaryota; kingdom Metazoa; phylum Chordata; class Actinopteri; order Siluriformes; family Siluridae; genus Silurus; species Silurus aristotelis. The sequence continues at coordinate 17,700,202 of NC_139576.1, read as the reverse complement.
AACATCAAAAGCGTCTCCGGGCGATGAATATTGTCACTTTGCTGCAATTTCGGCACCAAAAGCGACTTGTTCTTGCGAGCCGGAGAGTAGTTTTGTGGAAGGACAGACAGCTGAAGCACTTGAACGGAGAGGGAAACATTGAGAGCTGTACATGTGGCGAGTTGTTTATAAAGCCAATAGAACCTGAACCTGGCGCCGCGGATTCATTAAAGCGAGCCGGGAAAACAAGCCTAAGGTGGGGCAGGAGGGTGAGAGACTGAGCGGGCTGAGAGCCTCCACTCCGTCCGCCGTTTCTCTCTGTGTGTGTTTAACTCACGGACATTTTTTTTTCTTTCGGTGGAAAACAATCCGTCACGTCATTTTGTTTCCGCTCGCAGGAATTTTTTTTGGGGAGCGGTGCACAGGCGCCTGCTGGTTCAGCTCGCGAGGAGCTCGAGCTCGAGCTCTACAGTGTGATATTCCCCGCCGTGGACACATTGCAGGCAGGAAATTGTCCCGTCTGGTTGTTGGACCATGGCCGACGACGACGTGCTCTTCGAAGACGTTTACGAGCTGTGCGAGGTCATTGGGAAGTAAGTGTCACGTTGGAGGTTTGCTCCAAACCCACACACCCCTCCACACACCCCCCACTGTTCACTGCAGCTTACCTGGGTGCAACAGCAACCCCGTGGTTAGGATTGTGGATGCAATGGCCTGCTGTCTTCTGTCTACAGTTTTAGATATAACACCTTCTTCCAAGGATGCTTCTGCAAACTGTACTTTCCCTGTTGTGTATATATGTAACCCTATAGAAGAGTTAAAGGTGCATACTTGGTTATTGAGGACCAGGTCAACCAGTGTCCCCTTTTATTGAGATAATAATTAGCATTATTATATCATGCCTTACTTGTACAAGGAATTTGTCATGATGTTGAATAACTTTTATTCCTTTTAGTACATTTACTTTCAAAGTTTTAGTTCAGTGTGTACAACGAGAAACAATTAAATTTATTATACAATAGGCTTCAATCCCTTGTACTGCTTTCAGTAACCTCTAATGAGAAACATGAAGCTTGTGCTTATATTTTTGTTACAAGTTTTTCCAAATGGCATTCCCCCAACATTTTTTCCTTGGTGGGCCAAAACAAAGGTCACCATGATTTTACTTTTATATATATATATATATATATTTTTTTTAAATCTTTAGTCAAAAAAAAAAAAAATGCATCAAATGTCCAATAGTATACTATAGTATGTCTCTATTCTTTTTTATATATTTGCATTAATTTTTTTCTTTGCTGCTGTAACAGAGAAATTTCCCCACTGTGGGACGAATCAAGGTATATCTTATCTTAAAAACCAAAAGTGCATTAAATGTCCTCTGAATGCACCTTACAGATCAAAACAAAACAAAACTGCCTGCTTACTCACGTTTAGCGATGGATACATCCTTGATAGGATGCCAGTTCAATTGCATGCACATTCACACAGTTGTACACAATCAAGCACAAATGTAGATATTTTAAATGTGGAAGGAAACCAGAGACCCCCCAAAGAAACCTTGTTTAAACTCCGCATCCTGAAGACGATTCAACTCTTTTGGCTGTGCAAGTGACAAGTACTGCAGAAGAACACGAGAAAAAGCTTGGCAACTTCATATTTTTGTTATCCATAATCTTGATTCATGTGCAGTGCACTGGAAAAGGAGGCACTTGCAGGTATTCCTATTCGAGTTCACGATAGCATCCGTTTCAGCAGCATATCTATGGTAAAGTTTTAAAGATAACTGCCTCGGGTATTCGTGTTGAGCTAATCTGTGGTACAAGTTGGGTGACTTCTGGTTGTTTTGTGACGCAAGGGTGGGTCCGCACATGTACCAGCAGGCTCAAAAAGTTGTAGAGCTCATAGTGAAACCATGTTTTGAGTCTTGCTGTGAAAGACACTTGGACTTTAGTGGTAAGTCAGACATATGAAGAGGAAAAAAGAAATATAAAGGAAGAGATTTTAGAAAGTGGAACGTTATTAGTATCCATGTCATGTCTCCTGTTGCATTGAGCCTTATAAAACAAACAAAAAACCCCCCTGAAATCCTCAAGTCAAAACGAATCTCTTTTGGTCAAATCCTGCATCATAATTCACTATTATCTAAAGAAAGAACATCTACCAGAATGTTTTGTGTAATTAATGTACACAAATGTGAGGGGGAAATATCAACCAATATCCTCCATATGTCGTATATCAATCTTGAAAGATCCGACTGATCAGAGGTGTCAAGCAGGTTCACTTTTTTGTGGTTTTTTGCTTGCTTATTTTTTTCCTTTATGGCGTTAGCAAATAAAAACATGTCTGTGTGTACATGGGGAGAGTCAGAAAGAGAATTGATCCACACTTGGAGTGTGTCCATGTTTCTGAAATACTTGCTCATTTGTTGTATTGTTTTTTTTGAGGTTTGTAAATCTGATAACTGTTAATTTATGTGTTCATTTGCTGTAATTGCCAATATATTACAAAGCAGTAAGCCACAAAAATTTTACAATGAATAATCTTTGCTTCGCCATGTTTTGCTGGTAGATCATGTTATGATAACATGATCCAGTATGCGCACATGGTGTATATACAAACGCTGTAACTGAGAGAAAATAACGATTAGGCGTATTGCAGGATTTAATTTGCTGTTGGTATGGGTGGTCTATTTTTAGCTTGGGATTCTGCGATTCTTTATTGGACAGGATTTACTGGATCAGTTACCTGCAGAATTTAAAGTTGCGATCAATGCTGGCGATCTTGCTAATGTCAATCAGACTTGGCGTCTGAAGTAGAGCGAATCCCATGTTTCCCCATACAGACTTCTCACTCTAATACTGCCCCTCCACAGACACACAGACACACATACAGCTGGTCTGTATTTTTGCTTTCGTTGGCAAGCACTCCCCTCTCCTTAGAGCACCTATTTATTAAAAATGTCAAGCAATGAATTTGGCAAATGTTTTGATTAATTGGTACAGTAATAATATTCCCTGGCTTAGGGAGTACAAAAATATAGTTGTTTCCAAAGTAATGGCATTGTTGAGATTTTTTTTTTTATGCAATACTACAATTAGTATCCTGATAAGTGCACTGATTTGTCAAAAGTAAGTGCAGAATTAAGCTGGTGGAGCATCTGATTCACGGCAGATGTACAGAATCTAGCAGTTATTTGAGAACAAGCTATGAATCAGCTTCAGCTGCACAGGAACCGACCTATTCCCCTTAGGTGTTTATTTACATGTCATATGCATTCTTCAAGCCCAGTTTACCCTCATATACATTTAGTTTCAATGACACACAGCCCAAATTATGCACGTAATATAAAGGATTTAAAGAGCTGATGAGCATGCACCCATTACTCAATTAAAGAAATAACACACTTTTAGTTTTCATTCATATGCTAATACCAAACCCTATTACCAGTATGTATCTCAATGGTATGATTTGGCACAGTTAAGTGCACTGTGCACAGCTTGATGAATAAAGCCTGTCGTTGTTGTTTTTCCTGAAATTCCAAAACTTGGGACCAGTTTAAAACTGTGGTTTTGCTCTGGTAGTCTGAGAGTGATGCAACAGGATAATGAGATTTTTGCTGATCTGTAGAGTCGGAGAACAGTGCAGGCCGGAGGCTCAGAACACAGTTTTATTCTGGGTGACTTCACCCCAGTTACTTTTTAATCCAAACAAAACCCATCTCTTTAATAGAGCTGATTTTACAGTTTGTTTAATATGGTAGTGGAGCCGAAGTGCTGCATGCGCATCGTCACTTGTGACAAACACAGGCTAGTTTTCTCTGCATTGATGTTCGCTGACACACAGTTGGAAATGACCTTACATTATGTTCATATGGGGGCCTTCAGGCTCATTCTCAGAGTCAAAACAGCTTTGTCTCTGTATTTAATTTAACATTTTATTAGATTGCATTAGTTTATAAAGGGAAGCGTTCCAACAGTCACAATCATTTAACACGGCTCCATGACACAGAATTAAGCAAATCGTCATCTGTGTCAGCACTCAAGTGCAAACTGAGAACGTCAGGATGAATGTACAGGGTATACAGGCAGCTGACTTGTCTGCGAATATTCACAAGCGGCTTTATTTACACTTATTATAGCAGTCATGCATTTGTACACACCTATTTCTCTTTACTTCCTGTATTTTACACCTTTAATAAATATAGTAAGATGGGGATAGCAAATTATTATTTATTTTTTTATCGGAAATTTTTTTGTCTATTTGTCTGTGGTAAAAAATACTATATCTATATAAAAATCCAAACCATCTTTTGTTTTAGATATAAAAAATAAATAACCACGCTTTGTTTTAATAACGGGTTTGCAAGCTCTTGGTATTATGTCAATTGGTTTTGTCAGGTAATCACCTGGGAGACGTTTCCAACTGTTCTGGAGATGCTGCGACATATGCTGAACACTGGTTTGACACTTTATTCATTTTAAAGATTCAATTAGGCCTGTCCTGACTAATGTTTAAAATGATTATAATGATTAAATATATCTAAAACATCAAATCTAGCAAATATAAGAAATCAAGAGGTAGGGGAAAAATAAACATCATGCCTCCACTATCCCCCCTGAACCCAGCTCTTTTGAGCGGTATTATATTATATTATTGATTTATTTTTAAATAATGAGGTCACTAGGAGTATGTGCCATTAGCTTTGATTTGTAGATGAAAGACATGCATTCCTTGGAGGATGCTGCTGGGTGAAAAGCATGACTTCTCTTGACAGTGTTGTGACTTCCTGGGGCTTCTTATTGCTCTGAGCTCAGTGGATGGCAGCTCTTAAAACAGTGACACAGGAGGCTCACCATGAAGCTCTGTTTTATTACAGATGGTAGCCTGCATTATGGGTTATTTAATTCAGGCACAGCTTATTGCTCTGATTAAACCAAGTCTTTTTTTTAACATTCATATCTGAGTGGTGACCAGGCTTTCATTATGACTAACAGGAACATATGCCGGAAAGTGGACATCTTTGTGGATGGAGATCGCAGGGACAGCTCTGGAAATAATGTTAAAATCTATATTAATATTATGTGCTAACATTAACCTTGTGTCAGTATGTGACCTTAATGTGACTCTTGTTTTAGGATTTGTCTGTAACAATCATTATTGCCTGTTATTGTTGCTTTTTTTTTTTTTTTTTTTTACAAAAATGTTTTTATATAAGTTGTGCACTAATTTTCTGTGGTTTAGAGAACTGGGATTTCTTTGCCCAGCTACACCTCATAAGATATGATAAGATATACCTTTAATCGCCCCACAGTGGGGATATTTCTATATATTTCTACAGCAGCAAAGAAAAGAAAGAAAAAAAAAAATGCTTGAATGATGATGATAAACAGTTTTGCACCAGGAAAGTAATCAGCATCATGCAGTTTGTGTATCCATATAGCCATGTACAGGACAGGAACAATCCCCCCCCCCCATTCTGAAACACATCTGCAATATTTTCTAATGAAATCAGTCGAAATGTGAAATTACTCTAAATACAATAATCTGAACAAGTATGTGGTGTTGTGGTGACACGGCAGGTAGCATTAATCTCGCACAGCTCCAGGGACACCAGTTCAATCCTGAGCTCTGGTTACTGCAGAGTTTTGCAAGCTTTGTACTTCAGCCAGGTCAAACCACAAGGTGACTTGGTTACTCTAAATTGCATGTAAACGGATATGAATGTGTCTGCACTGGTGTCCCATTCATGGTGTATTCTAGCGTATTCATGTCCTATTCGTGTTCCCAATCTCCACCATTATAAATGAATGAAGGCTAAAGCACTAACTGAAGATGTGCAAACAAATCTGGGAAACTCTGCAGCCTCTCATTTGAAACAGTTATAGATAAGCAATTTCCATCTCTCTTATGAAAATCGCAGGAGCATAATACATGTGGCCAGAAAAAAAAACAAGCGGTGGAATGAAATCTGTCACCTGTTACAGTCATCTTCAATACAGTAATATAGATATTGAGCATTTCTCTATATACCTTTACCACCGCATTATCGCAGCAAATATCCCAAATACATTTACAACATCCCCAAAAATGTATAATATCATGATGTCATTTGAAAGCCTCAGACTCACTTCAGGTCCTTGACTTTCAAACGCTGGTGTGATCTCTCTTCACAGAACAGGAAATTGTTCCTGTCACTTCTTAATGGGCACCGCACTGAGTGCTACTACACTAGTAGGTCTTTTCAGGTCAGCAGCCTTATTTAGACACAAAAGACAGTGTTTAATTACACTTCCACCTGGGAATTTAAAGTGATCTCCTATGACGGAGTGCCCATTTTTTGGCATTCTGTATGCAGCGTTGTATCCCACCCGAGCTGCTGACTGCTGTGCTTCCGTGAGTTTAGCGAAGTGAGGAGTGCAGCTGTGTGTTCCTGCGATTGCAGGTGTGTTCTGTATATAACTTAACGAAAGGTTGTTGTTCAACAAAACATGGACAATTAAGAAAATACTTTCTGGTGGATTTTTGGTTTGTTTCATTAAACAGGATATGACTGACTTTTAAATTATACCTTTGTATGTGCTTTTCAACAGAGAGTTCCCTTATAGTTCTTAATGAGCTAGTTTCTTCTCATAAGCTTTTTTTTAGTATTCAAGGTGATTTCCTCACAGTTGTGTTTTGCTTGTATTAACACTTAACAGATGTTTGTATTCTTTTAAAATCCTGTTTTTTATTTTTATTTTTTATTATAAATTGTATCTTCCCATAGCACATCTTTAAATCCCTGCTTTATTTTTTTGTGTGTGTATAGACCAGGGGTACCCAACATGGTCGCCCGCAAGGACCACACGAGTCGCTCGCGGGCCTTTTCTAAAAATAGCTCACCATAGCGCCACTTACCAGTGAGCTGCATCGAATTTTTTAGTTGTTATTCTTTTTTTGTCACGGTCCGACCAAGAGAAGGAAACCAGAGTATGGTTAAACACCTTGTCTTTATTTAGTCTGAACATATACAAGGCAGAGGCTTGAGGAGAAGTACGAACCGGAGAGCGGGTATAAACCGCAATGCGGGTAGAATCCGTAATGCGGGTAGTCCAGGGATGATCGCCAATGTGAACCGCTAAAGGCAAAACTATCTTGAGCGCTTGCTCCAAAGCGGAGCCAGGAAGTACGGGAAATACTAGTGGTAGAAAGTCCAGTAGATCTATCATGGCAACGTGTAGATCCGACTGTGAGTGAGGTGGAATCGGGACTTTATAAAGGGAAGAGGTAATGGGGAACAGGTGCATGTGATTAGAGCAGGGAGAGGCTGAGTGAGAGTTAGAGCCTCGGAGGGACGCGTGGCTGGGGGTTCCCTGACAAAATCACACTTCCATTCAGCAAATTTGTTATTTCAGAAATGTGTATCAAACTGGTGGCCCTTCACAATAATCAGTACCCAAGAAGTAGCTCTCAGTTTCAAAAAGGTTGGTGACCCCTGATCTTTAGGCTATTCTGTCGTACCTTTTGGTTGCAAAGTTACTCTGAGAGTTGTTGTGTGGTCTTTGGTGTGTTTTCTCACTTACAGAACCTGGCATCAACTTCTTACTCACAGCTCTGATGTCCCTTTTCCGTGACTCTCAGTACTGGCTTCCTTGCTCCTACTCTTTGACCTATAGCTTTATTAACTCCACATTGAAAACTGTTTGCAGTGAAAGAGCTTACTTGCCCTTTTGTTTTCTTATGTAAATGAACATTTCATAAATGTCTTCATCCCCTGTGGTAGTGGTAGCGATCTGTTTTTACCTGGACACACAAAAGTCTCATTGGAAATTGGAAACACATTTTGAACAGCATTTTAAAAGACACTAGAGCAGCATGACAGAACAAAACATTCATCCTAGACTATGAATTTGAATTTCGACAATGTCACAGCCATCGCATGGATAGGAGACTGATAGAGTAAAAATACGTCGTACTCCCTCGGTGGAAGGGATGGCATACTCTCCTCTGTCAATCACAGCAACACTACCAAATCATGGGCATCTCTAAGCTTGTTTGTATGGAAGGGGAAAAGCAGTGATGGCTGGTTTTAAATGTCTGAGAGGAATCACTTTAGTCTGTACAATCCCCACTGGCAGCTGTTTTAGGACGTGGGAGTGCTGGCTGACAGGTGATCAAAATGAGGGGGGAAAAAAACTATCTAGATTTAGAATTTTGCTCCTGAACCCTATACAATATAAATATGTACATGTTATAAGTGAATTCCTGCAATTTTTTCACCCTTGCCTGTTTGAGCTTAGAACTTCACAGCTTCACGAATCATTCAACATATTCAAAAGGGAGTTCAGACATACAGCTGATGAGAAAAGAATCATGCTAGAAAATGCTTAGGTGATGCGTAAAGAGCCATAGAATATGTGCGTGACAGACAGCCTGTGTGTAGTGTGAGCCACTAGTGGACTATTAGTTCAGCCCAACTCCCATCACTCTGGCTTTCTTTCCCTCCCCTCCAGCTACATGTCACAGCCACTTATCTACTCCCCCTCACTCTCACCCCATGTGTGTGTGTGTGTGTGTGTGTGTGTGTGTTGAACGTTCTCGCCTTAAGTCTGTCATATTTGCGTGATGTGATGTTGCTTCGGATGATGGGGATAATGCACATTCCTCGCATTCCTTCCCCTATATGTCCTAAAGTTTGCAAGAAACCTCTGAGCTGTTGGCTTAACTTTGAGTTACAGCATCATTTGTCTCTCTTGGGATGCTATAGGGACTCCAGCACCACATTTACATGAATGCATTTTTTATTTTATCTGCGGCTTGCCTGCAGGTCTCTGAAACAATGGTAGCCTCAGAAACCATTCATCTGGAAACCGAAACAAAAATGTTCTATATCAGCACCAGTTTGTGTCCTTTTCAAAGCCCTCCGTTAATATTGCATTAGTACAGTTTTCTGTGCTCCAGTGGTATAGCAAAGCTGCACGATCTTATTTAATTTCTCATAAGATTTGTGTATTGCAGGAAGGTAAAAAAGATATAAAAAAAAAAAGGCTAAATATATGTTTACTATTAAAGTATATAAAAATCCAAGAAAATATACAATAAATGATATCTCATAATATTAACTTTTGTGACATTTGTAATAATCTGTATAACAAAAACATTTTTTTTTGTTCTCATATTTTTTTTATATTTGATTCTTTTTCTGATGCAGTCCAGGCCTGAACAGAGCCTCTGCTAATCATTGTTGTGTCTTTGCTTTAAGGTGGACTGTAACAAAAACGCTCGATATGATATTGAAGCAGTTTTTAATGCCAAAATCATCCCAAACTGAACTTCTCATGTGGCTGTTTTATAGTCTGCGGCATTAAAAAAAAATTCCTTGCACCACTTTAGCCTGTCTCCATCTGATAATAACCTTTTACTAGCTCACAAAACTCCATACCAAGCTGTCAAGATCAACTGTGGCATTAAGAACTGAACTGGGGAACAATTAAAGGCACTTTTAATACATCTGCTCTATGGGGACAGTGGTCCAGCTCTACATCTAGATTTTAAAATGCACAGGCACATGATTGCTTAAATTAATGCCATGATTAATCTGAACGACTGTCATCACGGACAGTTCTGCATTCAACTGCTAGTTCACAAGGCTAAATATTCAAAATAGATTGGCCTTTTTTTCCTGTATGGCCATTTAACTTTGAGATCCAGTGAGTGGTAAGTTGTCATCGCTGTGTCACATTTTGCAATGAAATGAGTCCATGCAGTTGTTTGCTTTTCATCATATTGAGTGGTATGCAGTGAATCGAGTCCCACACCATGCATAACTAAGCAGTGGATATCAGTGAGCTAGTCGGCTATCAAACAACATTTCCCTTGATTGTGTCGGTCAGTGGCACACCTGATCCTGTCAGTTTTCTGCAGACAGGTGAGCACTTTATGATTTTGGGCAATTGATTAGGAAACTAAACTACAGAGGAAGTGAGTTTGGGATCACAGTAAGTTTGAACAGCCTGAAGATGGCTACCCTGAGAGCCATGTCATGTTCTGAACTGAGACTAACACAGAGAGAAAGTGTTATTTATCGCGTTCTGTTGACCCTCTCTATGAACCTCAAAAATCTTGAAGAGGGCTTTGCCCTTTATTAGAATCTTAAGAAGCTGTCAGCTGCACACAGACCACTGTGTGCTCAAGGAGCCCCCGAGGACACGTCAGCCCTTTTGACATTTTGGATAGCACATAGCTACTTTCCTGCGTGTTTTCCTCACCCTTTAGCAGTTGTTACAGCCCACATAGTGAAATGAAACCTCTGTACAGTGCACTAAATTTCAAATCAGAACATGGATTCTTTTACATTTTCTTTTTCTATTTACATAAGGACATAATAAGGCATTATAACAAATAGATCATTATTTGTCTGTGAAAAACACTGGAAATAAGCTTGTATTATAGTAGTTCTACAGAGTTAAAGAGGATTTTTTTAAGCTGAATTTTAATAATGAGAAAAAAAAGCCTATCTCTCTGTACAGTGCAGGCAGGATGGTGAAAACACTTGCGAATTAATAACATTGCTGAAGCATGTGAGAAGGAGAATATTGCAAACAGTAATCATCCTGTCTTCACAGTCTGCCTGAATTCAATTGTATTTAATGACCTTGTGATTTGCCTGTGAGTGGGAAGCGACACCAAACTGTGGCTGGTGTGTCTTCTGTTTTTCACACAGATGAAATAATGCAGAGTAGGTGGCTCTACAGATACAGACAATCAGAACCAAATTCCAACCCAGGGACGATCTGATCTACCAGCTGAGTTGATGAAAGAGGCGCTTGATAGCGCAAATTGGCTGTTTCATTTAGATATTGGCAAGCATCCTCTGTGCTAAAAAAAAGTGTCAGTGTTGGGTCCTTTCTCATTCACCCTAATAGCATCGTTTCCTTACAACGTAATCTTTTAAACCACATGCGAACCAAACTACTTTGCCCCATTTTTCATATGCTTCCTGGTTTGCACTCATTTGACATGTCTGAGACGTGTATTTATAGAGAAAATGCCCTAAAAAATTAGACACTGAGCATAATTGGATTAGTTTTGTGCTGATACCCCAGCTGGTAGCTTTAGGTTTGGAATGGATAGTAAATTTGGCTTGACTGGTCATCTCTAAAATAAGCACATGGCCTGAGAGCACTTCAGCACTCAGCTCAGCTGTATCCTCCCCAGATGTAATCACACTGCCTGAAATCGCATTGTGCACTGTTAGATGTGCTGTCTCGTATTTTATGAATGAACGCTTGCATTTTAAGCGCCTAACTTCGTGCACGACTTGTTGAACGTATAGTATGTATTATAAAAAACTTCAGTGAACTTTAGCATCATCTGTAATGTCTGTACAGAATGATGCATGAATATGTGAAGCTGTGAAATTACATCCGGCTTATTTATGAGCACATTACAAAAGCATCTTGATTAATTCATTCTGTTAAATCTCCCCAGCTGTAAAGATCGAAGAGTTTGTTCATCGTGTTTCTTAAAGAAATACAGAGAGAGACTGATGGCTCATGCTCGGATTTCGACTGGTAACTTTGCAAAATCAGGATCAATATCAGTCAAAATGTCTCATCTTGTGAATTGATGACGAGTAGATCCTCAAATTCTGGGCTTCAGTATTTGTCTGTATATGTCTGTGAAACACATGATCATACAGCACCTACACTATGGCTGGTGATATGATGGAATATCATATTTATATCATATCCTGGGTCACAAAGACCTTTCTCCACTACATTGTGTAATTACAATATAGATTTCTATGCAGAGTTTTACAAATGTTTTGACGTATATAAAATATAGCTGCACAAATTTGCCACCATGTCTGTATCCTTCCTTCTCCCCTGTTCTTCACTCTGTGTGAGCCTGTAGCAGTGCACTGGGTTTGTGTAAGTGGGACCGATGGAGCGTTTGATGGAGAGTTTTACAGTTGAGAACCTGCACTCTGGGCTGTAGTTTTTTAAGGTGACTGCAACTCCAGACTCTGCTGGCCTTCTACTCCTCTCTCCATTCTGTAGCCATGCACTTTGTTCCAGAGCTGGGTGCTGAAATTGGCTCAGCAAGCATCATTTCACCCACATAGCGCTGGACTGAAACAGTGACGTGTATTGTAATGCAGCTCACCTCCTGTTAGGGTGAGAGCATGAGCAAGCAAAGCCAAACACACACACACAGTGCTGTCACTGAGCACTGTACTGCTGTCGAGGAAGGTTTTGTCATCAGTACAGTATTGTTCAGGATCCCTCCTACTTGCAACCCCATTCCAGTGTTCATATCCGCTCACACCCACACCACTGCCACACACACTTCATTACTATGATCCAGGCTTTACAGAATACACCTCCCTTGTAACTGGAGGAATGAAGATGGTTATTATCAGAGCCGCTCGTTTGTCAGATATGATGCAACTCTCTTACTGTCTACTGCGTTTTGATTAATTTAATGCTTGTACAATAAGTGGCAAGTGAATAAACATCTGAGGCGCGTTTGAGGCTGCATGGAGTATTAATAACATCACTGGAGTAATTGTGTCATTATGTTGAATGTAGTAATACGCCAATCGAGACTTGGTCAGAGTATTGGAGATTTGGTGCCTGTAATCATATCATATTCTTGTTTTAATATTACAGATGTTGGTTGTGGACATAAATGCGAAGGATTTTAGAAAAAACATATTCATATATTTAAACAGCTGCCCACACAGATATGTTTTTTCTTTCTTTCTTTCTTTTTTTTTTTTTTTTTACCAGATGGTGCTTTATACATTCATTGTGAGACAGGACTGAAACGCTGCATGGTGGCATGTTAGCAGTGGTGGAATTTCATAACAGGAAATGTATCTGCTCTTTTTCAGACTTTGAGCTAATACAGCATCTGTGATAAAGAGCAAATTAGCAATATGCTTATAACATGGGATTACGTATTAAATATTGCTGTGAAACTGACTTTTCACAAATATGGACTGGTTGGCTGCTTATCATTCACAAGATAGCTAGCTACATACATAAAATACATATTTGTTTAACAACTGTAAACTCCACACCATCCTTTCATCCTCTGTTTATAATTGGAAACCAGATGTCTTCTTCAAATGTGTTTGACATTGGTGGACATTTGGAGAGGTTCACCAGGTACCTGTTTTGATAATCTCAATGGATACTTAACACCAATAGTATCATCTTTCTGCCTAATGGCGGGCCGGAACGCTGTGTTTGTCTTGAACTGCGTCACAATCACCCAGAGCTCAGCCTCCATCTCCTCTATCTACATCTGGAAGCACTCCAGGCAAATTGATCCTGTAATTCACCAAAGCAGTCCAGCTGCCCTTTGTTAAAATCTTTTCAGCGTCTTTTTAAGTACAGGCCATCAGCAGGAAAATGTGCGCTCATCCTGTAAATATAAAAGGCCTTTCGGAATGGCGAAAGGTCTCCGTATGTGACATGGTGAGGGAGAATAACGCTTTTGGATCCTGACGTTATTAAAGGTGATGGTCTGCAAGCTGCTTTCAGGTTTAACTGGTGTATCTAATTTCAGCCCTTAGCTTGAGAATTTTGGACATTGATCATAAGTTCTTATTACGAGTACCGTGCTGTTGGGGTGATGAAGGAGACATATGTTACAGTTTTATATGACTGTTTAAATCATGATCCATGGTAATTAATGCAGCTACTTTCGAGATATTAACTCTTGACATTAATGAAGATATAAAAAGCTGGAAGCATGCCAGTCTTTATTTAGTTAACACGAGGCAGGTGCTTACGCAGTATTCAACTTGTAAATGATAATTTTTTTAGGTTGGTGTGGCAGCTTTTTTTTTTTACCTCCGTGTTCATCTTTCATTATCATGAAGCTTGCTAGATAACTGAGAAATGTACAGTGTATTTTAATGGATCAATTCACAATTATACCTGTAGATTTTGACATAGTGGCTGCTATACAATTTATAATTCCACTGGTGTCACTCAGAAGGGAATGGGTCTCTTTGAGCCAGATTCCTTTCAAGGTTTCTTTCTAATGTTGTCTCAGTAAGAGTTTCATTGCTACAGTAGAGCCTGACTTTTCCTCCATAGGGATGTAAATATTGACCTGTAAATCTGGCCACAAGTTTATGGATACTTAACCATCACACCCATATGTGGTTCCTCCTCAAAATATTGCCAAATTTGGAAGCATGTAATTGTATAGGATGTCTTTGTATGCTGTAGCATTGAACGTTCCCCTTAAGTGAGGTTCCAAAAGAAAAGATTGGAGTCAAAGAATTTGGCCAATTTCAGCAAACTATGTCACATGTAACTTGTACGTTTTTTTCCCTCTTTTTTCATTGCTGCTTTGCATTTGGCTTAACCGAATAAATGGAAGGGCGGCTCTGAAGTTTAAAAGCGTGGACTCTTTGTAGTGGTGCTCTGTGTCTCCATATGTTCCCAGTAGTGGTGTGGTTAGACATTTGATCTGCTGCAGACCCAGTGGTACACAGGTCTACGCTCCTCAAGGTAATTGTTAGGGGATATCATAACAGAATTGTAACACACTGGTAAGTGGGATAAATCAGGTTCATTTTCCTTAATATCTATCCAATATTTGCAGTAGATTGGGATTACTTTATGCAGATGAAATTACAGATTTATAACAACTCAATAAATAAATAAAATGTTCTTCTGCACAAAGCAGCAGCACTTAAGCCTTCCCACAGTCATTCTGCATATTCGGCCTTGTTGATTTGCAAGTGCAGCTCTTGTGGAAATGTTTCCAGCTGCTCTTTTGCATGCTTGTATTTCTCAGGGCTGTCTCTGACTGCACCAGTGTAGGTCTCACTACCAGTCCACTAAAGCAGAGCTCCATCGTCCATCATCCAATCTCTCCTCTGGTACCGCAGATGTTTGGACGTGCGATTGTGAGCAAGCAAGAGCAGATATGTTTGTAATTTTTCCAGCTGATGCATGACCGGGGTGGTACTGTCCTGTTCGCAGCTTTAGATTAAGACGTATGAACCATGGTGTTTAGAAGACTTAGTCCAGATACACAGAGAGCCAGATTCTGGCTGAGGAACAGACACGGTCCAGCACATGTGGATTCTTCCAAAAGGAATAGAAGGTGGGCAAGATCTCTTTGTTCTTTTTCCTTGAAAAGGTCTGCTTTTATTGTGAGCATTTATGTTTGCAAGCTCTGTCTCAGTTTATGTATGTATGAGGAACTGGAATTTCAGTTTAACATGAAGTAAATATTAAATGGAGTCCTGATGCATTTTGCTTTTTGATCTCTATTGCCTGCATCAGGATCACTTCTTTTCTTACTTGTTGCTTTGACAACAATACCATTTTCATCATATTTGTCTAGAAGAACATTTCATACCATTGCTGTGTACAATTGCCAAAACAATACACTTTGTCGCCTAATGCAAGTTAACATGTTAAAAAGTGCTCTCTAAACCTTTTGCCTACATGATCCTTGTGGAAAATGGTTTAAAGAAACTCCTTGTATGTTGTTATAAATGCATTTACTAATGAATGTTAAAAATGAGCACAGTTTGTGTTCAATCAAAATTGCACATTATATAAAACTCTGCACCGGTTTGTACAAAGCCGACTAGAAACGATCAAGTTTTTCAGTGAGCGTTGTAATAGAATATGGAGAATGTAAAATCTGTCCGTCCAACATCTGATATTAATTGTTCTTCCATAATACAGTCACAACTCCTTTTTTTGCCAGATTTTTCTAAAAAGGGAAAAGCAAAGTTTTGGGAGTGAGAGTGTATCCTGGAGTATATTGTGGACTGGATAGACTCCAGCTTCTGGATTTTATTTGTGCCTAATATAATACTGTACCGAATGTCTCTAAAGGGCTGCCTGACAGGTCAGATTAAATGTGTGTTCCATATGCATCCGTAACAACGGCAACATGCTGAGAACAGGGCCTACTCAGCACTTTTTTACTGATCTTGTACGAGATCAGAACACGCTGCTGCCATCCTGTATACTGTAAGGTTCCTAATGTCCTCACTGTCACTTCTTAGTGGACATGTAATCAGGGCTGATTGTTATTTGCAGCAGTGTTTATTTAACAGTGTTTGACAGGTCACTGGACTGATTTGGTGTGTTGCTTGTGCACGTCCTCAGGAATTAATTCAATGCGGTTCAGTACCAGTGTAAATAGTGCTGTTTGGTCCGCAAGTGATTAAACAGAACTGTGTAATTATTTACTTCAGTAGACCGTTACTGAGTATTAAGAGAGTCTAAGGACTAAGTGCTAAAGGTTTTTAGTATTATAGTTAGTATTTAAAATAAAAAAAAACTTTTAAACCTTTGAGGAGCAATTTTTTGGATTAGTTACGTTGCGAGACATTTATTTGAGATCTGTGCAGGAAGCACTCAATCTACTGGACACCGTTTGGGATGCATTTGAACACAAGAAAATGAGCACAAATCTCCACAAGCACACTCCAAAAATCTAGTGGAGCATCTTCCCAGAAGAGTGAATGCTATTATAACAGCAAACGGAGATTAATGGAGTATAATGTTCGATGGAATATGGAATAATGTGGAATGAGATGTTTGAAGATTGGGCAGGCCGGTACATAGGTAACACTCCAGCCGACTGTTTGCTCTCTAAATAATGCTTACTGAGCGCACATTACGCTTCAGGTCATTGTCTAGTTGTACAGTGAAGTTGAATCCAATTAGCCTCAGTTCGGTTGAACTTGCATGGTGTATGGAAGTGTAAAATTATGGAATGGAAGTTGTGATGGTTCAGTATTCCTTTCACCCGGAATAAGTCTCCAACATTCCCTGCTCCAAAACAACCCCAAACAATTAAGCTTCCGCCTCCATGTTTGACTGAGGGTATGAGCAGTCGGCTAACATCTTCTCTCCTGTTTTCCACCTTACATAAGTTCTTCTGTTATAGCCAAAAATGTCAAATTTGGATTTCTCTTACCACAGAGTGTTCTTCCAGGCTTTCTTCTACTGCCCATTTCTTGTTTGTTGCATATAAACTAAAAGAACATGCAGACGCATCAAAAATGATAAAGGGCGATGTTTTCAAACCTTTGACAGCCACAGTGTATAATAATATGTAACGATATTTTGGGATGCTTGAAAGTCCCTTTTAAGGTCAAAGTCAGAGTCATGAGGAAGGTTGTGTTAAATATTGAAGTTTGTGTGTGTTTAAGTTGTGTAGACTTGCAATTTCAGTGACTTTCAAGACCCACAACTATGCTTTTCAGCAGAGAACATCTCCCAGTTGTAAGTGTCGTTTGTATTCTTCAGTTGAGGAACGCCTGTCCTTGATTTTAGTGCTAAATGAATAATCCTGAAGAGATCTTAGTCGATATTGTAGTTGTCACAAGCAGCGCTTCTTCATCGCCATGAAAGCAGTTGCCTCAGCAACGTTTCCCGTGTTTATTTTTCTTCTTGTCATTAACTTAAGCCTTTGCTGCCTGTATACCATCATTTGTTATCCGGGGGTTAAAGTCATCCAAATGGTCTCGTAATGCGATATTAGTTTCTCGCACAAGCCGCAGGAGCTGTGGAGCTGTTCCTTATTAGCCAGGGCTAGATAGGATTGCAGATGCACTACACCAAAGTGCTGTTATGTGTTGGAGAATAAACCCACGGCTTAATTATTGATGATGGCAAACCCTTGTCTGTCGAACGCTAAAGTGGTGCCGCTGTCTCTTTTAGCTTCTGTGTTTCTGTGCGGAAGCGAACGGAAATGCGATGCTGCGGGAAAAATAGGGTGGAGGTGGGGACTGGGGCTCGCAGAAGCCGTTATTGCAGGATGTCACGTTTGTATATCCAGATGTTGCAGAAGCATCGGCGTGTCATTAGCATTACTAAACCTCAAGCTTTGCACTGTTTATCATCTCCCACTCTCCTGTATGTGTGGAGCTGTCACTTTCAACAGGACATGATGTCGCTCCTCTGGCAGTCAGTTATGGTTTAGTGCACGGAGGCTTTTATGTGTATAATGGAACATGTGACTTTCCCCTGACCTGCTGCATATTTGCAATCTACATTCCTTACCGGCTCTTTGTACCTCCTTAATCGTATAAATGTTGATTTTCTACGAAATGATTGGGATCATTGGAGCATTTTCATCCTGTGTAGATGTGAACTTTAATAACCATTCCAGCTCCTTTTTGTAAATGTTGAGTGTAATAAATAATTAAGGATGGTTTCTTTGTTGGAGACTAGAGCCAGGTGTGGCATGTGTGCGTGTGTGTGTCTAGGCTAAAGCCCCTCAGTTTCCTGTTCTGCCAGCCTCGTATGCTGCTTGTTTAAGCCTCCTACACTTGTGTTGGCAGAAGAGGTGATAATGAAACGGCTGGCGTGTCCAAAGTCCTCTCTCCAGGCCTGCCATGTTCAATCATATTTGTGTAGCACTTTTTTATTTATTTTTTTATTTTTAAACAATAGTCACAAAGGAACTTAGAAATGTGGATGTAGATTTTGATCCCTTAGCCAGAGGCAGCTTAAACAAAATAAATAAATACTCGAGATGGCATGAGAATGGAAGCTTCATAGAAACCAGCCTCAAAAGGGAACTCGTTCCAAGTATCTGAGTGGCACTAGATAGTCTGAATACAAGTATTTACTCTTCTACAACTATAAAATGAAAACATACAACTAAGTGTCTTGGAAACGATGTGTCGGAGTCCTGGAATAAACGCCGATAAGTCTTTTTGATTAGAGAAGAAGATCCTATAGATCTGTGTGACCACTTAAGAAAAAGTAAAGTGGTTGTATTTAGGGTGTCCACATGGGCCGTTCATGTTTCTGATTACACACAGCTTTGTTTCTTCACTCTGTGAATGACTATCCGTCTTGTCCTGCTGTGAAAGTACCTCAAAGCAAAGACACTCCTTAGTGTGTGAGGTGCTGCAATTATTTGCTTAGTGCAGAGATGTAAATTTGTTTTTTTTCTGCCCATCTGTTTTTCAGTGTAGTCTGTGTTTGTCTCAGGCACAGGGAGAAGTGTGTTTACACACGCTTAATTTGGTTTGGGTTTGTGTTTGGCCCTAAAACCATTGTGTTATATGGTGCATTTCGAGTGAATTTTTTTCATTTTCTGAATTTCGTTTGTCTGTGAGTTAGGAATTGTGCTGTAGAGCTAAGTGTGTGTGTGTGTGTGTGTGTGTGTGTGTGTGTGTGGGGGGGGGGGGGGGGCTGATTTTATTGGTTGTATGTGCTGTTGCTGTGCGTGTTCCAAGAACAGCAATTTCATTTCATGCTTACCTGTCCTCTGTAATGTCCCTGGTTGTTTGATGTTTGAAAGCTATTTTGGTAATGTTGGTAATTTTGGGCAGCATGGTGGTGCAGAGTGGGGTGTTGCTGCCTCAGAACTTCAGGGCTCACTTCAGAGCTCGGGTTACACTCTGTGTGGGGCTTCACATGTTTTCCTAATTTCCGCGTGGGGTTGCACTTATATTCTCTCAAAAATGTGCTGGGGAACTGGTTGCGCTAAATTTCCCCCATTTGTGAATGTGAGGGTTGGAGTATGTGGGATGCCTGATGTCTTACTGATTTCTCACAACATGACCAATGTGTGACACATGAGCTGATCTTGGGATCAAAAGAAATAAGTAAGCAAGCACGTCTTTATGCTAAGGTTCGGACCAACGCTGTGGTTTACCTTCTCATTAATGTCTCCCTGATGCTCTGGAGCTTGTGCACCTAGAGGTTTATCTGATAATGTTATTTGATGGAAATGACTGGACGTCTAGGATGAGATTTGCCATGGGATTTGGCATTTCTAATGCTCTAACACAATGCTTTGAGCCTGACCCTCTCCAGTCCTTAAACTGTGCTGTGCAAAAAATCACTGCCAAAATGCCTGAAGCAGGGATTCCTTGCGTGCGCTGTGTTCGTCAAAGATGAAGACATCAGCACCCGCATTAGAGGACTCTGGGTAAGCATCATCCACTGTAGCACCAGCTTTAGCTGTTTTTTTTTGTACCCAGAGCAGTGCGAGGCAGGCTCCACCAGAGCATTATTTGTAATCCCAGTTCAGCTGGGCAGTTTATGGAGGATGTGAGCTGGATGTTTGGGATGAACTGGCTGCTGTAGATCTTTCCACATAGTCAGCAGTGGACAAATAACTAACCTGACAAGCAGTGTCTAGGCTATTTATTTTTTATTCCTGGCCTCTGGAAGGACAAGAAGATCAAAAAATGTGAGTGATGTCACGTTAATGCTATAACAACAATGCAGGCCCCTCATTCCAAACCAGTCTGCTGATATACCATCGTGTCTGATAGAATGGGTTTCTCACCGGGTGGATTTAATGGCATGCACGGATGACAGATGATCCCTTTCAGTATCTGGAACACAAGTACGTGAAAACAATACACAGGATCCTTGTAGCTGAGCATCTCAAGAAAAAAATAAAGTTGCTAGCCAGCATTCAATATGTTTCATGCTTGCAATGAGAACACACCAACGACCTGATGACTTTTAGCAGTACAGGACCGGTCTATACAGCCAACCCCCCCCAGGAATTTATACACTCCCTTGTTTTTTTCTGAGTCTCTATGAATGCACTAAACTACAAAGCCTTTTTTTTTTGCTGGTTTGACCATCTGCTTTAATTGTTTTCTTTGTTTTCTTACTCACTTTCTCGTTTGCACACTTGGATCCAGGTAGCAGTGAAGGCTGTCGCCTGTGTAGCCCTGCTGCTTTATTGCTGAGGGACAGAGTCACGTCTGGCCTTCTCAGGGCTGGAAGAGGCTTCTCTTTCACTCCCTGTGACCTCAGAAGGGAAAAATCACAGCCAAATCTTTTAGTATGTAATCTTTATCGTTCAGATTATTCTGATTTGCCGTCTATCAGAACAAAGATCATGTAGTTTGGAACCCTCCCTCGGCTCCAGCTTTCATGCTGCTTGTTAAAGGAATTAAATTTCCTGATGCTGGTGTTTTCAGAGCTCATTTTTATTTCTGTTAGATTAATTGTGTTTATCTAAATTATGAATAGTCCACTGCTTTAGGCTTGTGCCTCGCAGTTGGTCCGGGTTAAGACTTCCTGCTTCTTTTCCTTTAACTAGCTTAATATTGCTTTTAGGTAAATAAATAAATAAATAAATAAATAAATAAATAAATAAATAAATAAATAAGAAACAGAACTTGGACAGCTGAGGGAGTGAGGGATGCATTGTTTTTGAGGGTTCCAATATTGTAAAAAAAATAAATAAAATGCAGTCGATTTATTTTATTTTATTTTTGTTGTGTTGTGATGAGTTGAATGCGTGGTAAATTTACAAAACAAAACTAGAAGGAGAAATACACGGTCTAGAGAACACGCCGGATTAATCGAGAAGTCGTTGATTCTCATTAAACAACTCTTGTTCTCCTTTAGTGTGCATGGATTAACTGCTGACATCCTCTATATAGACTGTACTCTCATTTTAATCCTGCTTAAGCTCTGGCACACTGTACGCTTTCCAGGTTTGTTTTAGTGAACACAAAAATATTATGTCACGATCACAGACGTTCTGCAAAACTGATATGCATCACTGGTTGCCGTACATGTTTAATACACCATACGCCGTGGTAGTGCAATCCAGGGGAGTTATTTAAATGAGATTTGGAGCTGAGGGCACACACACACACACACACACACACACACACACACACACACACACACACACACACACACACACACACACACACAACAAACCCAGTCTGTGAAATGGTTCCTGTGGATGAAATAAGCACGTTCCTCAGTTCACTTTGATATTGTGGATTGCAGGATTCAAATACAGCACCATTAACTTGCAGTAGGCAGTATAGACATGGGACAGGGACCCCCTGAAACAAAATATGTCAACATAGCCGCTGATATTACGAGAAACCAATCATATCACCCTAGTTCTATTATGTTAAGACAATTAGAACTATGTTGTTTTACATGCGTCCTTGTCTCACATATTTTCAAATCTTAAATAAGATTCAAATAGATATTTTGCAATTAAAATCAGTTTATTAAGTTGTTCACAGTTGCCTTTTATTTTAATAGAGTTGCAGTTTTATACATTTTCCGTGGACTTTTATACATTTACATGCGCTTTCATTTTAATAGAATGTTTTTTTTTAGTAAATATTTTATCTTTAATGTTTTTACCCCTGTTTATTTTTTTGTACCAAAAATTATTTGTGATTCAGCATCAATTAGCGAACCCCCTGCAGTACCACCGCGGACCCCCAATCGAATACCCATAGTGTATCTCTTTTAACAATGAACATTGTCCCAGAGCAGCTTAACAGAGCTTTTATCGGTTATAAAATTAGAATTTATATGTTAGTACCTATGAGTTTATCCCTTAATGAGCAAGCCACATCCAGAAGGGTGGCACCAAATGTCCATTTATTATAGTTTTATCATTGTTGAGGTGTGCTGTTTACTGCTTAGCCACATTTAATTTTCTTTTATTTGTTCCATTCTGTTGATGTAGCATTTAATTATACGCAGTCAGAACTTGTTCATGTAAACACTGTCACTGACTTTCAGTTATTGTGATTCTATCAATTTGCAGTCAAAACGGAAACCTGAGGCACATCTTGACGCAGTTTGTTAGTTAGTCAGTCTGTCGAACCAAATCCAGTATGAATGTGGTGTATAAGAAGCCGTTTAAGTGTAAATGTGTCGAGGGAGGAGACGCAGGTGTGAGGAAAGTGCAAGAGGGAGCAGAGAGAGTTGACATTTTGAGTTTTGTGACTTGCCTTTTCTGAGCAAACGCAGCAGCTGCTCTCAAGTCCTTATCACATGCTTACACCATCAGCATCTTATTGAGAGGAATGAAACCCTGTTCCAGAGACAAAGGTCAAACCTTCATGTTATCCGGCTCACTGCTTAAGGGCAAAGCCTGCAGCCAGCATCCGCTTTCTCCATTTCAGACAACATAACGTCTTTTATTCTCCAGCACCCCCACTCGAGCTAGTGACGACATCATGGATGAAACAAGGTCACTATTCAGAGCTGAGTAAGACTGTAGTGTGAATGGGCTGAAAATCTGTAGGTGCTTCGGTAGTCAGAAGAAGCAGCCTGTTGCCAGACAAAGAAAGGCTGTCAGGAGTTCAACTGAGGCTGCTATTGTCTTTTGCTTGAAAATCATTTTACATATGGCCAGTCAAACTATTTAATCTAGTATTTTTTTTTTTTTAATCCATTGTAATGTACTCAGGATTTGTTTTTAAACTAATCAGGCTACTTCCTTTTTAGCTGTATGACTCCCCGGCTCTATATTTTTCATTTTCTCATCTTCCACAATCTCGCTTTCCCTCGGTAAATAAACTGCAGAGCGTTGGGTAGCAGTTGGCTCTACTCTAGGCTTTCTCTTTTTGAAGTTTGCCTAATAGCCCTGCAAGCTTATTTCGGTGAGATGCATTTGGCCAGCCATTCGCCAGCTTAAGCTTCTAAACTAATAAGATTTTTTTTTCGAAGCACAGCAAACCTTTCTTTTTCCCCTCACACTGAGCGCAAAAAATCCTTTGCACCTCGAGTGCCCTACTCGCTCTCGCGGCATTATCGAGATATTTTCGCCAAACCACGGGGCATATATTTAATTAGCATGCTCTTAGTGCCCACTCAAGATCTGGCAATTCTATTGTGCTGTGATTGACTATGATGGACATATAACATCAAATATGCCTCACTGCTCATTTGATTCATGAATAATAATAAACAAATATCCGAATCACAATACGCACCACTGTGTTGCTCTCGAAATCTTCAAACACCCAAACTGTTCTCACAAAGCCGAAGGCACACAATTGTACAGGGGTCTTTTGGATGCAGTGGCACGAAATTTTCCCTTCACTTGAACTAGGAGACCCAAACCTGCTCCAGCATGACCGTGCCTCTGTGCACAAAGTAAACTCCATGCAGAGATATGCTTTACATTGGTTGCAGTGGCAGATCTCCTGCTATAGAGCTCTGGTCTCAACCCTATTGAACACCTTTGGGATGAATTGGAACGCTGACTGCACCCCAGGCCTCACCTCACCTAGGTCAGTACCTGACTTTACTTGTGTCTGAATGAGTACAAATCCAAACAAGCAAAATCCAAAATGTAGCAAAACATCTTCCCAGAAGAGTGGAGGGAACTATAAGAGAAAATTGGGACTAAATGCAGAATGCCATTAGAAAAAAGCACATATACTTATGATAAGGTGTCTGCAAACTTTTGGCAATATAGTGCATGTATTATGATCTCTGCTTGATATGTAGTTCGCCCTACAATTAATATTTTGCAGTACAAAGCTCATCTGTGATGCATTTTTAGAAGTGATTATGTTCAAATTGAAAATTGAGATTTGGAACGCGGGCGTTTGAAAAGGGTTAAGGCACTAACGCATATTTGAGGACGATGCAGCACAGACACAGAAGGTGCAGCAGCGACGGCGGAGAGAATCGGGTATTGTAGAGACTCGCAGGTGATTAATTTTGCAGGTAGAGACTGCAGTGATGTTCCTGATAATGTCTGTGAGAGGAATGACCCAAACCTCCGCAGATTCATTCGATTGTACACATGACGGGGCAATAAGCATTCAGCATGGCATCTCAATCCCTTCTACGATAAGAGCAGGGGCAAGGACACCTCAAATCAGAGTTCACTGTTCTTCTTCCCATGGGATTCAACGATATGTTGTCACTCTAAGGACGACAGGAAGTGGAAATGTTTATATACTTAAAACCATGCATGATTCATTCATCTGACTGGAATCCGAGCTCTTGTGAGAGTAATTGGAATAAAATGTGATCTCATTCCCATCTATTCTTTTCAGGATGCCACTGATACACACACACACCTTTCATCACCAGCTTTCTAATTGCCATGAGCAATTTTATTTAATCGTATGCTAAGGACAGTGACTGAATAAAACATTAAGGACGTTGTGAGCTTCAATTTCTGGCTCAGAAATCTATTGATTTATTTATTTATTTATTTTAAAAGGCCTTCTCTTATTCGATTTTTCGAAACGTTAATCTACACTTGAAAAGAGCAGCACGCGTTTGAAAGCCCACTCCCATGTTACTGCAATACCCCTGAGAAAGCAGTGTTATTGAGAGGAATACTGACAAATAAAAGGATTGGCACGCAGAGTAAATGGAAAAAGAATTAACCAAATTATGGCCCTAAATTAGGTAAATGTGTGGCTAGTGAGAGAGCGGAGTGACCGGAGGAGGAGGAGGATGCACCACATTGTTTAAGAGGAAAAACAGTTATGAGCTAGAAACTGAATTTCCACTGGGATTTGGATTTGCAGTTAATCAGTGGAGCATTGTTTTATCCATGAGAACTGTAGTGTGTGTGTGTGGCAGAGACTTGGTGTCACAGCAGACGGTTCTGTCCAGGTCATATCTGCTATCTTTTTCTCTCCGTGTCCATTCCCAGAGTGATGCAAACTGAGCTGTGCAATGTTCTGCTCTGCGTGAGGTTCTGACCTGGTGTCGTGTTCCCAGCAACACAGCTGTAACCATGAAGGCTGCGACACATCCACAGAGGAAATCTCTTTTATTCCAATTATTCCAAAAGGACATTTGGAGACACTAAAGGGGGAACAGCATGTTTCTGTGCTCAGCGGTTTAGAAACAATGGCAGAATCTCATTCAGTTGGGTTTTTGACGGTGTGCAGTGTGACTCAGACGCAACGGCTCACACTCGCCCAGTCTTTCTCCTCAAATCATGATGGGCACGTTCATCAAAAGATTACAATTCACTCAACCAAACTCAAGTCTGATTGCTTTCCCGCTTTATTAGATTCAATAATGAAATTGGGCTAATCAGTTATTTCTGTTTCTTCCCTTTACCTCAACTGCCTCCTCAAGCATGAGCGCATTAAACATGCTGTTAGCAATATTTTATTTGTTCCATTCTGTTGATGTAGCATTTAATTATACGCAGTCAGAACTTGTTCATGTAAACACTGTCACTGACTTTCAGTTATTGTGATTCTATCAATTTGCAGTCAAAACGGAAACCTGAGGCACATCTTGACGCAGTTTGTTAGTTAGTCAGTCTGTCGAACCAAATCCAGTATGAATGTGGTGTATAAGAAGCTGTTTAAGTGTAAATGTGTCGAGGGAGGAGACGCAGGTGTGAGGAAAGTGCAAGAGGGAGCAGAGAGAGTTGACATTTTGAGTTTTGTATATTTCTAAATAAAATAAAATATTTCTTTTCTTTACTGTATTTGCTAAAACGGATTCGGTTGTTGCGCGCATGTCTACACTGCATTCAGGCCTTTGACTTTGTGAGCAGTGTTTTCTTTCCTGAGCGATTCTTCAGTAAAAAAAACAAAAATCTATATGACCTGATTGTTCCCTGAAGCACATTTTGGAAAGAACATGAAGTTAAAATTTTCAAGATTGTAGG
This sequence comes from Silurus aristotelis, assembly GCF_946808225.1. Taxonomy (NCBI): domain Eukaryota; kingdom Metazoa; phylum Chordata; class Actinopteri; order Siluriformes; family Siluridae; genus Silurus; species Silurus aristotelis. The sequence goes on along the minus strand of NC_139576.1, from coordinate 17,673,832 downwards.
AAAATAATCAAGGTGATAACTAGGGTTGCAAAATTTGGGGAATTTTCAAGACGGTAAACTTTCTATGGGAATTAACGGGAATATAAGAGAATTAATGGGAATAAACTGGGAATTTACACATTTGCACGTTAGCCTGTAACAGGGAACTTAAATGTAGTTGGGAAAAAATGCTTGCAGTGTAATACAGTGTTAAAACAACCAGATTGAATGCAATTTCAGTAGTAATTTTTACCCCGCACGTACATCAATCACATGCACACAGCACATTTACTGCAGGGCTGCTGAGGCCACACCCTCTACAGGCACTGTGTATTCCTCCATAACATAATATACATAATTTCTTGAATCCTGCACACAAAATAATGTCAAGAAATGTCCATGTCTTGTCGATTATTCACGCAAATAACATACTACATAGATTGATTTTTAAACCTTCCTTACAGTGTGTAAACTATTGTGCAACAAAATTATACTAACAATTAAATCAAACAAAAATGTAATTTAAAAAAAAATCTACATTTGTTTGAATGCATTTCAGCTTATGACTCAACAAATATTTATATTTTTGTTTTGTACAACTTCCCCAAATTTCTAATTAAATCCCATACATTTCTGGTAACTGGAACATTTCCCAGATAAAGTTCCCATGCAAAGGTTCTGGAAAGCTATCTAGATGTAACTAGTAAATGATTGATTGAAATATGCAGCTTGTCATGTTTTCCAAAAATCTTTAAGTGGTCTATCCTGTCCTGTCCTATCCTTATTTTCTGTTTAAAAAAAGGAATAGTTTAATTTGCAAATTCCTGTCCCTTGAGATTCATATTAATGATTCTAAATAATCTTCTCACAGAAGCCGGTCATATGAAGAGACTATCATCCAAGTTCCTGTTACCACAAATTACTGTATTAACTGTAGTGTAGTTACCACACTTTATTAGAATCAGTGCAGAGAGATAATGAAAAGAATTTAGTTGATCTTGAACAACCAGACTGTACTATGCTGTGGTATTGTGCTGAACATGGAATCAAGGAATAAGTGTGATATGAGGGAGAGAGCAGCTATGTGTATTAAATGAATCCTCCTCCCACTTGCAGAAACTTTCATTTAGAAGTCTATAAGAAGTTATTTTTCTCTGACCTTTGCTTAGATTTGTTTATAATCTGATATTTCTTTTGGCAATATTCGCAGTCGCACTGGCTGACACATTCACACTGCCATCTAGGGCTGGAACAAACTAATCAATAATAACCGATAATGAAATTTGTCAGCGGATGCCGTTATCGATTAGGCTGCTTAAGTTACGGGGTTAGCGCGAGGCAACATAAAACAGTGGCTTGCGAAATAGTGGAGAGTACAGGTCAACCGGCAGCAAGAAAAAGTTCCCAAGTCATCCAAGGCAATCGAAGCATTTTATATTAAACACAATAAAGAAGACTGTAACCGTCAAGTTATGCGAAGCTGAGCTTGTGTGCCATGGAAGTACCACAGTGATACATGAGCACATGAAAGGAAAACACACGGGTGTCACGGATCTTCTCTGTCGTAACTCGCGAGCATAGTAACATTTAATCCACCACAACTTAGTGATGGATTAAATGTAACAATCGGTGCGAACAAACACTGACTCTAAAAGCAGCAAACAGCAGCAGTAAACGGTAACATTTTTAGTCATTCTTGTGGTTTTCAGTGAAAGCTTAAGAAATTGTACATAAATGCATATTTTTTCCTTTTTTTGTAATCAATCCTGTTAGCTTGCGTTTCGTTCCATTCTCTTTTTATAGCATTTGTTAACTTATAACAGTTAACTTATCTGTTTTCAAGCGTAATTTACTGCTGCTTTACTACATTTAAATGCTAGGATAGATGCTTAATTTATGCATATATAATTAAATAATTGTACAAAATTAAATGCATTATATATTCCAGTTGCTTATATCTTTAAACTGGAAAAAAAAATGTATAAAACTTTTTTTTTATCAAAACAGCGTATGTATTATATTTTATATCGCTTTTTTTTAAAGTACACTATTTATACATAAATACCCTGAATCAGGGTTTTATATAGTTACAGTTAGCAAAACATCTCAAAAATAAATTTTTTTTTGTTTATTATTTTTTTTAAATGATTATTAAAATCTATTTAACTGTCCGAGGACACACTGCCTATCATGAACTGATTGAGTACAAATTATTATGACGTTTTTTTTTTTCAAAATGGTTTAAAAATGAATATATATATATTCCATCTATTTTCTCCCGCTTATCCGTAATTCGGGTCGCGGGGGCAGCAGTCTAAGCAGGCCCCCGCCTTCGACTGCTGCCCAATCCTCACAGCACCGTCCCTTACGGTCCCTCCTGCAGGTGGTAAGCCCACGGGAAGGCGGCCCCACGTCACGGACCTTGATATTTCCCTCGTAAGGGACCCCCGGAGCATAGAGGGTTAAGGGCCCAAGAGTGGCAGCTTGGCGATACCGGGGCTTGAACCCCAGACCTTCCGATCGGCAACCCAGCGCCTTAACCGCTGGAGCCACCACTCCATATATGCCCGTTAACAGAGTGTGTATAACCTCTGAGCAGTTGAACACTGTGCTTATGCAGCTGAATCTGGTTAATTTTACAGTCAAAGCCACCAGTGCCACACCTACAGTATGGGAGGCATGTTTAAGAAAGATTTTCCTTTTTAAATGCACTGAAAATAACCTGTAGAAGAAAAGTGAGGCCTTCATATAAACGGCCCCATCAGACCCCCGCTGCTCAGAAGCAAACACTTCCGTGGTTTTTGATTGCCTTCTCGCCCTCACTGTACACATACCAGCAGACTGGATTTTCGATTTCCACAGCAGCCTGGCTACAGCTCAGAAACTATTGCCCTCTCTCTCTCTCTCTCTCTCTCTCTCTCTCTCTCCCCCCCTCTCTCTCCCTCTCTCTCCCTCTCCCTCTCCAACACTGTGCTTTGAAATTCTGACCACCAGGTTATTTTTGCTGAAATTTCCCCTTGACCTTTTGCCAAAATCTCACATTCATGCAGCTGTCAAAACAGGATTATTTGCACTAGCCTAATGTGTTGTGTGTGACTGTTTGACAGCTTTTATATAAAACAGATGTGTATCCTGCATAGTCATCTTCCTTAGTGATCGGTTGTGATGCAAGCTTTTCCCATGACTGTTTATACATGAAAATTAAAAATGAGGATATCCACATTGTGCAGCTTTACACAGTGTTGAGGTGAACATTTTTTCCCTTTCACATCCATGTGACTTCTTTCTTTTCACACCTGCCATTAAAATGGGAGATCCTGTTTGTGACCGTATTTAGTGGATATCATTATGTTCTTGCGGTGTTGGACAGTATTGAAGTAAACATAGCCTTTTTTTTGTTTGTTTGTTTTTCACGTTTTTACTGAACTAATTCCATTTGGGAAAAGTTTTACTTAAACTTCACTACATTTTAAAGTCAAATATCTCACTTTAACTGGTCAAACGCACACCAAGCAACCAATCAGAGTAGAGCGCATGCTGTTTTGAACGTGTTTTGATTGGTGCTTGATGGTATCTACTGTTCACCAACATACAGTTCAGCAGCAGTTCAACAACAAGCACAACATTTTGAAATGGTGGAATAAACTTCTGGCTCTAACGTGCCACAGCACCCGTGACCTCATCAGCACCCGTGACCTCATCCGTGACCCGTGACCTTAAAAAAACAAGGTTTTAGGCTCAAGATAATTTTAATAAATATCAATCAGTGTTTGATTATTTAATATCTTTTTATTAATAGGTTGGTGTGCTGACAGTAACAGAGTCTTTTCACAAAAACTGAGTTGATTAAGCAAAGAGACAAAAATGATAATATTAACATTATCGCCATAATAAATCATAGTACTTGGGATATTTAAGTACATTTAAAGGCAAATTCTTTTATACTGTTACTCAAGTGAAAGTTTAAAGAGAGCACTTTTACTGTATTTTACAGAGTGTATCACTACTTTAACTCAGTACATGGTTTGTTTACTTCATCCACCGTACACCGGATCGAATGCGTCTCAGAAATCTGACTATTGAAACTACGTTTGAAAGTTGTCTTGACACCTGTGGCTACATTTGTAGTGTGCTTATTAATTATCACTCAATGCATCCTATTCATACTACCAGGTACAAACAGCTATGCATCTTAGCTGTCCACTTTTAATCCACTCTCCCAGTGTGATGATCTGATCCCATTGACTTTTGATATTTTAAATTATTATTGCTCTGTAAAGAAAAAGAAAAATCTCTAAATGGAATAAAATGAATATTTCATATTAGATATCCTCACTAGCCTTGTGTTTTCCTGGCTAATTCACCTTCAGCATCGTCCCAGATGGAGATGACCATGTTTTTATATTTTGAGACTGAGTTTAAGGTTATAATAACAACCCATAGGAATTTGGACTGCCTAAATAATTATCTCTGTGGAAGGTCCTGAAAAGGATAATGCAATAAATGTGTGTGTGTGTGTGTGTGTGTGTGTGTGTGTGTGTGTGTGTGTGTGTGTGTGTGTGTGTGTGTGTGTGTGAGAACAGACCATTACCATAAAGTGCATTCGCATCGAACGCATTTGAATTGAAGTTAATGTTAACAAAAAATCTTACTACTGATCCTCAAAGTACTCTGTGCTCGTCGCTGCTGAATAAACGAGAGCTGAAACACCTTACGTTGCGTGTGTTTGCCAGGCATCTGGATTTGAATTTAGCTAAATGAAGCAGAGAGTGAAAGGGGCTTTTATATTGATATGAACACCACATGATTAAGCACGGAGTTATTTTACTATTATAGTAATTATGTCATTTTTGTTAAAGAGAAAGACGTATGCACATGCAAGTGTGTGTGTGGGCGAGAAAGACCAGTAGTGTTTTACCACACTTCCCTGCAGAGCTTTTACATATTCATGGTGAATGTGTGGGCAACATGCAGCCGTCTGGTGTTTGTCATTCATAGTATTTATCCCCCATGAAAACTGAGTGGCAACACAGCAAACAGCAGCAATGCTTATTCTTGTTTTTAACAAATGGTGAGAGAGCGAGAGAGCAGAATTATCCTGAAATGTATGTAGTGATTTTAAAGGGGTTGTCCTGTTTAATTCCTCCACCTTTCTTTTGCAGTAGATGTGCCTGTGTCACAGTAATTTGACACCCACATTCAGGTCCTTAAATAAACTTCTCTGCACACATTGATTGAATCTAAAGGCTTTATTGGTTAAAATAGCAAATTAGCAAGTGCGCATTTTGTTTGCTTACAGGCTTCCTGGAAGTCGAAGTCACATAATATTTATTTGTCAAGAATTGTTAGCAGGCCACCATATGGTCACCTACTGTATACCTCCCCTTGGTAAAGAAGATACTGAATTCACTCCTCCATACTAATATACGTCCCATAATCATGTTTATGAATGTGAATGACATGATTTTGATTTGTTGACAGCACGCTGATGATAGGAATTCAGCTTAATAGGTTTACTGGCTTTCTTACTGATAGAAAAGTCCTGTTCGGTACTGTAAATGGATTTAAGGATCGTCTTACATCTGTTGCTTTGTAAATGTCTTAAATTGTGCTGTGTGTGTGTGTGTGTGTGTGTGTGTGTGTGTGTGTGTGTGTGTGTGTGTGTGTGTGTGTGTGTGTGTGTGTATATATATAATACAGTACAGACCAAAAGTTTGGACACACCTTCTCATTCAAAGAGTTTTCTTTATTTTCATGACTATGAAAATTGTAGAGTCACACTGAAGGCATCAAGGGCTATTTGACCAAGAAGGAGAGTGATGGGGTGCTGCGCCAGATGACCTGGCCTCCACAGTCACCGGACCTGAACCCAATCGAGATGTGTGTGTGTATATATATATATGTATATATATATATATATATATATATGTATATATATATATGTATATATATATATAATATACCATAAGCAATGTATGGGTTTAACTGTCAGTTCTGAACAAGTAGAATCACTTTTCTCTCTCAAAAATAAGCATTTACGTTTCCCAATTTCCTGCACATGACTGTATCGTGCCGGTTGGTGATGCATTACATTTACATTACTGGAATTTGGCAGAGCGACTTACAATTGTCTCATTTATACAAGCAGTTTAGGGTCTTGTTCAAGGGTGCAGCAGTGGCAGCATTGTGGTGCTGGAATTCGAACACACGACCTCCCAATCAGAAGTCCTGCATCGTCACCTCTGAGATACCACTTGCGATTTATGTCGAACAAAGTCATTTTCTTTTATCTAAGGTCTAGTGTTAGGGGATTGTCATATAATCTGACCTGGAGAAAACAAATCAGCCGATCATCTCCTGGAGTGTGACATGTAATAATCTGTATTTGCACATTGTATAATCAGATTTACTCGCAGTCATCAAGCCATACCGTCTCATTGCTCTCTGCACTCAGCTTATCTCAGCGTGTTTGAATAAACACACTCTGCTAGCATTAAATAATGGCCGCAGATTACACTTCTGACTGAGCTAATCGTTGGGGGTTTGGGTTTTATTATTTCAGGCGTGTATTGTGAACACTTTCAGTAAAGCACTGCGTTTTATTGAATTTTTGCCAGAAGTTTGACGTAAAAGACCATGGCAACTTCAATCGCACCAGTCTGTTGGCTGCTTGGTTTCTGTAGAACTGTTTTAATGCTACAGTTTAGCATCAGCGTAAAATAATAAAAGCTCATTTCAGACTGTGACAGAGCGCTTAAGCTCTCGGTTGACTTGGCCAACACTTGACTTTTCCCCGAGCTTCATAAATCACAGCGAGGAAAGCTGATTGTGAAACTCTTTCAAAAGCCATTTGTCATTTTAAGGAAAGTCTTCAGCATATCTCAAAAATGTATCTGCGTGGATCTCGTCATCCAGCTGGGAAATTACAGAGCTCCACTGGGAAATTCTTTGACTATTTGCTCCTGATGGATTTTACTGTGAGCTCGTTTGTGTTTAGGTCTGTCAGTGTTTCCGGCGGACACCTTAGATTTTGAATGCATTGTCAGACTTTGTGAATGGATTCCTTTGATGAGTCAGCTTTAGCAGAGGTAGAACTTTGCTGATCTGTGTTGTGTTTTAGACCTGATATTGGGTTTATTTATGACAACTATATAGGCATTAGTACTTTATTGAGTCATAAACTGCTGTATAAGACTATAGAAAAGTCATTACTCATAATCTTATATTCCGGTGCTCATGTTAGTTATTACTAGTTATAATCATACTCTTAATGTCACCCAAACAAGGATGGGTTCCCTTTTGAGTCTGGTTCCTCTCAAGATTTCTTCCTCATAACATAAATACACACTATTCACCTTACCTCTTAAAATTCTGTGAAGCTGCTTTGAGACTATGTCTGTTGTGAAAAGCACTTCAGAAATAAACTTGACTTGACTTGTTTTCTTTTGTAAGGTTTTGCTAAACAGTATCTTTACCAATGCGAATAGATGATCGAACAAGCTATTTCAGAGAACTGTACTGTACTTAGCCTCAGTGTTAAATAGTTAAAAGCATGTGTGAATAGCCAGAAAGAAAACAACTAAAACACGACAAAAAAAGGGATGGTACAGCAGGTAAAGCAAACACCTTACTGCTCCTGGGTTCGATCGTGAGCTCAGGTTGCTGTCCGAGTGGAGACTTCCATTGTCTGTGGGTTCTCTGCTTCCTTCTCAAAACAGGCTAGTATGTGGCTAAATCACCACCAAAGGTGTAAATGTGTGTCAGGGTGTTTTCTCATCTCATGCGCAGGGTAAAGTGGTTACTGACGAACGATAAATGACACAAGTGGCTGAGAGTATACTCAGGGATGCGTATATGTGGGAAACACTGATCTCCATTATCTCACGCGTACATGCATTTCCTTTAAGGTTAACAACTGCTTTTGAAAGTCCTTCACTCAACACTGATCCATGGGAGAGAAATGTTTGAACTCTGAATATAAAGTGTTGTGTTATCTGCTCCTGTGATTTACAACACTGAGAGGTTCAAAAGTACACCATTAGTAAGAGCGTTCATTGCGCCACACCATGCCCTGTTTTAGTGTGCAGTAAACCTCCACTCCTGCCTCTCCACACCAGCCTTTTACCAGACTCACTTTTTTGGCAACAAACCAGATAGATTATCGCTTATTAAATGTTTTTTAATTCCATATGAATGACCAAGTGTAGTTCATGTAGTCATTTCCTGTTAGTACAGGATGTCCAGCTGGAGGTCCCTTCATGGGGGTCATGACTCATACAGAGGCGTGTTACATTTCAGAAGGTTTACAGGTGTTTGTGTAGGCTGCCCTGCTGTTTGCTACAGTGGCATATGAGCAACCAGATGAATGTGTTTGGACTTCCATTTTCTAAAAGATAAAAAAATGAAATTGTGAAAGGCCATGTGGTGTGCAACAATTAGGGTTAGAAAGGGGTAGAAAATTTCCAGTACATTTCTGGAAACTTTCTGGAGAGTTTCCATGGGAATTTGGGAAATATTCCAAGTTGGAAACTTACAGGGAATTTATAAGAATGGATGGGAATAAATTAGAAATTTTGGGAAATTTATATAATCTGTATTATATACAAACTTGGGTATAAACATTTGAAATGCATGCCAACGAATACAGATAAAAAAATAAAAACATTTGTCTTTGATTAAATTAGTATAATTTTGTTGCACAGTAGTTTACACATAGCACAAGGATGTTTAAAACATACATTTGTGTTATATTTATGTAATTTATGTGAAGACTCGCCAAGATGGACATTTCTTGACATAATTTTTTTGGAGGAATACACAGTGCATGTAGGGGGTGTGGCCTCAGCAACCCTGCAGTAAATGTGCTGTGTGCATGTGATTGATGTACGTGCAGGTTGGACATTCAATTGAAATTGCATAAAATCTAGTTGTTTTAACCAAGATTATACTGAGTAAGTTTCCTGTTATAGGCCAAAATGCAATTTTTGGAAATTCCCATTAATTCCTGTTAATTTCCACAGAAAGTTTCCAGTAAATTCTTGAAATTTTGTAACCCTAGCAACAGTATTTGAGTTTTGAGTACACCCTTACCATTTCACTAATGGGCAATGAATAACGTTGCAATGTTTTATGTTGGCCCTTTTCTCAAGCGCTCATCCAGATAATTAGTGTTGCTTGGTGTTTTTCTTTCTCAGAACTATACATAAAATTTGTTTTATAATTCCTGAATGACCACTATTAGGTTTAAATTAGAGTAGTTTTATTTATTTTTTGTTATGAATGCCACGGTAAAATAGAATTGGTTATCAGTCACTTGTGGTGAAGTGTTGCTGCAGTCGTATAAGATATGCAAAATGCCTCTCCGAGTGGTTGTTGTGTCTTATTTATCGACAACCCTCCAGATGGATTCCCTAATAACAACACAGCCTCGCAATCTGTGAAACAGCATAATGTATTTGCACAGCTTTCGCTAATAAAGAAGACAAAAAGCAATAACTGCAAGGCAGGAATACACACAGGCAAAGACAGGCTTGGGAACGAACTTCAAATCAGGAATAGTGGAATGTAGGACAAATGCTGTGTCTGAGAGAAGCAGATGTGGAACAGAGAAGTGGATGCAGCAGCTGTGCTCATCTCCAGGTCCTGTTGCTATCCATATCATTGAATTTCAGTTGACTAAAAGGTTTTTCTGTATACTTTCACCAACTAATTTCATTGGTAATATGTATGTATATGTGTGTGTGTGTGTGTGTGTGTGTGTGTGTGTGTGTGTGTGTGTGTGTGTGTGTGTGTGTGTGTGTATATATATATCTCTACAGTGGAACTCGGTTAACTCGACAACACTATTAAGTCGAAGTTTTTGAAGTGGAACCGCCAAATTCTCGCTTTGTCTAAGCATTTTTTATCGGTTATGTCAACTTTTTTTTTATGTCGCCGAACCCTGATATCTCGAGCACAAGGGGGAAAAATTTGCCATTTAACGTCGGTTATCTCGATGCAGCCGCAGAAGAACTCACGGAAGTGGTGGAAAAATCAAGACTTATAGCTGCTACAGGTGTTGTATTGTATACTGGTGAATATCTGCTGTTAGTTAGTGCACACGTGCCTTTTGTTGTTAAATATTATGCAAAGAACGGGAGGCGAAAGCCGCGCTTGGCGGCGCGGAACGTTTGATGACCATCCTAAAGCATAGAATGAACACCGGCAGGACCGGGGGGAATCCGCGGTGCGCTTTGGGAAGAAAAGAGCAGCCGGTGAGAGAGTGCCGGTGGGAAGACACGTACCGGGATACACATGAGCGATAACAACGACCGCCGTGAACCAACATATACCAACAATAACGGACGGTGAGAGTGTGGAAGTTTAAATAGGAGCTGGTGATGATGATAAACGAGCACCATATGTGCGCGATTAAAGCCGGGAGCTTAAAAAAAAAGCGGCCGAGATAACACCTGAAGGGGCTGAAGGGGGCGTGGCAGGTGGATTCCTGACAGATAAACATGTACTGTATGTATTTTTATAACATGCCTTCATCAAACAAATCGCGGCAACGCTGTTGTGTACAAAAAACCCTTCAAATACACGTGCATGCACATTCTCATTTATTAACGCACATCATGTACATAAAGAAAATGCAGTAACGTAAAATTTTCCCTCCACTTGAACTAGGAGACCCAAACCTGCTCCAGCATGACAGTGCCTCTGTGCACAAAGCAAACTATTTGAAGAAAGGAAGGAAAAAACAGGCAAGAATCAGTTTGGATATCCTTTTTTTGCCCACAGACTGTCACTCACTGGATGATTTTAGTTTCTTGCACCATCCTGTAAACTTCCTGTTGCGCATGAAAATCCCAGGAGATTAGCACTTATGCCAATCAACAAGCAATCTTTAATTAAAGTCTTAAAGATTTTATTTTTGCATTATTCCCATGTGTTATGTGAGCATTAACTGGTGCGCTTGACCTGTAGCTGTAATGATGGTACAGATGTGGCTGTTGAAGTGCCTGTACGTGGCTACACTGATTATATTGGTTTGAGTATGATGTGTTCAATGGAATGATCTGATAAGCAGTGCAAGGAAAGCAATAGCGGGTCGATATCGTTGTGGGCTGGTTGGAGATCCAAGGTTGTGGAGCTTGCTGGCTCCTGGACTTTCTGTTTGCATAGGGGTGTGTGTCTCTGATGAAGTCTAATGGTTTCCATGGGAACTCCTTCTGCTTTGGCTGCCTTCTCCCCACAGAGTGATGAGCCACGTCCTCACTGACTTCTCTGGCGAAGTTTGACTCACTTCCATTCACATTGCTAGGAGAAAGAAGAGATGATCTGGCCTTGAGGCTGCAGGATCTCTGCCGTTGGTGTCTCTCGTTTTTCTGTGTAACCTTCCATATTCCTCATTAAACATGATTAGTAAAAAAAAAGAAAAAAAGAATTCATTAACACTAATGAACTCTTTATTTTATTTGTATTTATTAATTTTTATTCTTTTTTACTTTTCGTTCTGAAAACACCCACCAAAAAAGGACACTCATTTTTTTTTTACTTTCACTCATGCAGCCTCTTTGTCTTTTTCTCAAAATTTTGAGGTTTATTACATACTTTTTTGCTGAGGTATCACAGACAGCAAACCTAACATTATTTATGTGTGACAGCTGGGCTTCAAGGCACCCATAATATTTAGCTCATATGCACATATTTGACCGCAGGATGACAGAGTCCAATGCAATCTCTTTTTATTTATTTTTTTTCTTTTTATTTTTTTTATCCTAATAAATAATTTGACTTCCCATCTGACTACTGTGAGCATATTTGGCAGAAGGTCATGGCCTAAAACTCTGGGCAATACGGCCTTGCTTGACAGCCAAAGAATATTGATGATTCCCCAATGCCAACAGTCCCGGATTGAGTTTAAGAGCAGTTAGGATTGGTGAATGTTACTGCCGATGAAGTGTATCAAAAGCAAAATAGTTGTGGAAATACTGGTAAAAGGAAACAATTATCTACTATCAGCTGAGCTGTTCCATAAATTAAGGGTGCATAAAGGTTCCTGGGCTTCCTCTAAACGTAATGGGAACCCTGTTTTAGATAAGACATGATTTCATGCTAAATCAGTTAGGGCAACCAGACTACTGTCTACATTCACAGTGTAACAAACTGTTTATTTTATGTCACAAAAACCTGTCACTGAGCTGGTACCTTTAAGGGTGCCATCATTTATGCATTTACTAACAAGTCCATGTTTTGTACCTCATTTAAAAAAAACGCTCGTGTAAATTGCACAAGTTGTGTATAAGGACGTCTTTTGAAGGGTACATTTGCATTCTCTCCTTGAGGACAAATAATGGACCTGTACAGTGTCTGTTTTTCTGACAGTATACCGTGAAAAAACAAGTGAAACTGGGGCAAGTGAAAGAGCTGGTGTCCTGTGGCATAGTCATTATGGGTTTTTTTCACACGTGTAATGAGAAAGAGCTTTTATATACGATGGAAACAGGCCTCACGGGATGCGCTGAATTTGTAAATTGAAGGCAAAGGTTTGAATCTGTTTACACCAGCCACTTCTTCAAGGTTCTTGAAGGTAAATAGGGACATTGGAAATTACTGCTGATTTCCATAGATATCCGTAGGAATGAGGTCAAAACTAGCATATAGTATAGCGAATCCTCAATCCTTTAATGCACAATAAGGTCCTTTTTTTTTTTTTTTACCCTGGACATAACGAGTACAACACGCATGCATATTTATGTCATCATATATGTGATTGTAAATAGAAATATTCTGAAATCTAACATTGGTATATACTGTTAAGTGTATGCCGATAATCAAAAACGGTACAGTTGTACTTGAGCAACTCACATTCTCACATTTTTTTAAAATCATATACCCTGTAAATAATAATAATAATAATAATAATAATAATAATAATAATAATAATAATGTCAGTCATTATGGTCATTTGCATGGAAACCCATATAACCCAGGGAGGTGGTGTTTACGGCATTGGATGTTTTGGAAGGTCACAAGTTCAAATCCCAGCACCACCAAGCTGCCACTGCTGTTCCCTTGAGCCCTTAACCCTCAACTGCTCAGTATTAAGTCAGGGAGTCTGCCAAATTCTGTAAATGGTATAAACATTATTTATACATACATTTATACATAGTTTACATAATTATGGTACTTGGAATGGTTTTCCATTTAATATAAAAAAAAAATTCTTGGGGGAGGGAAAAGCTTTAACAGAAAAGCCTATTTATATAATAGTAGTAGTAATAATAATATAAAGAATATTAATTTAGTTACACTGAATATTTGTGCACACAGATGGCTGGTGAGCATGTATGTACAGCAGGTTCTCTGTGTCCTGTGTCCTCCTTACTCCCTTAAACATTGTGGCTTAAGGGCTGAATTTGGTGTGAAAAGAGAGATTGGTGTTTGACTCGGTCACGGGAAGCAAGGTCAGCTCCTTCCTTTGCCAAAATAAATACAGTGTTCTGTTTGGGATGTGTGTTTTTTCAGTGTGTTTTCACTGGAAGCTTCAGACCCACCAAGCACCAGCTATAGGAGGAAAGAGATTCAGTGCTGGAATGCATGATACATGTGGTAATTATGGGCTTTCAGCCCATGTGTGTGCCTGGTGAACAGCATGTGCAACTATGTTTAGATGACCATAGTCTGCCATGTATGTATTAGTTTGTGTTCCTCCATGTGTGTCAGGAGAGCTGAGAACTGCCAGCGTGATCATAAAGGTCTCCCTGTGAGTCTTGGGAAAGAATAAGTACCCAACCTAGTGTTTCATGTAAGCTGGCCTGTCCAAACAGCCAGTCACACAGAGAAAGAGAGAGAAAGAGAGAGAGAGAGAGGAGCCTAGTCGTAACTCTCGGCTGTTTATTCTCTGCACCGCCTGCAGACAATGAAGAAACACCCTGTCCCTTCATCTCTCTCTTGTGCCTATGATGAAGACAGAGAAAACATGAAAGACTGCGTTTCTGTACGCGAGCACGTGCCTGTACGTTTGTACACTTGGGGTAATTCACTGCCCTATTCTACCTTCTCTCTGTTTACCACTCTGTCTTTTACTTTCTCTCTGTCACTCTGCCATTTATTAAAAAAACAAAACAAAAGAGCAGTATACACTTCACTGCAGTTTTGAGAGCAAACGTGCTTTTGAACCAAAATTTTTGTTTGCGAGTGTAATAACCACAGTTCAATCATCTTTACGTAAGTCTTGCCATAACATCCAGTGACATTTCCTCTGATTATAGTACATTACTAAGACTGCCAGCCTTCAAATGTGTTGTGTAGGAGCTCCACACTTAAACACTTCAGCACTCAAAAATACACAGAAAGAGGCTTTTTTCCCCTCCGAGAATAGACATATGAAATACTGGAATCAATTTCATAGGCATTGTGACCTCGGTCTTATTAATTGCCTGTAAGCCGTACACTCCTTCCCAAACTCACATACTCTTAGGACTTGCCAGGCTCCGGTGCTTTCTGTCCTGTAAACGCATTTGATTTCGAGACAAATTAGAATCCATCAATGTGTAACTCCACTATTATTATAATACACATTGCAGTTAACATTAGTTAGCTTTGTCAATCAAGTAGACTAGACAAAATATTATCGTTTCAGCTGCTTGTGAGCAGAAGCTTGAAAAAAGATGAGCATTGAATTCTATTCAGGTTTAAGTTTCATGATTCAAGCCAACAAGAATCACAGCCGTTTCATTTTAAACACGTCGCAAAGACATTCCCACATCCCACGGCACACAGCAGCACTGTATGTTATTACTGAGTATCGCGCCTGTTTTAGTTGACTGCTCGTGACCACTTAGTGCGTGTTAGTCAGCACAAGCCGGGGTATGGATTACATCATCGTCTGACGGAGCAAGATCACAGCACTCTAGCCCACAGCTCTCGTCTCCTCTCCTCCGCACCTCCACATGTACGATGTTAGTGCCTGTAAGAATATCATTTGTCCTTTACGTTTTCTCGTAGACCTTCAACATGCCATTCTGTGGTCATGTGATCTTTTAAATGCACCATTTGTGTTGTGCATGGTATGAGTGAAAATACAGATCTGTAAAGGTGTGCGTGTGTGTGTGTGTGTGTGTGTGTGTGTGTTAGTCCTCAGGCAGCACTGTTGGGCACACAGTACTGTAAATAGGCTTTAACCTCGTCACCCGGTTCTAACTAATTGGCGTGGCTTCGCACAACTTGCGCTCTGGGATTTAATGTTTGAGTTGGAAATCCACCAGAGCACAGTGTAGACAGATAATAAGCCTGGAATTAGTAAAACATCACAGTTGCTATTAATCTCATATTAATATTTAATTAGTTGTCATTTTTCACATTCATTAGCCTAATCTCAATGAAGGCATTTTAGGTCATGCCAGCGCGCATCTTTTCTCTCTTTTAACACGCTTTAATACGTTTCACGCAAGATAAACATATGCAGCAAAACTAGAGATAATGAGAACCGTGCAGCACACAGATACAGCGACCTTCATTCTCACAAGCTATTTTATGTGTCGCATGATGTGCTTTAAATAAAAACTATCCGTAACTGTCGTACACACATTTGAAATCTACTGATTATTGCAGTTTGTGTCCTCCAGATTCCAGGAAGGAAAGAACAGCTTTAACAAGTAGAATTAAATATGAGCACAATAATCCGACTAGTGTATTAAAACATGTTTTAAACAGATTGCATTATTTTATGGAACAGCCGATTGGGTTTGAGGCAGCATTCCAGACCGTTAACCCAACACTTGTCCAGCAGATGCATCATGTGCCTGAACATGCACAGAACATCTGTTTCAAATTAGCATTTGTTTAAGAGTTTGTTGAGTTAAATAAGAGGATTAATTATAAGTGGTTGTGTAATTAAGGAGTAAAACCTGACTGGGCATGCTGGAAAATAATCAATGACTGTGTGGAGTCTAAAGCTTCTTTTCCAAAAAGCTTAAAATACCCATAATGCAATTTTTTATTCAACAACCTTTTATTTATTTATTTATTTATTTATTTATTTATTTATTTATTTATGTTTATTAAAGCACGACGCTGACCCCATCTATCATTCCATTTAATATTGTGGAGCAAAAAAGACATGAGGTAGTTCCTCTTACTACTTATGGTATAGGAGCTATAAACAGTCTTTCCGTCACCAGCTTTTCTTTTCGTTCCTCTTTCACAGTACGCTAGAAGAAATGAAGAACTATTTGCCTGCTCTGTTTCTAAGTTTTACATTTGTGCAGTTATGGTGAGCGGCGCTCGGTTTTGCTCGTACAGCTGAGTCGCTCTGCTCTGCTCTGCTCTCATCATAACAAACGTAAAACTGTTTTCATAAACCATTGACACCCAGCCATGCACGAAGTCATAACCCCAGAAAGTAATGCACCTCTTTTGCTGACAAAGCAGCTTAGTTCATTGCCTAAAGGCAGCATTTTTGGAAACCGGGGTATTACAAACACACATGGCCTAATTTAGTGCATGTGGACCAGCTCATTATGGCCGACTGGAATCCTTTAGTCCTTTTATAGTCTCTGTGTATTTTTAATGTTCAATAAAAAAATTAAATCATATTCATTTATTCGATTGAGGCTGTATATTTGCCTGTGTCTTTGGGAATTAGACTGGTAAAGTATAAATGTAATTGTTTTGTGGAGAGGACCACTTTAGTGAGGAGCTGCACACCGAGACTTTCTCAAAAGTCAGTGCTTCTCTCACCACCTTTTATACAACGATATCAGCGGCAATGTGGCATATTTTATACGTTTAAACTATATGGTATGTTGCAGTGAAAGTCAGACTGGATCACTAACAAACTCCTCCAAGGCCTGGAAGCTGTACTCCTGGGTGAAGAGACAGATGTTGAGGTTGGGTTTAGACCCAGGAGACATGGGCAGTCAGAAACTGTGCTGTTGTATTGAGTGTATTGTGAGGCTGTACAGGTGTCCCTCTTCCTCCTCCTACTCACCGTCACTCTGTCATGTCTCTATAACAGCTCTTCTACTCTGTTCTCAGGTGCTCGACCCCAGACAGCGTTCAGGCAGCCCAGGAAAGAGATCCCACAGAAGTCGTCAGGCATTTAATTATATTTGTAGATAAGACCAATATCTATTTCGGTTGCTAATCAACAGTAACATGATGTAACATGAAAGTGACATTTTATAGACCTGTGACTGGAGGGACAAAAATATCTGCACCAGCATGATCAAAATGGAGTCTTAATTGAGCATGAAATCATTGCCACCTACAGGTTTTTCCTTTTGCGAGTACAAAACGCACACCCACATGTACAAACACAGTCACAATACAAGTCTTCATTGATAGTAAAAGGACTTTATTAGTTATACGAGTACAATGATGCTTTATGATACACTAAATTGCCCTGTTTTTTGGTTAAACTCATCATTTCTGGCTTGTCTTCCTTGCATAAGGCTGATAATGAGCAAGACATATACAGCAATTTTGCTGGACAGCATTCTAGGTACTGAGCAGCAGAAACTCAAGTGTCTCATAATTACATTACTAATAATTAGCTGAGTGTGAAGTTCATCAGAGGATATTAAAATGGAAAACCTATTTAAAATAAAAGCGTTATGAATAAGCGTGCCGTGTGGGTTCTGGAATCACGCTGCTACACATTTGCTATATGCTGTTATACACCTTTGTCGTACATGAGGCTTTGCACAATCTATAGGCGGAACTTCCAGGACGATGTAAACAATCAGTGTCGCTGCAGTGTCACTTCTCATTCATTCATTCATTTCAAGATGTGGAATCACATGCAGACAGAACTTTTAAAGGACCACATCAGCATACCCTTCCCCTTCTTAACAGAGGAACGCGAGGACAACTATTTGTGATTGTAAACACATAAACAAAACATATTGTGACCAACTCAAGTCAGTCGCTGCTATTACTCCCGGCTGAAGTTATACCCCTAATCTTTTTTTACAGTGGTGCCCCTAGGAAACAGGTGGATATGCAAAAGGTTTTATCCAGTGTATATAGAAATAGGTGCTGGTTCCCTGGTGGTCTAGTGGTTAGGATGCGGCGCTCTCACCGCTGCGGCCCGGGTTCGATCCCCGGTCAGGGAACCTACCCCAGGCATTAGGGTTACACAAGCCAGTGAACTATTAGTGCCGGTCCCAAGCCCGGATAAATGGGGAGGGTTGCGTTAGGAAGGGCATCCAGCGTAAAAACATGCGCCAAATCAAACATGCAGATCATGATTACGGATGGTCCGCTGTGGCGACTCCTAATAGGAGAAGACGCAAGAAATATATATATATATTATATAGAAATAGGTGCTGCGAGTCAAAAATCATAATTGTTGACTGGGTCTGATTCATATGCTGAGTTGTTTCATATAAAATGTTCCTGAGAAACACAAAGCCCTGTTCTGATGGGGACACCCACATGGGTGTTAAGTTATGGAATTTATCAGGAAATAATTCCAGCAAGGCCCAGCATGCCTGACACCAGAGACCTCACTGTCTAACACTCATTTCTCCACAAGCTGCTGTTTCTCTCAGTCTGCTCTCAAGCGAGGCACAGCTTGTGAAGTCTTCAGTCTCTCTCACACTCCAATCATATGTGTGAAACGGATTGGAGGTAGAACTCTGTGCAACAGGTGCCGCTGTTTGTGACACACACACACACAGCTTGCTTAGGGACATCATATCAGTTTTGCACCCTATCTTTCTTTATCTGGACCCTGATGTACCAAGCGGTCATTGAAGTACAGGCTTTGCCCATTGCTGAATGAGGAAGGCTTATACAACTGTACAAAAAGTTGGATTGTTTAAACTTAGAAAATGTGTAATTTCAAGGAAAAAAACGTTAACAGCAGTATGTTAGCAGTAATAAAGTTAACAGCAGTATGTATCTGGGAACTGAGGAGACCAGTTGCTGTAGTTTTGGGAGAGAAATTGTTATATCAGTGTCTGATGCAGGACCCTAGCTGCACAACAGTCTTGGGTCTTCTTTGTTTTTTTTTTCTGCTTCATTATGAGGCAAATGTTTTCCAATTGGTGAGAATTCTGGACTGTGGATAGGACAGTTCAGTATTTTTCTGTAACCGTACAAAGCCATGGTGTTGTAATAGATGTAGTATGCAGTTTGACACTGTCCCAACATTTTTTTGGAATTTGGTTTGTACAAAGTAACATTCAGACTGCATAGTGTTAATGTCACTTTGTCCTGATCAAGGACAGGAGCCAGGAGCCACATGTGGAGCATACATGCTGGATGCGACACAAGCCCATCAGAGGGCACTACACATATTAGTGTAATTAAATGTAGCCATCTATTTGAACAGTCTTGACATTTAAACAGCTCAGTCTCAAATGTCTGAGCTCAGTCTCAGCACAGTCTTTACTGCGGAGCTGAATTTTAGAATTCAAATGGTGTCTGAGTGTTTACTTTGATAACCTCTCTTTCTCTCCTTTTGTACTGATTTGTAGAACAGCGAATAAGAGAAGGCTGCTCACAAGCAGGGAGCGGTGCAGGAACCTCCACAACATCTACAGACTGACGGTTGGCCAGAGACACTCAATAGCTACTTACAGCTGAGCGTTAAATATGTGTTCGGTTTCTAAAGTGTTTTCCTGTGTTGTATTTCGCTATTGTCCTGGGACTTGGCTTGCATCAGCCTCATTAGAACAAGACGCGCATTCATATGCACAAAGTGCTGATTCCAGCTTGCTATTATCTTCTAAGAAACCCGATCCCGTGGTTCTCTCAGCATATTCTGTCTGGACAGAGTGGAGGGAAGAGACCTTATCACCCTTGGAAGTGCTCATCTTTTGGCAAGCTTTTACGAAAAGAAGAAGGAGGGGGGAGGGTGATAATAAATGTAAGAGGGTGCTGAGAGATGAATCGTTGGCACCCTGGTGGAAAACGACTGAAACGGAGTTATGCCTCATTAATATTGTGTAGGAACACTGTGACCGTGTAGTTTCAGCTATGTCATAACTGGCCACAAACACAACGCACACTTTTATCGTTCGTTATCTATCTACTGGGAGGTTCATACAGGTTCAGTTTACGTGTGTTACGCATGTAGAGTAACCTCTTGAGTAATCAGCTTCCCATCACACACTGGTGTTTGTCCAGCTTGACACAGGCCGGTATGTGCAAACACATTTCACGTCCACTTGGCAACGACAGGGAATCAAAGAGCTGCAAAATAGACAAGAGGTGAAAAAGACAACACACGTCTGTTTAGAGAAATAGAAAATGGATTGATGAACGTCTTTATAGTCTGTTCTAGCGTGCTGTGTTTGCAGATCATGGTAATGGCTTCCATGGTTGTTGTGTTCCCTTTTTTTTTTATCTACATTTTGACAAGCAGTTTTAGGAAAGCAGTGGCAGTTTGATGTTTCTGCTCATTTTTAGTCTTAGGGTTTACACAGATTCACAAAGTACACAAAGAGAGATTTTTTTGTGGAAATTTTGAAGGACTCAAGTCAGAGCTCGCACGTTTTCTTCATTTGTTGACATTTAGCTGTCTGATTTTATGCATTGTGCTGCTCACACACAATTGGCTGATTTAAAAAATGAGCAGGTGTTTTATCGAAATTATGAATTGTACGGCGTTACTATGATGGAAAATTAATAAATCTGGATATTATTGCTGTAATCCCACTTGGGTCCGTAATGATGATCATGCTGTTGTTTTCCTGTCGCGTCTCTCTTTAATGCATCCCGAGCTCTGCACAGCGGATGGCACTATTGATCTTTTGTTCATTTATTTTTCACTGTTGGTGCGGTTTAGTCATCTATCTCCCCCCTCATGCGCTTTTCTCTTCACCGTACATGCCCCAGACTGGGTCGTGCCCCGCATGCACATGTGCCTCGCTTTCAGGCCTGAATGATAGTTGGTGCCAGCTGTGGGCAGTGTGGCAGAGTGCCTGCCTGGCACTGATATAAACTGCAGCGGCTGTTTCTAATAAAGCCCAGCTACCACCAGCTGTACTATCTGTAGAGGAGCAACAAGCAGATGCACTGCGTAAGTGTATGAAACCAAATATCAGGAGAGTTGAAACGAATTGCCGCTAAAGGGCAAGCAGCTTCGGGGGGCTCTGAAAGCAGAAATTGTCAATGAAACCGGGATCATATTGTAAAAATGTTCAAATGCTGCGATACTCCGAACATGCAATAGGCTTGTGAAGATAAGCATGCATGTGTCTGTCCGTGCTTTACTGCATGCCCCAGTGAGACCTGACAGGAAATCATTCAGGAGGAAGAGAAAAGCTGAGCATGACAGAACTGTAACCGGAGCTAAGGTCTGTTCCTGCACGGAGCCCTGGGAGCCGGCTCTCATCCGGCCGCCTGTCTGCCTACAACTCATTCTCACTCTCTCTTTTCTGTCTTCGCGTTTTCCTTTCTGCCCCCTCCGCCCTCCTGGCAGACTACTCACACATGCTGAGAGACCACTTTCTGCTCCCTCTTCATCCTTTTTCTAGCAGATCAATGAAGGAAGAGGAAGAATTTTTCATGCCATGATTACTTTTATGCCGTTCTGATGCTTGCCGATGCCTCACTTTACTACCCACTACCAGTTTTTGCTGATCTGCTTCTTTCCATCGTTTATCCGTTTCCTTTATAACCGCTTCGATTTATGTCGCATATATTTGTTATTACAGACTGAGCACACTGCTTGGGCACAGCTGCCATTTTGTAACCAGACGTCACAGAGCGTTGAGCTGATGCGTTGTGCCCGACTGAGATCGGTTTGAATGTTTCATCTGGTTTCCACTGATGGCACAGGACAGGTGCTGAGGTTATTGCTCTGCTCCTGTGTGACTGAGCACTGCAATATTACTTTAGTCCTTGCAATAAGTGTGCATTTTGGAGTGCAACTGGGTGTATGCCCTTATGAAGTTGTTTGTGACTGCCATGCCTAGCTAGATGAACAGGGGAAATAGAGAGTGCAAGCACTTTATATTACCTGCCTTGTGTATTTTTTCATGAAAATGTTCTGATTCGGAAAAGGCTCAGAGCTTTTCTCTATAAGCCATGTATGAAAAACTAAGGGCACTTTATTATTCAATAGATTGTAGCTAGCAGCAATAACTTGAGGTAATCGTGTTCTATATGACTCACTTCATGTAGAACACTTTTTTACAACGTTGCTTAGTTCATTGAGGTTTAAGGGCATTAGCTTATGCATAGCTCTCATAAGGTCCTGCCACAGCATTTCAGTCGGGATTAGGGCTGGACTTTAACTGGGCCATTGCAACACATTGATTCTGTTCATTTTTAGCCATTCTTTTGTAGATTTGCTGGTGTGCTTGTGATTATTGTCCTCTCGCATGATCCAGTTTCACATGCCATCACAGACAGTTAGGACACTGTCAAACCGCATACTACATCTATTACAACTAAATGGCTTGTGCTGACGGGTGCTGACTTGGCCGATCTGCAGTTCAGACCTCTCACCAATTGAAAACATTCGCCTCATCATCAAGCTAAAAATACGACATAGAAGACCCAGTACTGTCGAGCAGCTAGAATCCTGTATCAGACACTGATCCCACAAAATGTATTTCCCAAAACAACAGCAACTGATCAGACATATAGCCTCACATTTTACTCCAGAATATTTTGGTATACAAACTGAATGCCTGCAAGATCCCCAAATCCTGTGCGTGCAAAAAAAAAAAGGCCAATCATCACTCCTTCACCATTGTGCTTGACAGTAGGTTTGAGGTGTTTTTGCTAATATGCTGTGTTAAATTGTGTTTGGTTTTTTGCCAGGCATGGTGCTGTGCATTATACCCAAACATCTCTACCTCGGTCACATTTGTCCAAAGGACACAATTCCAGAAGTCTTGTTGGTTGTTCAGATACAATTCTGCAAAACTATGCCATGCTGCCATGTTTTCCTTGAGAAACGATGCTTTCCCCTTCAAATTCTTTCCAAACAAACTATATTTGTTTAGTCCTTTTCTTATTGAACGTTCATGAACTGCTAGCTGAGGTATGACGAGTCTGAAATGTACACCGAATTGGCAACTTTATGGCCACCGATCAGGCATAACATTATGACCTCCTGTCTAATATTGTGTTGGTCCTTCTTTTGCTGCCAAAATAGTTCTGGCCCGTCAAGCATCAACAGCATGAAAATCTTCAGCAGTTTGAGCTACAGGAGCTCATCTGTTGGATCGGACCACACGGGCCAGTCTTCATTCCCCACATGGATCAATGAGCCTCGGCTGCCCATGACCCTGTTGCCGGTTCACCACTGTTTCTTCCTTGGACCACTTTTGATAGATACTGAGCACTGCAGACCAGGAACATCCCACAAGAGCTGGAGATGCTCTCACCCAATCGTCCCGCCATCACTTGGCCCTTGTCAAACTCCCTCAAATCCTTACACTTGCCCGTTTTTCCTGCTTCTAACACATAAACTTTAAGGACAGAATGTTTACTTGCTGCCTAATAAATCACCCACTCACTAACAGATGGCATGATGAAGAGATGATCAGTGTTAAATACCGACCAGGCAGAACAATATGACCTTGTATCATTTGACCAGTGAGTGAATATCTTGGTTTTTGTCATTTTTCTGAGCATTCCATAGTTTGACCTTGGATTAAATTTGTTAGGATACTCATGAAATTAAATTTTTTTATATATATTTACATTTAGACTATTCATACACTATTCATTCATTTTCTGCTTTATTTTAAATTTTGTGCTCTACCATTACAGTGAAGCAAGGCCACAGCTTCTAGACACAACAAGAGGTCTGGACAGTATGTGTAGGATGACGGAAGGAGGTGTGGCTTTGAGTTGTCTGTTAATATCAAAACACCTACACAACTGTCAATCGTTCTAGAATCCGATACCAGTTGGCTTGTTTGCCCGATTCTTTTGTGCCAAAAAAAAAAGAAAACTTTTTTGCCATATTTTAGTGTTGCCTAT
Source organism: Silurus aristotelis (assembly GCF_946808225.1). Classification (NCBI taxonomy): domain Eukaryota; kingdom Metazoa; phylum Chordata; class Actinopteri; order Siluriformes; family Siluridae; genus Silurus; species Silurus aristotelis. The sequence continues at coordinate 17,649,913 of NC_139576.1, read as the reverse complement.
AGCAGAATCCTCCTACACAAAAACGCTTAAAGGTTAATAGGTTTGTGTTATAACTGGGTCTATGAGGCCAGATATGAAAACCTTTTTTAAAAAAAAAAAAAAATCTTTTTTTTTTTGTGACTATGAAAATTGAGTCATTTGCTGTAACGGCTTATCAGCTTTACAGCATGAGAGAGAGGAACCTGAGGTGTTTGGATTGAAATCACACCAGATCAAAACAGACTCTGTAATTCGTTACATGCGCGTGTATGAGCTCACTGCTGTGCAGGCGTCTGTTAGCAAATCCACTCTCGGAGGAATCGCTGATTACCGCCGAGGCTAATGAAGTAATGCACGCAGTACAGAGTGAGAGATTCCCACCAACACACGCCACACTGAGCCACAAGAAGTTGTGGGAAAGTGATATGAGTCACTGTCAAAGTAAACGAGCATGGCTCTGGTGTGCGTGTGGGATTTAGACTGAAGAGTAGCACACCGGGTGCACAATCAGGTGCTACTGTGTGCTATCAGTCACTTGTTGAGCTGCTGTGTGAAGGTTCGTCTTACACAAGTGTGCAAACCTCCCACCGTTCTGTGGAGTGGCGATAAAGAGAGCACAGGAGGCGAAGAGAAATGGCTGAGGTTTTCCTCTTCAGTCTGTGCTGCAAACAATTCAATTAGACTTCATCTCACTACGGTTTGCCCTCCGCTGAGAAATAACACTTTAATTGATTCATTAATCCTAAGAGCAATTTTTCTGCTATTGTTTTGTGGCAGGTTTTATGGCTTCTGGTGAACTGAAGTTATTTTTCTTTATCGCTCCCTGGCCTTGGGTGTGTGCTTGCGCCATACACACACATACACAAAATCAAGTAGAGTGGTTCTACACTTTGTCACTCGATTGAGATTGGGTCACAGCTCATTAAATATGCATTAAATAATGATTCGATTTTAGGGGTTTCCAATAGGGCAGCGTTACCTCGGTCCCAGAGACAGTAACAAGGTAAAAGATTGTCACCTGAGCAGCACCATCACCATCACTCCACACACATCTTAAATGGCGAGGCTTTATTTATATTGACTTTTTCCTGCTGCTCTTCCTTTTCAGACTGCATGCCTAATCAGGATATGAAAAGCCAGCTATAAACAACATTTGGGTTTAGACCTCATGTCTTCCCTGGATTTTTAAAAACTGTGAAATCCTGCTAAATCTAAAATTTATATTATATGCATCAGGAATACAACATGACTGGATGCGTTAGTAATTAGCAGTAGGGTGATCAATGTTTTTCCCTCTTGTGTTGTTGCAATTTGACAATTTTAATTATTTATTAAACATAGCAGAATATACATTTGTCCATGTGTCAGTACAGTTAATGTAGGATGTCAGTTCGTGTTATCACTTGTATTATAACAGTTTATTCACCAACTTCCTTTTTTTTCTTCTTCTTCTTGAATATGCACATTAATATACCATAATTTCCGGACTATAAAGCGCACCCATATATAAGCTGAATTTGACAAAGATTTTTATTTTGAACATAAATAAGCCGCACCTGTCTATAAGCCGCAGGTGTCTACACTGAAACTAATGAACTTTACACAGGCTTTAACAAAAGACAGTGTCTGTTACACGGGTGAAATATGTTGGAGCTCCTTTAAGAGCAAAGCGGCATTTTGGGAATAGCCTCCCGCTGCATTTTTCCGCTATTACTGCATGTGTGCAAGACCGTGGAATATGTCCTTATTATTTTCTGATGCTCATTTCTAAGTTTCTTTGACTAACCCGTAACGCTGTTGCCAAGAAAAAAATGTGCTCATATGATTTCTGTTGCAAATGGAGTTAGCAAGCTCTCCCATGACCCAGACTCAACGCGTTACAACGGCTTGTATCTAAACAGTAGCCGACCAAGAAAGTCATTGTTCACTGTCTTCCTCCTTCCTTTCACCACTATTTCTCTCGGGAGTTTATCTTTTGGCATCGTCGTGTGTTTAAAAAAAAACTTTTTTCTCCCGATGCTGTGCAGCTCAGAACACAGATGAGTTTTCGTTTACGTTCGGAAATTTCATTAGTCTAATGTTATGGGGCTCAGTGTTTTGGCTTGAAGTTTGTGAAATTCATAAATAAGCCGCTTCGTTGTTTAAGCCGCGGGGTTCAAAACGTGGAAAAAAAGTAGCAGCTTATAGTCCGAAAAATACGGTAAACCTGGAATTTGCCCTTTTTTTTTTTTTTTTTTTTTTTTTTAAGATGACTTTAGTCCCCGGATTTGAGATTGTGAACAGTGCTTTTTGGTACTAAAGAATCCACGGTGTTCTTGCGATCACCACCAAAGCTGCAACCTGATTGGCTGTTCATCTGTTATCTCGAATCCATATATTATTCCTCTGTTGTCAGTGGTACAGTTAGAGATATGGATGTATTTACTAGGGGTGCAACTTTTCGGATTTGGTCCATGATCCGCCTGGATCACGAGCCACGGTTCGGCACGTGACCTGCGGATTAATTGCATATTCTTTACTTGCAGATTAATCTTCCTATTTTAACAATCGCAGAGTGAAAGACTAAGATTTTTTCCTGTTAATATTGCTTTTTACTTCATTTTGTAACTACACAGAGCAGGCATTTATTCATGTGAACAAGACATGTTAATCAGACAACAACAATGGCTAGCCTTGGAGCAGAAGAACTTGAAAAGCCTCCCGTATCATTCAAATCGTGTATATAGGAGCATTTCCCTGCTTCAACTTTTCTTGTAATAAACGGAAAGCAAATTTAATTTGTCTTCTCCTCTTTTTTTTGCTGATCTGAAAAATGATCCGATTTGTTGACCATAATGTGATCTGAATGCGATGTGAGTGTTGCGGTCAGTTGCAACACTCGTACAGTATTTACTTGTTGTGTAGCCTTGCAATGCAGCCCATTAGCAATAGACTCTGGTGCATTTTGGTGATAAACATGACCAGACCTGCTATTTTCTGAAAAATAAAAACCTGGTTATAATTTTGTCCCCAGTGAGTATATATTGCTCCAAAAGCTTGTTTTCCAATTGAACACTGTTGGACATCACATTTCATACACGGAAGTACTGCCGAGATGCTGAAGCTTGTGGCCAGAGTAATAATATTACGCAATCTAATGCCTTCAGCGATTTAGCTTGTTTGTTGCCTACTGTAGGGAGAATGTGGGTTGCTAAATATAGGGCTTAGTATTGGATGAATTATTAGTGGTATCACTTTTAGAAAATGATGGGATCACGTAAGAAATTACTGTTGCCCTTTGTTGTCTATTTGTGAGAGACAGTTGTATAAGTGAGGCCATGGACCAGTCCACTGAAAAGTACATGACATTTACAGTATTGACCTTCCACTGTGATAAACTCCATTCGTTCAGGTTAGGAAGGTGCAATGTTTAAATCAACTGAGCTGACGTGCCGGGAGGCAGGGGGGAGGGGGTTTATTAGGTCTTGTACCTTCTATAGCTGAGCTACAAATAACAAACTCACTCTGTATTGATGTTATGCAAGGCTGATTTGTAATTGGGCATGGCATTATATCCCTGTCTATATTCACACAGAGGCATTTCAGGCATTGAGAAGGAAATAAGGAAATACAAAAACATAAAAACAACAACAACAAAAAAAACCCTTCAAATAAAGATGATGTTCAATGAATTAGTATTATATGCTTCAAGCTGTGATTATGTACCATCACAACTAAGTTGGTCTAAACCCTAATGTCTGTATGTATCTGTAACGGTTGCTCTGCTTACAGTTGTTTTAAAGGGAACACATTCGTTTAGAAAGGGTCATTAAAGGGACAGGAACTTCCTGTGCATGCAGCACTTTGAACACACACCTTCCAGCCAATCAGAATCGAGTATTCCGGTTCTGTAATATATGAGGGTTTTTTTTGTTCACAGACAGTTTTAAAGTGCCCCGTTTAGGCTGCGGTTTGATTTAATGCACCATTTGTGTTTGTGACAGTGTTGAAAGTGAACCTGAAAATGCTTTAATTTGAAAAAAGCACAAGTGTGTAATTGCATTTCGCCATCTCTGTGTTGATTTATAGCCAAGAAGTTATAGCGTGTGATATGGGAGAGGAGGTGTGGAAAAACACGTAGAAAGGAGGAATGTGCACGGTGCTAGTGGGTGATCCTTGAACGCAATCTTGCTCAGTGTCCCAGAAAGGCCATGAGCAGCACAGTGTGACCCTCATTTCACACCCTGATCTTTGGATGCTTTAGACAGGGGATTGAAGTGAGTCTCAGGAGAGTGCTTGAACATTCCTGACTCTGGTTCCTTTATGAAATGCTAGAGGGTCATAAGCCAGGCCCTACCAGGGTATACAAATACTCCTTCATGCTCTACACATTAGTGATGTCCTGATTCCAACACACACATATGAACACAGTCAGTTTTTCTGGTGTGTTGATTTCCTGCTCTGAAAGCTCGCCTCCATCTGCAAGGCTGCTTTAAATGGTGCTTCAGTGTGCAGCTGCACTACTCCACAGCTTCCTGTATGCTGAGTGAAGAGCTGATCCTATACAATTCCCTTTCAGCACGCAGCTCTCACCCCCTTCATCTGGCCTTCATTGAGCCTCTAGCCGTTCACTGCTTTATGATATTAGCAAGGGTGCTGCTGTCCTATGGGTCTCATTTCCTCCTTTTTCAGCAAAATGAATGGATTTATTTTTTTCACTGTAGTCTGCACTTTAATCACCACTTTGCTTGAGAAATTGTACTTTGTGATGATGGTTCTGGATTATTTTAGAGAATTTCTAGTGTAAGGAATGTGATTTTACTGCAGTGTAACTCTTTTACTTAATTACATTTCTATAAAGAAAAAGCTATATATATTTTTTCATTTAAAACTACAAATTGGAAATGTTTTTTTTTTCTTCCCATCCAGTCAATGACTGTGCAATCTGTCAGTGGATAATCCCCAAATATTTTATTTATTAATTTTGTTTAAAGCAGGGGTGTCCAATCTTTTCCACAAAGGCCTGGTGTGGGTGCAGGTTTTTAATTCCAACCAAAGCCACACCAGATTCCACAAATCGTCATTTTTTTCAATGTATAATGTGTGGTCTTTGATTGGTTGGAATGAAAACATCCACCCACACCTGCCCTTTGTGGAAAAGATAGGACAACCCTGGTTTAAAGTATCCACTCCAGATTTACAATGTAGAAAAAGAGCAAAAATCAGTAACCCTCTATTATACGTAATGTAATTAACGCTTTATTAATGTCGGCTTTATGTGCATCTGAATGTGAATAAGCAGAAAGCGTGCAGTCTGAAACTCGGCACTACCTCGGTAAAAATCTGTTAATATGCTTGAGTCAAGACTCGTATACAGTGAGGCGACTCCTTTGCCTCCCTTAAAGACAAGAACACCATCTAAAAAAAAAAAATAAAGCATGTTGAAATACGTTTTGCTAATTCGCTAACATTAGCTGAGTGTATTGAACTAATTTAGCCGGTGTATTTTGCTCCTGCCATGTTTGACTTGAATCAATTCATGCAGCTCGGGTAAAAATTGTCTAGAGAACATGCTTAATGATAGTGTTATTTACAGGCTGAATAACGCATTCACTTCATCTTTGGAATTTGCAAACTATGTGGTGTAAATCGTGTAGTGTGTGCATGACTAGTTCATAGGAGAGAACATTAAACTGTGTAGAAATCTTGCAGGGACAATGTTTTAAGGGCAAAATAGCATTGTTAATAATAAATTATTATGTAGATCTATTTCACATGAAAATATGACTTTCTTTTCATTTTTATCTTTGAGTTCCTGGAGCGTGTTGGGGTGCTGTGATAAACTTTGATTTAGATGTGCTCCGAGCATGGCTTATAAACTACACCAAGTAGACACCTCATCATCACACCCATATGTGCATATGTGCTTCCAAAACTGGAAGCAGACACATGTGCAGGATGTGTGTGCTGTAGAATTACATTTCTAACTTTCCTTCATTGGAACTAAACAACACAACCCTGTTTCAGCATTGCAGTGTTAAATTGTAATTAATTAATTAATTATGTTAAAAAATATATATCGTTGTCTTGCAGTTATCAGATAAAAAAATAATTGTGAGTATGTTTGTGATATATCCCAGTCCTTAGTAAACCTATGTTAAAAAAAAAAACGTTTTTTATATACAGTACAGACCAAAAGTTTATATATATTATATATTCAGTACAGACCAAATGTTTGGACACACCTGCTCAGTTTTCTTTATTTTCATGACTATGAAAATTGTAGAGTCACACTGAAGGCTTCAAAACTATGAATTAACACGTGGAATTATATACATAACAAAAAAGTGTGAAACAACTGAAAAGGTTCTTCAAAGTAGGCATCAAGAGAATGCCAAGAGTGTGCAAAGCAGTAATCTAAGCAAAAGTTGGCTACTTTGAAGAACCTACAATATGACATATTTTCAGTTGTTTCACACATTTTTGTTATGTATATAATTCCACATGTGTTAATTCATAGTTTTGAAGCCTTCAGTGTGACTCTACAATTTTCATAGTCATGAAAATAAAGAAAACTCTTTGAATGAGAAGGTGTGTCCAAACTTTTGGTCTGTACTGTATATATATATATATACAGTGAGGAAAATAAGTATTTGAACACCCTGCTATTTTGCAAGTTCTCCCACTTAGAAATCATGGAGGGGTCTGAAATTGTCATCGTAGGTGCATGTCCACTGTGAGAGACATAATCTAAAAAAAAAAATCCAGAAATCACAATGTATGATTTTTTAACTATTTATTTGTATAATACAGCTGCAAATAAGTATTTGAACACCTGAGAAAGTCAATGTTAATATTTGGTACAGTAGCCTTTGTTTGCAATTACAGAGGTCAAACGTTTCCTGTAGTTTTTCACCAGGTTTGCACACACTGCAGGAGGGATTTTGGCCCACTCCTCCACACAGATCTTCTCTAGATCAGTCAGGTTTCTGGCCTGTCGCTGAGAAACACGGAGTTTGAGCTCCCTACAAAGATTCTCTATTGGGTTTAGGTCTGGAGACTGGCTAGGCCACGCCAGAACCTTGATATGCTTCTTACAGAGCCACTCCTTGGTCATCCTGGCTGTGTGCTTCGAGTCATTGTCATGTTGGAAGACCCAGCCTCGACCCATCTTCAATGCTTTAACTGAGGGAAGGAGGTTGTTCCCCAAAATCTCGCAATACATGGCCCCAGTCATCCTCTCCTTAATACAGTGCAGTTGCCCTGTCCCATGTGCAGAAGAACACCCCCAAAGCATGATGCTACCACCCCCATGCTTTACAGTAGGGATGGTGTTCTTGGGATGGTACTCATCAATCTTCTTCCTCCAAACACGTTTAGTGGAATTATGACCCAAAAGTTCTATTTTGGTCTCATCTGACCACATGACTTTCTCCAATGACTCCTCTGGATCATCCAAATGGTCACTGGCAAACTTAAGACGTGCCTGGACATGTGCTGGTTTAAGCAGGGGAACCTTCCGTGTCATGCATGATTTCAAACCATGAAGTCTTAGTGTATTACCAACGGTTACCTTGGAAATGGTGGTCCCAGCTCTTTTCAGGTCATTGACCAGCTCCTCCCGTGTAGTTCTGGGCTGATTTCTCACCTTCCTTAGGATCATAGAGACCCCACGAGGTGAGATCTTGCATGGAGCCCCAGTCCGAGGGAGATTGACAGTTTAGCTTCTTCCATTTTCTAATGATTGCTCCAACAGTGGACCTTTTTTCACCAAGCTGCTTGGCAATTTCCCCGTAGCCCTTTCCAGCCTTGCTGAGGTGTACAATTTTGTCTCTAGGGTCTTTGGACAGCTCTTTGGTCTTGGCCATGTTAGTAGTTGGATTCTTACTGATTGTATGGGGTGGACAGGTGTCTTTATGCAGCTAACGACCTCAAACAGGTGCATCTAATTTAGGATAATAATTGTAGTGGAGGTGGACATTTTAAAGGCAGACTAACAGGTCTTTGAGGGTCAGAATTCTAGCTGATAGACAGGTGTTCAAATACTTATTTGCAGCTGTATCATACAAATAAATAGTTTAAAAATCATATATTGTGATTTCTGGATTTTTTTTTTTAGATTATGTCTTTTACAGTGGACATGCACCTACGATGACAACTTCAGACTCCTCCATGATTTCTAAGTGGGAGAACTTGCAAAATAGCAGGGTGTTCAAATACTTATTTTCCTCACTGTATCTATCAGACAACAAAGTAACAAGAAATGTGATAGATAGATAGATAGATAGATAGATAGATAGATAGATAGATAGATAGATAGATAGATAGATAGATAGATAGATAGATAGATAGATAGATAGATATGATTATGTAACAGTCACATTTCTTGTCACTTTGTTGTCTGGTTAGGTTTGGGGTAATCACTGCATGTGGGGCAGGTTTACTGTTCATGCGTAACTTACTGTAACAGAATAAAAGCTAACAGATGTTGTACATGTGATGTATAAGCTGATTTAAATAAAAAAAAAATAATAATAAAAAAAAAAACGCTGTAAAGTTCCTGCAGTTTGGTTAAAGTTTAAGATTTTATAGTATGTTGTTTAAATTTCAGATAATTTATGATAAATGATTTAGTGTGCATGTAAACCTGCTGACTGTAGTAAATAAAGTAAGAACAGGGTCCAGTTTTGAAGTTAAAGTATTAGCGAGTCTGCATGTACTTGGTGCTTTATTAATCTACAGCCGAACAAAGGCACACATCAAAGTGTTGTTTTGTCTACGTAATTAGTATTGGGTTTAGCAGTCACCTCTTTATGTTATAATAGTATCATGTTTATACTCACAGCAGCTTAGCATTGCCGGCCAAACGCTCGGAGACGAGTCAGCTTGACTTGTGTTTTAGGTCTACTTATATATTTATTACCAGGGTTAGTGCTTAATTAACCTTGAAGAAGCTTTTAATCCTAATGGAATCTGTGCGCTCACTACAGAGGAAAGGTTTTCTAATTATTCACAGCCTACAATTATACTGTGCTTATTTTAAAACAAATATGCCATAAGCATGCATTCGTGTGTCGTCTCAGACACACACCCACACACAAACACACATCTCCACTCCACAGAGATTGTTGCTCCGATTTTTTTTTTTTTTTACTAAGAATCTAAATTTGTGTGCGTATCCACGTATCTGTTTTGTACACATTCATGAGTGTTTGTCTGGGTATGATACCTTCCATGATATTTAGGTCTTTAGTATGTCTTGGGTGCTTTGCAATTTCTCTCTCTCTCTCTCTCTTTCTCTCTCTCTCTCTCTCTCTCTCTCTCTCTCTCTCTCTCTCTCTCTCACACACACACACACACACAAACGCATGTGCACACGCCGTCTCTGAACATATGCACATTTGTTTCCTGACATTGGTACAGGTGTCTGTAGACATGCTTAAATGTAATCTGAACATCTGCACTAGGGGGCAGTGAGACATGTATGAAATCAGCATGTACTGCAAAAAATGTTAGTTTAAAAAAAAAAAAAAAAAAAAAAAAAGACTTGTGGATTGGAATGTGGATTAGTTTAGTTGATTTGGTTTGGAGTGTGGATTGTTTTAGTTGATTTGGATTGGAATGTGGATTAGTTTAGTTGATCGGGGCACATCAAAAAAAAGAAAAAAAAGAAATGCATTACAAATAAACTGTCTGTCTGTCCGTCCACCCATCCATCCATTCATCTTTGAGTTTATAGCAGTTATGTATTTTGTCATGGTCATATGCTCTGTTCAGAGCATCTAAGTGACCAAAGAGGCACTGGAGTAGAGAAAATATTTGCCCTGTTTTCAGTTTGATCAAACTAATGTTCCAGCAACAGTTTAAATACACAATTCATAGACGCAAAGAATCGAAAAGCATTTGTATTGCGAATCAGGAAGTGTTTAAAGCCTGGGGGAGGGTCACTGATACATGGTACAAACCTCAATATGGCACGTAGCAGCAGTCAAACATCTGAGGAGATATCCACCTAGAAAATCATGGACAGGTGTTTGCAGTAGGAACTAAAATGACCATGCAGTCAACCAATGGGTAATTTGACTTGTTAGTTTATTAAGAAAGGATGAAAAACACTGATATTGATGATTTGAATAAAACCACAGTGTCATTATCCTAATTTTGTCTGATGGATTTAAATGCCTTTTTTTTTGTTTACATTTGTTTTAGGTTGTGTTCTGTTTTATATGCACACCTCTGAATCTGAACAAGGATTAGGTAGGCGGTTCGAAAGGTAGTATTGCTGCCTCACAGCTCCAGGGTCCACGCTTCAATCCTGAGCTTGGGATACTCACTGTGTGTGTTTCTGTAAATGTTGTTCAGGTCTGTTGCAGTTTCCTCCTCCCTACTTAGTGCATGTGTGCGCATGTTGCCCTGCAATGGACCGCCTTCTCATCCATGGTGAACTTCCTCCTTATACCTCGTAATCTCGATTCTCTGACTAGTCAAATCTCAACCACAATGCTATTAAATTCCCTGCTCTGCTCAAACAGTTACAGTTTTGCAGATTTTCAAACCGTTCACATTCTCAGAAGAGATCCCTTGACGCCGATCTTCACCCTCACAAATTGCGTGTTGAAGGCGCATGAGGTTCTTTGTCTTGGCAACCTTCGTTTTACAGTTTGCTGTACTGCAACCCAGCTGTGAACAAACACGGCCCTGAAGTCAACTTTTTAATAGCTTTATTTTCTTGTAATCTTCTGCTTTATTTAAATCTACATGTTCAATCCTTTTCCAAAATATGTGCTTCACATCTTTGTCTCCCTCTCCCTTTCATTCTGTGCCCTCTCTCATGTTTCTGCCTGCCAGTGTAGTATCTTCTGTGCTTTTGAGGAAAGCTCAGCATGTCTGCTTTCCATCATCCTTGCTGTATTTAGCAGTTACTTTTTCCTCTTTGCCAAAAACATGCCTGGCACGTTCACTTCCACGTGTGTGTGTGTGTGTGTGTGTGTGTGTGTGTGTGTGTGTGTGTGTGTGTGTGTGTGTGTTTGGGGGGGCAGTGTGGCCTCAAACTCTGCTTAATAGGCACAGTGCCCTGTTATATCTGGACTAAAAGCTGCCCCTTGCTGTTTCCTGCAGCACATCACCACTGGTGGCATAGCATGTGATTATGGCAGCAGCTGCTGTTGGGCAGTGCTAGCAACTCCCATAATGCTTTGGGTCTGCTAAACTGGCAGAGGGTCCACCAGTTCTTCCTAAGCCAAGCCTACACTGTACGCTTAAAGATTGGTCACAGAGCTCACTGATGCGCTGACTGTGTTTATACCGTTTGTGTAGCATAAAACCTGAGGGAGTTTTATTTGGTGAAAATGTCAATTTCCAGCAATTCTTCGAGCTCATATTCATTTTATTTTACACCCTCATTCGTTTCTGGTTATAAGTGCAGTCTTCTACCAGCAGAGCTCCAATTTTTTGATCATTATTGTATGGAGATGAGTTAATATCCGACATGAAATGCACTGAAACAATAAACTTTGATAACCTGAGCGCAGACACATGTAGACAGAGATTGAGTATAGAGATTGGAGTCAATTTAATGACTTGAGGAGATAAAGGCAGTCCGAGTGGCAAAGCCTTAATCAGCGTTTCCTCCACGGGCACAGAAGTCTCTTGAAATCAAATTTCTACAGACTCTCAGCTACTGGTCATTATGAATTATCCTCAGGTGAGAGATGTGCAGTGTTCAGCAAAAGAACATACTCAGCATTTTCATCACTGATTACCACAGTAATTAGTTTTTTCTTTATTTGGTCTGTACTACAGGATACGTCACACTAAAGCTACAAAGATCTCTAACATCAGTTACTCATTTGCATTCAGTAGGGGATTCATTGTGGGAGTGCTGCAGGTGATGTACAAAGATTGAGTGAAGTATTCATATTTAGGGGAGGAAATATTATTTAAATGATTTTTTATTTATTTATTTTTTGCTTGTGCTGTTTGTAGAGAGACTCCCTGAAGAATACACTTTGCAAAGCAGGAACTGAAGTGCAACAGCAGCTAAAGGAGTTAAACGTGCATAAAATGGTATAGAATAGACCTTAGTGTGTATACATCTTGTAAAGGTGTTTTTTTTTTTTTCCTCCTAAATTAAAAAAAATATTTTTAAAGTAACCTCTTCACGACTCTGTTTAGAGTGTTCTTAAGATGGCAGGCTTTCCATGGAGTTTTAACAAGTCTAAGCAAGTCTTCTTTTTCTTCTTCTTATTTCGGCTTCTTCCATTAGGGGTCGCCACAGCGGATCATCCTTCTCCACACCCCCCTGTCTTCTACATCTGTCTCTTTGACACCAACTACCTGCATGTCTTTCCTCACCACATCCGTAAACTTCCTCCTTGCCCTTCCTCTTTTCCTCCTTCCTGGTGGCTCCATCCTCTGCATTCTCCTACCGAAGTACCCTACGTTTCTCCTCTGCACCTGTCCAAACCATCTCAATCTTGCCTCCCTCACCTTGTCTCCAAAAGGTCCTACATGTGTTGTCCCTCTAATAAACTCATTTCTAATCCTGTCCATCGTCGTCACTCCCAACGAAAACCTCAACATCTTCAGCTCTGCTACCTCCAGCTCCACCTCCTGTCTTTTAGTCAATGCCACTGTCTCTAAACCATACAACATCACAGGTCTCACCACAGTCCTATAAACTTTCCCTTTCTTTCGCCAGTCCAAATATAATCCGCTGTATTACGAATGCAAATGAGATCAATCAGCTTTCTGTTATTGGTGCGAATCTCTTGGATTGTTCCACAGACATAAAAGTTTTTCAGCTATGTGGAAGCAGGTTTATTTAGCGATACTTGGCTTTTAAACAAATGGATTTTAGGCTTTGTTAAAGCCAGTTGCTAACAATGTATTTTTGTGCGTTTTCGATATAGGTCATGATATAGATCATTCTTAATGGTCTTAAAAAGATCTTAAAAAGTCTTTCATTGAAAAAAGACTTTGTGAAACCTGCAGAAACCCTGAATGTTGAATAAAAGAATACAATTACTAATTTAAAACATTTCTGCTGCATCAGTAAGGAATAATTTACTATATGTTTAGACACATTAATACTCAATTGGGTTTTATTTATTATTGCCTGCTCTTTGGGTCTCTAAATTGGCACAAATAAGTGTCGTTTCATAACTTACCTCAGGCAGAGTAACACCCTACAGCTGCTAAATGAATGTGTATAGACGCTGCTCTGAGAGAAGGGTTTATAGAAGGGTTTATATATGAATGTTATTTTGAATGGAGCAGTAAGGTACTTCTGTGGCTCTGTGTGGGAGTCCAGGTTGCATTAACGTGGAGTGATGCTGCTGCACTTCAGGCTCTGCCAGCAAAGCAGCTTTGGGGCCTCTGCCATCTGCTTCCATACACTTGAGTTGAGTTGGGGAAACCTGGGGCCTTCACTCAGTGGAATTAGCAGGATCATGTGTTAATGAGCCCCTCTTAAACATTCGTCCTCCGTTGCTCCTCTCACTGTGCAGCGCCAGTGCGCAGATCAGAGACGCCAGCATCAGCATCGAGGCAGAAGGGAGTCGTACATGTGGGACCTATAATTGGGAGGTTTAGTCTTCCTGCCCCACCTACTGTTAGCTCTTTTAATCACGTTCCCCTCTGCAGCTGTTAAACATTTTAACCAGGGCTTCTATTGAAAAGCAGCAGGCGACCGACTCTTCACTTCCAAAGTGTTGTGCACAGCTGAGAGCTGCACTTCTCACCGCGGTGACACTCTAACTGGGTGATAACATCAAACTGAGGTTTTCCTGCAGATTAGTTCAAGCGACCTTGGAAATGTGGACAGTTCGGTTTGGTTCATCGTCGTATGCAGGTGTGCTGATTGATTAAGCTTTTAGGTAACTACAAAAAAAAGTCTAGCAAGCTTCATCTGTACTAAATAAAAGCAATCAAAAATGTGTCTTGTGTTTATTTTTTTTATTCATTAGAGCAGCAGTACCATCAACAGCAAGGCCATTACAGTAACAACAACGCTAATGATTGCAGCCATCAGCAATGACGAGGCAGAGGGAAAAATAATCATACTGTATATCTTCACTTGTAGATAATGGAGAAGAAAAGTGTAAAGGGAAGAGGAGTATGTTGATGTGAGCTTGGCCTGGCTGTCATTGCACTCGTCTACTACAGTACTACTACTAGACAAATTGCTCTTTTGGTTAAATTTTTTATTCTCTCCAACCACACACACACACACACACACACACACACACACACACACACACACACACACACACACAAAAACCTTAACTATAATGTGTTTAACTTGTGTTCTTTAAATGAACAAATATGATTAATGGGACGAGTGAGTTGTTACTGCATATGCCATTTTACTTCTAAGAGTGATGTTCAATAACAAGTTATTTATTTATTGCTATAAAACGCTCCAATCCTGAAACTAATCAAGCTGACGCTTTGTTCTGAAAAGCCGTTGTTGTGCTCAGGATTTGTCCCGATGCAGTAAAAATTTACTTCAAAATGTAGACAAACTGCCATTCATAGACGTAAGAGATGGAAAATGTTTCTGCAGGTACATTACTGTAAAAGTAACTCTTTCCTTATCGTGGATGCTGAGTCGAGAAACGGACCCACAATTCGTTTCTGCGAAAGTTTCATCAACCACAAAAACCATTAGGTAGAGGAGCAACGTATCAAGAGGAAATGTGTAAAACACACACACTTGCTCTCAGGGGATTTTGGACTCTATTGGAACATGAAAGGTTACAATAATCCTCCTCTTATTGAAACTGGGCCTTCATTTAGTGTAACATGGTGACCTTGTGAATGAGTCGTCTTCTCTTTTCTGTGTGGAGTGTGTGGTCCTGTGTCATGCTGTTACTACCTCATCCATCCTCCCTGTCAGGGTAAATATACTTACTCAGCACTAAATATAGCCCCTTTACACTGTTCATCTCATACAACTTTTCATTCACTTTACATATCCTCGAGCTGCTGTAAGACTGTGTCCATTTATTAATAGTTAAATAAGAGCAGTTATTAAATTTCTCAACCTGTGTGTGTGTGTGTGTGTGTGTGTGTGTGTGTGTGTGTGTGTGTGTGTGTGTGTGTGTGTGTGTGCGCTGTGGACAAAAGAGATTCATAGACCCAAAGGCTTGGATTACACACTAATACCAAAGCACCAGCAACAATTGTTCAGTTATTTATACGGCTGCAGAAGCCGAGGAGGTACTGACACCAGATAAATGAAATGGTTCAGACTTCCTGCCCAGGGTCCTCCGTGGATTTGTTTTATGAATTTCAATTACACCGTTGCCTCTGCGGTAAAAGCATGTCAGTACAAAGCCAGACCTCTGAAGCCGTAAACCCTTTCGCTTTTTTCTTGCTGAGAGCGAGATCCGAGTCTGTCTGCCGCACCGCTGAAAAAACGTCAAATTGTAAAATAACCGATGCCAGAGGTGAATACAGCTTCTAAACTGGGGTGTGTGTTTTTGTGTGTTCCTGACACAGGGGGCCATTTAGCGTGGTTAGAAGATGCATCAACAGAGAGACAGGACAGCAGTTTGCAGTGAAGATCGTAGATGTTGCTCAGTTCACCTCCAGCCCTGGCCTCAGCACAGAAGGTAAGATAAACACATGCACATACTCTCTTTCTTTTTAAAGGAGTCATGAACCTGAAGTCCTGAGTAGCACAACGAAAAGAGCATTCACCCTGTCATCAGGAGATCATGGGTAGCATAGTAATCCATGACCAAGAGCAAAACTCGACCATGGTGTCACTCTGTGACTAGATAATCCAGGCTCAGGTGTGTGTTTATTCTCTTCATGTGTAGATTACGCTGCCCTGCATCTGTCAGATTAATCATTTAGAATATATAGCAATGTAAATTATGACCGACAACCTGTGATGATTGTGAGCTAGTTTACTAGTAGTTAGCAAAAACTACTGGGACATCTGACTTTTCCAGCCATATTCCCGATACTGCTTTAACAAAGATAACGGCACAATGCTGTATAGGGTGTCTGTGGATGCTGGCTGCACCCCAGGCCTCCTCACCCAATATCAGATCACCCTTTTGGCTGAATGAACACAAATCTCCACACACACCCTCCATAATCTAGTAGAACATCTTCCACATATAGTGTTCATGTCCATGTATATTTATGCATCCTGTTATTTCTTTTTATTATGGTGAACGCATTCATAGGTTATAGTTTTTCGATCTAGATATGTTTATGAATCATGTACAGTATTGGTGCATTCTGTCTGAATTCTGTGTCCTTGTCTTTCACTAAACCTTTAAGTTGCACATGTGTATGTAAATATGAGTGGGTCCTGAATCGTGTTCAAATGATTCTCATCAGCACACGATGAACAGAAGGAATATACCTTGACTAGTAATGACATTGGCATTATAATATTGACATGATGACATTAAAACATTGACAGGTGATGAGTGAATTACACTGATCATCTTTTCATCATGGAACTTGTTAGTAGGTGGGATTTATTAGACAGCAAGTGAACATTTTGTTTAATGTCATGTTTAAGAAGCAGGAATATATATATATATATATATATATATATATATATATATATATATATATATATATATATATATATACGTGCATACAGTAATCCGCGCTAATTGCAGTGGTTACGTTCCAAAACTGCCCGCGAAAAACAAAAACCAGCGATAAACAGACGCCACCGCAAAAATGCAATTTTATGTTTACAGCACTGTATTAAGATTTTACCTAATTTTATAATGAATAATTATATTTCTATTAATAAATTTTATTCCAACATAATACTCCATAAAAACAATTCCCTGTAAGTTGTTTGGTCTATGGTGCTATCCGCAAGAGACCGGGAAAATCAGCCGAACTAATTAGTGATGTGGCAAAATGCAATTCTGTGATAAACAGCGATAAACGGGGGATTACTGTATATAGAATTGTTTTACTGATTTATTTATTTTTTCCCTAATAAACAATAGTTTATGTTCATATTAGCATTATTTTATATACACGAAGTTCAGGGTTTTGTGCAGGTTTTTAGCTGAACACTGTGAACTTCTGAGCTCTTCAGTTTTCTTACTACTTATTAGGACGGTGGGTAGGATAAGCTGCATCTTCTCTTTCTCTCTCTCTCTCTCTCTCTCTCTCTCTCTCTCTCTCACTCTCACTCACACTCATTTACTCACTCTGCCTCTACCATCTCATTTTCAAAGAATTAACTTTTTCTTGAATAAAACCTATAATGTTCAGCCAAAATAAGAAAAAAAAAAAAATGTAAACGAATGAGTGTGTTATAAAGTTGTTTTAATGTGGTGAAATAAGAATGTTATATCTTAATATTTATGCATGTTCATCATTTTATAAAAAATGATCAACCTTTGAGAAAGTCTTTTTACTGCTTTAACTGTGAAATGTAATCCACCCCCTCAGCACTGATTTATTTGATCCAACTAAGATTTGTACAGTAGTTTTTTGTTCTCAGCTTTCCAGCACACATTAGGTCAAGTTGACATTATTCGCCAGCTGACTTGTTTTGCATGCGAGGTTTGAATTAAACTTATACCCTAATATCCTAAACCTAATAATGTGAGTGGCAAAAAAACTGAAACCCAAAAATATACACACAATGTGAGTGTGTACAGAGTCTGGATCTGTGCTGTAATTACTCTCAGCACTGACCTTGGCCACCTGTCAGAGCAGGGGTGTGTGTGCGTGTGCGTGTGCGTGTGCGTGTGCGTGTTGCCTCATCACCAGGCCAGCATTTCTCTAATTGTGCCTTGATTAAGTCTTGTTCACTTGAGTGACTTGTTGCAATACGGATGCCATTTACATTGTTGGTGTAGGTTAGCAATAATTCTGATGGACAGCTGTGGCAGAGACACCTGTATAATAATGCAGTGTTTGTAATGGAGAAAGTTTTGACAAAGTGCTGAGAGAAAAAGGTGTGTATTCAGGGGAATTTGGCAATTATCAAGGATTCTAGCAGTTTTTGCAAAATGTGCAGCAGATCTGAACTTCTGCTCTATGAGACAGGAGTAAGGTTGGTTTGTGTTTTTGCAGTTGGTTGTTGATTGGACAGGAGTATACAGGGCTATGTGTTTGTGTGTGTTTAGCTCATTACTCTGAGTGTGTATATGCCCAAAAGAAGTGTATTAGCAATACAGTTGCAGTTTAATGGGGGAAGAAAATCGCACTCTGGAAATTACTGCACTTTAATTGATGGGTGGAGGACAAACTCGCTAAATTCACAAGAAAGTTCTTAAGTGCAAGTAAAGTACTTCATTTTCATTGGAGAAACAGTACTTTTACTTCAGTAGAATATTTTATTAGTCTTTCCACCTCTGACATTTACATTTATGACATTTGTCAGACACTACATCTTGTACTACATCATTATATCCAGACAACTAAACAGTTGAGGGTTAAGGGCCTTGCATAAGGGCCCCAAAGCAGTAGATTGAAAGTGCTGGGATATGAACTCATAACTCATTATTTTTTTTTTTTTTTGGAAGGCCAACATTTACACCACTGAGCCAACACTTCCCCTTAGACGTAGAAGATCCGGAACCTGATCAGTCTGACTACATGTTACAGATAAAGAAGTGAAAATAAATCACTGTCTTTGGGAAATTTTACTGGCACCACTATCACAGCATTGTGGGTAATCCATTAGCCCAAGACTTGATGAAAAAAACAAAAAAGTCAACTTCCTCACGTAAGCAATCGTGTATGTCACCAAACACGAGAGCATATTTCTGAAGGTCAATATGAGTCATCCATGGTGGATTTTTCCCTTAAGTGTTGCAGTTGACCGTATGTAATTTTACATATGAGCTTTGGTTGCATAATTGCACATGCTCCTGGTCATTTTTGGCTGCTGTTGAGGGAATCTCCTTTTGGTATGCAGTGTCAGTGTTTCAAACACAAGAGTGTCAAGGAGATAAATTTGTCGGTGTGAAGACTTGCAGAAAAAGTGTTAATGGAGAGCGAAATGTGAGGAGCTTGAGTCAAGAGCTGAGCAGAAGGCACGTCGAGTAGCTAATCCAGTCACGGGCTTGTCGGAGCAAGCGATTTAAAGAGGCCAGGCAGACTGGAGGAGAGAGCAAACTGAAGCCGACAGCGCAGCCATGCACGGTCTGGATAGAATAACAGCCTGAGAGGAATGTAGGAGTGCTGGATGGGTTGATTAGGATAAATGTTGCTTTCTGTTTTTCTAGCACTGAGAATTGCATTATATCATCTATATGTAACTTGGTGGTGCTCTTTTGCTGGTTAAAATATTGAGCAATAGACCTCCTTAATATCAAATTAGGCCTTGGTCTGTTTTCCAGGCCTGCTTTAATATATATTGTGACGTATTCAACGAGCACACATTAATACATCTCTTAGATAAAGTTTTTCGAAAGGTAAAGCTGCTCAATAATCCACTCATTCTCAGTAGAAAACACGGCCAGCTCTCGATTACTTTTCTGCTTCCTACAGCGAATAGAAAAATCCATTTTTCATAGCGAGGCACACTGGGCGTGTTTTCTATTCTCTCTGCTCGGTGGCCGAAGCTTTTTCGAATGCTCACATTTTTATTCTCTCCATTCTCCGGGTTTAAATAAAACACTCACGGATGGACTGCCTCAAGCGCGGGTGTATTTCAGAGACCTCTCTTCTTCTCTCTGGTGCACAAAAGATAAACAGTGAAGCTTTTACTCAGTTTTGTGTGTCCTTTCACTGACCCCATCACTCAGCATGCATTCTTGTTGGTTGTGAGCCAATGGGGAGTGAAAGCATGTAGCACAGTAATCGAAAATCTCAAACAGCAGAATTGACCCGAGAGGAAGTGGCCTTGTATGCGACTAATGTGCTGAAGCCTGAGAGTCAGGGTTTTGTGAAGCCCAAAATCCACCCCTGGCTCAACATAACCTCCACGTATGAAGTCCTACAAGGGTATTCTTTATATCGTCACTGATAATAAACTCTGGATAAAGGGTTCAGTGTGTAATCATCATCATCATCTTCTTTCAGCTGCTTTTATTAGGGGTCACCGCAGTGGATCATTCTTCTCCATACCCCTCTGTCCTCTACATCTGCCTCTTTCAATCCAACTTCCTGCATGTCTTCCCTCACCACATCCATAAACCTCCTCCTTGGTCTTCCTCTTTTCCTCCTTCCTGGTGGCTCCATCCTCAGCATTCTCCTACCGATGTACCCCATGTCCCTCCTCTGCACATGTCCAAACCATCTCAATCTTGCATCTCTCACCTTGTCTCCAAAACGTCCTACATGCACAGTCCCTCTAATAAACTTGTTTCTAATCCCGTCCATCCTCATCACTCCCAACGAAAACCTCAACATCTTCAGCTCTGCTGTCTTTTACTCAATGCCACTGTCTCTAAACTAGGGGTCACCAACCTTTTGAAACTGAGAGCTACTTCTTGGGTACCGACTAATGTGAAGGGCTACCAGATTGTTACACATAAGTCATTCTGAAATAACAAATTTGCTCAATTTACCTTTAATTATATGTTATTATTAATAATTAATGATATTCATCTATATCTAGTCATCTATATTTTAATAGTCATTTTCAAATTCACACCAATGCAAGTGTGATTTAAAAAAGAATAGCAACAAAAAAAATGAGATGCAGCTCACTGGTAGGTGGTGCTATGGTGAGCTATTTTTATAAAAGGCTCATGTGGTCCTTGCGGGCGCACTGGTTGGTGACCCCTGCTCTAAACCATTCAACATCGCAGGTCGCGCACTCTCCTTTACTTTGGACTGTTAAACCCCATGTACCTGAACTCCTCCACCTTCACCGCCTCTTCTCCCTGCAACCGCACCACTCGACTGCCCTCCCTCACATTCACACACATGTACTCTGTCTTACTCCAACTGACTTTCATTCCTCTTCTCACCAGCGTGTACCTCCACCTCTTCAGGCTCTTCTCAACCTGCTCCCTACTTTCACCACAAATCACAATATCATCTGCAAACATCATAGTCCATGGAGACTCCTGTCTGACCTCGTCAGTCAACCTGTCCATCACCACTGCAAACAGGAACGGGCTCAGAGACAATCCTTGATGCAGTCCAACCTCCACCTTGAACCAGCCTGTCGTTCCTGCTCACAGATGGTCACCTCTTCTCTCAGCCTGGTTTCCACTACTCTTTCCCATAACTTCATGGTGTGACTGATCAACTCCCCTGTAGTTACTGCAGGTCTGCACATCTCCCTTCTTAAAAACGGGTACAAGCACACTCCTTCTCTATTCCTCAGGCATCCTTTCACCTTTCAAAATCTTGTTGAACAACCTGGTTAAAAACTCCACTGCCATCTCTCCTAAACATCTCCATGCTTCTACTGGTATGTCATCTGGTCCAACTTATTTTCCACTCTTCATCCTCTTAATCGCTGCTCTCACTTCCTCCTTACTAATCCTATCTACATCCTGCTTCAGCATCTCCACATCATCCAACCCTCTCTCTCTCATTTTTCTCGTTTATCAGCTGCTCAAATACTATCTCCATCTTCTCAACACACTCTCCTCACTAGTCAACACATTTCCATCTGCATCCTTTATTGTTCTAACTTGCAGCACATCCTTCTCAGCTCAGTCCCTCTGCCTGGCCAATCCCTACAAATCCATTTATATTTCCTTAGTGTCCCATATGCCTTTTCCTTGGCTTTTGCTACATCTCTCTTTTTCCTCTTTTGCTGCTGCATCTCCTTGTACTCCTGCTTACTTTTCTCATCACTGTGTCGATCCCAATTCTGTTTCGCCAACCTCTTTTTCCTTATGCTTTACTGCTCTTCCTCATTCCACCACCACGTCTTTGTCTTTCTTTCTATTTCCAGAGGTCACACCAAGTACTTTTCTAGCTGTCTCTTATTACTTCTGCAGTAGTTGCCCAATCATCCAGCACCTCTTCACCACCACTGAGCCCCTGTCTGACCTCTTCCCTGAATCTCATACTACAATCTTTTTTCTTCAGTTTCCACCATCTTATTCTTTGCCTCCAAAACCATCCTACAGACCACCATCCGATGCTGTCTGGCTACACTGTCCCCTGCCAACACCTTACCAGTCCCCTTGCTCCTTCAGGTTGCATCTCCTACAGAGAACATTAAAGGCCATTAAAGTCTGCCCCAATCACCTATCGTTCTTTCTTAGGTACACCTTCTACTACTTCATCTAACTCACTCCAGAATTTTTCCTTCTCTTTCATCTCACAACCCACTTGTGGAGCATAGGCACTGATGACATTTATCATCAACGCTTTTTTTAGTGCCAGCAGATGCTTTGTGCGTTTTATACAGCAGCCATGTTTGAGTTATATTCGTGAATATGTTCTTTTCCATGCTCATTTACCACAATATTGCTAAACAATGAAATCAGGCAGGCCAGATGTTTTTACTATTGCCTAATTCTGCTTCCAGAGATTTCTAGATTTTTTGCTTTAAGTATTTGTTTGCACATTTGATCCTAACGCATGTGTGCCAGTATTATCTTTTTCATAGTGGCACATGTTTTGCATCTTTCATCTCCCCTGTTGCCTCTGTACCTATTCATTAGCACTGTTCGAATTTTAATGCTGCTATTAGTGCCTGCGTCTCAGGTTGTGCCAGTGAAGCTCTCTCCTCGGCTTCGGGTGTGTGGCTCTCGTGGCTCAGTTTTGACACTGAAAAGGTGGATTTCTTCATATGCACACTGACACATCTCCAGGGAGTCAAAATCAAATGGACATGGACAGATCTCATCTCACTATTCAATTTACTCGACACTCGGCCTGAGTTACGCAGCTTCACAACGATTTGCTGTAGTCAGCCTATCAATCAGTGAAGAGCAAGCGAGAGTAGGAAGGTAGTTTGATGATCGCTCTCTGTTTGTACTCCAGTTACAGCTGCATCATTTTTACCGTATTGAGTACTGACACATATTGAGCTCATATCTCCACAAGCGCACTTAAATCTAGTGGAAGATCTTCCGAGAAGAGTGGTTGATATTATAACAGCAAATAAGGACTAAATGTTAAATGGGATGTTCAGAAAGCAGATACCAATCTTATGTTTAGGTGTTCCTAGAGGTGGACCCATATGGTTTTTCTTTGTCCGATGTTTGTCCGATGTCAGGGCAGCCAATGGCCGGTATATGCAGATTTTTCCCCCTTTCATGTTATTAAATCTAACAGTTAATTATTAAGACATGATATAGAAAATTGTTTAGATGAAACATTAATTGAACAACACAAACCTCTTCAATCAGTGCACTTGTTAGCAGGTTTTGGTCCTTGATACTACCAGTAGCCTAAATTACAGCTGGTTGAAGCTCACTAACAAAAGAGTTCCAAAATGTTACTTGCGTTCTCTTTCCAGATGTTACTTTCATTCCCCTTTACAAATCTTATTCTCATTTCCCCTTACAAATGTCATCCTCATTCTCTCTCCAAATGTTATTCTCATTTTCTCTCCAAATGTTACTCTCATTCCCCTTTACAAATTTTACTCTCATTCTCTCTCCAAATGTTATTCTTATTCTCTCTCCAGATGAGATTCTCATTCCCCCTTACAAATGTGACTCTCATTCTCTCTCTCCAGATGTTATTCACATTCTCTCTCCAAATGTTATTCTCACTCTTTCACTAAACGTTATTTTCATTCCCCCTTACCAATGTGACTCTCATTCTCTCTCCAAATGCAGTCTCATATTTATATGAGAATATATAAGGCTAGATTAAGAACTAATGATAAGAATTTATAGTCGGGACGCACCAAAGTGGTCAGCTTTAGTTTATTCTGCTTCGTTGGCTCAGTCACGCAAGAATGATTGCGGCACGTGTAAACACTGCTCAGTTTATATATTTGCGGTTCTAACTTTTCTGTTTTCCCTGTTTGGATGTCGAATACAGTCTATCACCACCTGCTGGTATGAGAGAGTTACGTTCTCTTGCGCAAGCGCAGAACGCACGTTAACTCTTTGCCGTGTCAGATGTGCCTCTCTAATAATCCGCCTAATTTGCATCACAATCAGATTATGTCGATAAATTAAAAAATGTCTAAAATCGGCCAGACGATCAATCAACCTCTAGTGTCCAGAAAACTTTTAGTTAAATAGTGTATGTTCCTACACTGCCATTGGACCAGGATAGAGCACTTACTAAAAATTAATAAATAAATGTATGAGTAAACCCCTGGTAAAGAGGAATCAGTACAAGTGCCAAAATAAGTGCCCAGTTTATTCCATTAATTTAATTCCAAAATAGGCAAAAGCCATGATTTAGTAATGTGTCTTCTTCATTGTGCTACAAATTGTGGTCCAGAGCTGGTAGACAAGAAACATCAGCCAGGTTCCGGTAATTCAGTCTCCAGTAAGCTACGGTATCATGTCTATAAGGAGTATTATGCTTCTTTGAGCATTGAACTATATTTTATATGGGTATAGTTCCAATTCAGGTAACAAAGAGAAACCATACAAACTATCAAATGAGAAGTACAGTGAAGAAAAATCAGTGCAATAAATGGAGAGAGTCGGCATCAGTTTCTTTAAAAACAAAGCTGACAGTTTGTGTCATTTCCTCTTATGATTTTTGTAAAGAGTAGTGGGTAGTACACTGCTTTTTTTGTTAGTGGGTTGGCATGGGGTAAATTATACAGATATCAGCATAATGCAGAGGTTGGTAAATGAGTATGATAGGAAAAATTGTACAGTGGAACCAATTCATGTCAATAAAACTATACATTAACTGAAAGCAGACCTCAATGAGAGCAAACTGAATAAGAATCCCAGTATGCACGTATCCTACGTATGTTGTGTATGGGTAAAAAAACAAACGGATTTTGTGACATTAAATGACAGTAAATTACTCTGCATTGTCACGAAAAGTCGAACCGCAGATCTTCTCCCAGCTGCTGCTCCTATTCCTCGCTGCTTATTATAGTTGTTCTTCACACACAGCACACACCTCAAAGCTGACTGATATTCACACTTCTGATTATCAAAGTCGCTGTGGCTCACAGCAAACCACCAAGATTTAAATTGAATACTCTTCAAAAACCGGTGTGAAATGTTGATGAAACGATTGGGGTTTTCTCTTTCCATTTTTTAAGTAAATGGGAAAGGGCACAAATACACTACTATTGAATGGAGTGCTTTCATGTATCCGGCCAGTCATAAATCAAGGCAAGTTGACAGGAGAATCAGTGTTTGTGTAAGGCTGTCAGAAAAGAGTTTTTTCTTTTTTTTTTTTTTTTGCTTACTGGCACTTTACAGGTAGAGATAATTGACTTTTTGCGATTTTTGTCTTCTTGAGCTTTAGCCAGTGTACATCCTTAGACTGTATACTCCATGTATGCTACTGTTTAGTAATGTCCAGAATGCATTGCAGGAGTACTTTGTAGTGTCCATCAAAAGTGCATTCTCATGCTAGTACAAATAGGTCAAGCTTCTGAGGGGAGTTGAGTCAAGTCAAGCTGGAAGAAATTGCAGTGAAGGCTAGGTTTTGAAATATCTTGAGGTAGCTGTGGATTGGTCTGTGTTTGCATTTATCAGGAAACACCATACACCTTTTGTCCTGCCATTTACTAATAGTTGTGGATGTCAAGTCTAGTCAAGAAGGCTTTTTTGTCATTCCAACCATATACAGGACCAAGGTGCTACATAAGACAACATAAATTAACAGGTTATGTATGTGTAAGAGTGAAGACAGTCCTAGATTTCTTTAGTGTGCACTTTGTATAACAAGCAGCTATTTGAAGATATACAGTGGGTACGGAAAGTATTCAGACCCCCCTTAAATTTTTCACTCTTTGGTATATTGCAGCCATTTGCTAAAATAATTTAGGTTCATTCTTCTTCCTCATTAATGTACACACAGCACCCCATATTGACAGAAAAACACAGAATTGTTGACATTGTTGCAGATTTATTAAAAAAGAAAAACTGAAATATCACATGGTCCTAAGTATTCAGACCCTTTGCTCAGTATTTAGTAGAAGCCCCCTTTTGATCTAATACAGCCAGGAGTCTTTTTGGGAAAGATGCAACAAGTCTTTCACACCTGGATTTGGGGATCCTCTGCCATTCCTCCTTGCAGATCCTCTCCAGTTCTGTCAGGTTGGATGGTAAACGTTGGTGGACAGCCATTTTTAGGTCTCTCCAGAGATGCTCAATTGGGTTTAAGTCAGGGCTCTGGCTGGGCCATTCAAGAACAGTCACGGAGTTGTTGTGAAGCCACTCCTTCGTTATTTTAGCTGTGTGTTTTTGGGTCATTGTCTTGTTGGAAGGCAAACCTTCGGCCCAGTCTGAGGTCCAGAGCACTCTGGAGAAGGTTTTTGTCCAGGATATCCCTGTACTTGGCCGCATTCATCTTTTCCTCGATTGCAACCAGTCGTTCTGTCCCTGCAGCTGAAAAACACCCCCACAGCATGATGCTGCCACCACCATGCTTCACTGTTGGGACTGTATTGGACAGGGGATGAGCAGTGCCTGGTTTTCTCCACACATACCGCTTAGAATTAAGGCCAAAAAGTTCTATTTTGGTCTCATCAGACCAGAGAATCTTTTTTCTCACCATCTTGGAGTCCTTCAGGTGTTTTTTAGCAAACTCCATGCGGGCTTTCATGTGTCTTACACTGAGGAGAGGCTTCCGTCGGGCCACTCTGCCATAAAGCCCCGACTGGTGGAGGGCTGCAGTGATGGTTGACTTTCTACAACTTTCTCCCATCTCCTGACTGCATCTCTGGAGCTCAGCCACAGTGATCTTTGGGTTCTTCTTTACCTCTCTCACCAAGGCTCTTCTCCCCGATAGCTCAGTTTGGCCGGACGGCCAGCTCTAGGAATGGTTCTGGTCGTCCCAAACGTCTTCCATTTGAGGATTATGGAGGCCACTGTGCTCTTAGGAACCTTAAGTGCAGCAGAAATCTTTTTGTAACCATGGCCAGATCTGTGCCTTGCCACAATTCTGTCTCTGAGCTCTTCAGGCAGTTCCTTTGACCTCATGATTCTCATTTGCTCTGACATGCATTGTGATCTGGAAGGTCTTATATAGACAGGTGTGTGGCTTTCCTAATCAAGTCCAATCAGAATAATCAAACACAGCTGGACTCAAATGAAGGTGTAGAACCATCTCAAGGATGATCAGAAGAAATGGAAAGCACCTGAGTTAAATATATGAGTGTCACAGCAAAGGGTCTGAATACTTAGGACCATGTGATATTTCAGTTTTTCTTTTTTAATAAATCTGCAACAATGTCAACAATTCTGTGTTTTTCTGTCAGTATGGGGAGCTGTGTGTACATTCATGAGGAAGAAGAATGAACTTAAATGATTTTAGCAAATGGCTGCAATATAACAAAGAGTGAAAAATTTAAGGGGGTCTGAATACTTTCCGTACCCACTGTAGATATGGTTGGTCCAGTAAGGACAGAGCTGGGTGTTGGCTGGGATTTGGCAGGTGAATGTTTTTCCTGAAGTTCCTGAGAGATCCTCAAGAAGAGAAAACAAGCAGCGTATAGTTGGGGTGGAGCAGTACACGTATTCGCACCAAAATATTTTGGTACAGGGCTTTCGGTGCAATCCTTTTTGCATGCAGAACATAGTTAAAATCTAAAAAGCGCAAAGAAAGTGGCTAGCTGCTAATGCTAGCGCTATGGATTCTTCAGTGTTTTATGTCCAGCTTCAAGAATTTTTCTTGAAAGTAAAAAAAAATCCTGCCAATTTCAAATATCGAGGCAATGATTGTAGTATGGAATGAATAGACATTCGTTAAAGTACGCTGAAATAAGAAGAACATATCTTAAGAAAATTACATATTATATGTAAAACACACACAATTATATAAACATCTGTGTTACCCAACTATCAAAGGTAAACAATTACATTTGTTCATTTATTTAATTTTATTTAATCAATGTATTACTCAATTCTCATCAATATAATAAAGTGTATTGCATTAGTTTTATTTGTTTAAATTAATTAGTTTTTTTTATTGTTTTTTAATTTATTTATATATATATATATATATATATATATATATATATATATGTATATATATATATATATATATATATATATATATATATATATATATATATATATATATATATATATATATATATATATATGTATATATATAATTTTAACCGAGCAGGCATTTTATTTAAAATTGTTTAAAAAATGTAAACTGTTCAAATGTTAATAATAGTAAACTGTGTTAAATAAAAAACGACAAGCAATTTTATTTTATTTTTGTACTGAACCATGACTTAAAAATCGAGGAACATACCGAAAATGAATTTTGTGTACCGTTACACCCCTAGTGTATAGGCTTTTACAAATCAACAAGGGAACACTGAGCTGCGGTTTTCGACAAGCACATATTCTGCCTCTACAAGCTTCAGCCTTGCTGAATTTCACTGTTTTTCCTTTATTGAGCTCTGTTCTTTCAATATAAATCAATACTTGCCCTGTTATCTGGAGAGGGGAAATACAGGTTTGGCCAGGCGATCATTAACTGTTTGTCTTTTGAAGTCGGATGCTGTACTGTGGAGAACACCTTGCTCAGTGATCACATTAATATGGCTTTATCATTAAATCACTGCAGCGGCCCCAGCTCTGTTTGTTTCCAATGCTGTAGTCTGTTAGATTCTTGAAGTTTGCTCCGCCTCCTTGCAGAGTGGTTAATATGAGGGCACCTTAGTGCACAATGTCTTGTTAGCGTTTAAAGCCTGCAAATTGAACAGTGGTGGACGAAGTACACAAACCATGTAATTAAGTAGCGATACAACAGGTAAAATATGAATCCAGTAAAAATTAAAGGTTGCTCCCTTTAAACTTTCACTTGAGTAAAGGTATTATGATTTAATATGACTATAATGTTCCTATTATCATTTTTATCAAAAGACTTTCAGCTTAATCAAATCAGTTCATGTGAAAAGACTCTAATGATACTCTCAGCACACCAGTCTATTAATAGAATGATTTTAGAGTCAAACACTGATTGATTTCTATTAAAATGATCATGAGCCCAAATTCTCCTTTTCAACTACCGTATTTTCCGGACTATAAGCCGCTACTTTTTTTCCACCCTTTGAACCCCACGGCTTAAACAATGAAGCGGCTAGTTTATGGATTTTTCCAGGGTTTTTCTCGGTATTACAAGCTTCATGCCAAAAAACCTGAACCCCTAACATTAGACCAATGAAATTGCAGAATGGGTTCAGGTGAACCAATGAAACTCTTTATATTAAATCAGATGCGCTCCCACTGATTTGGGCCGCACCACATCATAAATATGGATGCAGTTCCTCTGACCTTTGACCTGCCGCTCACTCGGACTGGCAACAGGAAATGCGAATCATTCGTCACGCTGAAAACAACCGGGCATGAAAAAACGCACTTCACCTGTGTTCTGAGCTGCACGGCATCGGGAGAAAAGCTTCACCGATGGTGATTTTTAAACACACGACGATGCCAAAAGAAAAACTCCCGAGAGAAATTGTTGTAAAAGGAAGGAGGAAGACAGTGAACAATGACTTTCTTGGTAGTCTACTGATTAGATACAAGCTGTGTTACAGTCACTGTATTTCATTAAAGCCTGTGTAAACTATATTTACTATATTATATATTCACCTGCGGCTTATAGACAGGTGTGGCTTATTTATGTTCAAAATAAAAATCTTTGTCATATTCAGTAGCCTCTCTCTCTCTCTTATATTTGGGTGCACTTAATAGTCCAGAAATTATGGTACTTCAAAAAAGAATTGTGCGAATGAGGCCACGGTTGCTGTGACACGTTAGAGTCAGGAGTTTTCCTTCATCATTTATTCCTCTCGAAATGAACGTTGTATGCTGATGATAAATACATACCACCAAGCTCCAATCAAAACAAGTTAAAAACAGCATGTGCTCTACTCTGATTGGTGGCTTGCTGTGCGTTTGACCAGTTAAGTTTTTATCCACTTATAAATGAGAACGACTTATTTTGCAAAATGTAGTTGAGTAAAAACAGTAAAATATTTGACTTTGAAATGTAGTGAAGTTTAAGTAAAAGTCTCCCCATATGGAAATACTTCTGTACAGTAACGAATTGCGTTTACTTCAATACTGTCCAACAACACAATGAAATATTGTGTTCCTCTGTAAATTAACAGATGAGCAACTGTTCACTTAATCGCCATAAAATTCAAACACACCACGTTTGGTGATGTTCTCTTTTGAAAAGTTGGATCCTTTTTGGGGGGAAATCCCTGAGAAGTGCTTTAACTTCTCTTTTTTTTATTAAACAGTAATACATTGTTCAGCTGTCCTGAAACTGCATTAAAGCTCTGTCTTTACACCTTATTCCCCAAATTAGACCAGTGAAATAACTGCTCTATTTAAAACTGATCTCACGCTTCCAGCGAAAGAACGAGGAAGCAAGCGAGGAAGTGGGCAGAGGAGAGAGAAGAAGGACGCAAGCAGAATCAGTTATATAATTTTTATTAGCATATTTATTTTGCAGATCCGCTTAGATACCACTGTCGTTTATTTCTGAAGAGATGGAAAAGTAGTGTAAGAAATTACAGTTCCTGATGCAGATTCGGTTGGATGGTCAGTAAGATGGGTATCAAAGTAAACATTTGAGGTAGATACAGGAATTCATTTCAGTGTTTAATAATGTTAAAGATTTCCTTGTGTTGTTCTCCAAGAAAATAGCTTTAAATATTGGTAACGGGTGAACATAAATAAAGATATTATACTGATAATGAATCACATTTCATTTTCAGCAAGCAGATCCTTAATTTAATTCACGTTTATTTCCCTAGCGCTTTTCACAGGGGACTTTGTCTGAAAGCAGCTTTACAGAATGTGAGAATTATAGAACATAAATGTTCATGTAAGTGAATTATATGTATTTATCCCGCCTGTGGCAAGTAAAAAATTCGGTGCTATGAAGAATAAATATTTAGAGGAGCCAGATTTAAAAGGGAACCCATTCTCATTTGGGTGACACCAATGTGATTCTAAATCACTTAAAACACTGGAGAGTGAGAAATATCATGAGCACCGGAGTGTGTGACTGAGTATTGTCCCTTATACAGTCTCATACAGTCAGTTAGAGATGTGGAACCAGGTGCTTTTAAAGAGCCTTTAAATGTTCAATGACTGAGGAGCCTGAATGCGTTGATCCTGAATGCCGTCACTCTGGATTAGGGCGTCTGCCAAATGCCTTAAACGTGGTGAAGTTTCTTTGTTAGGAAATGTTTATTACACATTTACGCAAACGTTCTTTGTAATCGTAATGGTGTTCCGCAAAGTTTCAACCTGCAGAACTGTGGAGTTTAAGCTTAATATGGGAAACTGAATGTTTTTAGACAAGCAGACATTATGCATCTTTGTAACTCAAAGCAAAAGTGAACTGACTTGTCTTGCAGACATTTCAAAACTATAAATCTTCAGAATGTGTGACGTGGCTTTTGGTTAATAATTGAAACATTTTGGATGCTTGCAAAGTGCTCTGGTGTAAGCAAAATAACCGCCAGAACTGTGCATTTGCACAAACATTTTTTATACACATTTTTTTATACACAATAATAGCTGACTTTGTGAATAACAAATAAAAATCCTCACGTCGTCAACATGAGCTCATCGGCATTGATGTGATTATTAAATAAGAAGCGTGTAGTGTCTGATTAAAGAGGATCTGCACTTTCCTAAGCTAATTTCACATTGCTAGCACAACAAATAGCCCAAAGAAAAAAGTATGACATTTTCTTCAAATATTTATATAATCATCATATCAGATTTAATCACATCTGTTTATGTGGGTGTTTCGGCTATAATTCACCAGACAGGCCTGAACCTCTCACACCATGACACACACTTTTTACCAGCATGAGGTCCTGAACTGCCAAGATACCGGAGTTCATTGGACGTTTTTTTAATCCTACTCTAAAAGCCACTTATGTTACAATGAGTTCCCTTTTTGAGTTTGGTCTTCGCAAGATTTCTTTCTAATATGGTCTCATAGAGTTTTTCCTTACCACATTCAACAGTGACTTCCTTATTAGGGATAGAAATTAGAGTAATCTTTTTATTTCTGTAAAGCTAATTTGGGATAATGGCCATTATTAAAAGTGCAGGACTGTCCTGGATATTTCTTTGTTTTTCAGTCACGTTACAAACTTTTGTGTTCCTTGTTAATTATTGTACCAATTGAAATCTCCTACTGCTGCTTAACCCGATATCCATTAAAACTTATGATGTCTTCAAGTATTACAATTAAGGGCTGTCAATCGATTCAAATATTTCAGCATGATTAATCGCACGATTGTCATGACTCGACTTAATCGCACATCTTTTATCTGTTCTAAAATTAATACTTGTCAAGTTTTTAATACTCTAATCAGCATAGGCATGGACAAATATGCAAATGCTTTATGCAAATGTATGTTTATTGTTCGTGAAACCATATTCAACATAGAGCATGACAAAATATTCTTGTAAATGTTTTAAAGGGAATAACGACTTGCGCATCAGTAAAACAAATGTTTAGTGATTAAAAATAATTTTTCGGTGGAGTTTATTTATTTTTTATATCTGAGTAAAGAACGGACCTCATAAATAAATGTATTTATATAAAAAAAATTAAAAATAAATAAATAAATAAATAAAAAGGGTGAAACAAGTGCGTGCTGCATTAATCGGGCGTTAATATTGATATAATATATTTGACAACCCTACTTACAATATAATTTTATTGCTTTATTACCCAATGGGACTAATTATTACTGTTAGACCTGTTAGACACTTCTTTTCTTATATTCAATGTGATGTCTCTTCCTTGTTCAGTCTATGAAAAGAATATTCTGTCGCTGAAGTAACAGGTAAATCATTATTTCATTTATTGGTTGTACTTCCCACTCCTTTTGTGAGATTCTCAGACAGAAGCCATCTGTTGGTTAAAGCAATGAACAGTGAAACAGTCACTAGAGAACAACGTGCATTTCCTCTAATGAATAGCTGTGACGTTTCATTACTCACAGTATGTGTCCATGTTTGTGTGTGTGTGCGTGTGTGTGTGTGTGTGTGTGTGTGTGTGTGTGTGTGTGTGTGTGTGTAAGATTCGTAGCAAAACAATCCGACCCCCCTCCACCCCCACCCCCTCCTCCGCAGTAACCTGATCACTATCTTTGCCAACATATCTCTCTCTCTCTCTCTCTCTCTCTCTCTCTCTCTCTCTCTCTCTCTCTCTCTCTCTCTCTCAGACGACACTCATAGTTTAGTCTCTGGTTTTTTTTTTTTTCCTTTTCTCATTTGTATCTCTGTTTTTTCCAACTATTTCAGCTTGAATCTAAAGCTATGTTCAATATATTACCTCAGGAAGGAGTATTAATAAAAAAAAGAGAATGAACGAACAGAAAGGGAGTCATGACTGGGTCTGGCTCTAGCCATAAACCCTTCTGTTGTTTGCGCTGGAAAATCCTTGAGGGAAGCGAAGTGAGAAAAGAGGCTAAAGTTGAGTGTTACCCTCACACCGGCTTGAACTTTTCTGCAGTGTCTACTTCTTATCAACCCTCATATCATAGATCATATTATGGACAGATTTTAAGATTAGAAGTGCCTTTTCATTTTTGTTAAAAGGCAGTTAAATTCAACAAACTTTTCAGTTTGACTTAAATAATAGTAACTAATAACTAGTCAGTGACTCGCTCTCTGTCTCTATTTATTTCTAGTCTCTTGCTCACTTGGGTGAACACTTGAGAGCCCTCTCTCTCTCTTTCAGTTCTCTCTCTTTCTTTCTGGAAAGCCTTCTAATAATTTGCTCTGTTCTCTCACACACACGGCTTTAATGTCATTAGGCAAGTCCAAATCTCATAGTAATTGACTCAGAGACAAGCTTGCACATCATGATTAACATTTCCTACTGGTTTTCATTGAGGAGGACTTACTCAAGATGCTGCACCTTTCCAACAAAAATCTTCTCATGCTGAAGATGACGGCAGATTATATTTAATACAGCCACATTACACTGCAGTGAGAAAACACTCACATCCCCACTCACACGGTTCCCATCTAGCAGTCTAGGGTCACTCAACCGTAAAAGGTAAAAGACCAAATGTGGCCTGTGCAGGTGTGAGAGAGGGGGTGGGTGGGTGGGTGTGTGTGTGTGTGTGTGTGTGTGTGTGTGTGTGTGTGTGTGTGTGTGTGTGTGTGTGTGTGTGTGTGTGTGTGTTGGTGTGTTGCAGCTTAATAAAAGGCATGCACTGATTTGACAGAGTAAAAGCAGCATAATTTAATCCATGACAGCTTGAATAGTCATTTGAGTGGTTTCCAATAGATTATCTGAATAGATTGTAGAAAAAAAATCGATAAAGGATTATTTTAAGACTGTGCAGGAAATTCAGTCACTTGTACAGAATTTCTCTTATTTTCTCTCTAATGTTCTCCGTCCATTTATCTTAGCTCAGGCATATCTGTGCTCCTCCTCATCCAAGAGTGGATTTTCCATTTCTGTGTACTGGCTAGTAGGTTCAAAATAATGGTGTACTCTGTGGGATGTGTGCGTGTGTGTGCGCGTGTGTGTGTGTGTGTGTGTGTGTGTGTCTCTCTTAATAGTGCATTAAAACACTTGGATGATTGTGGTTGAGCTCCTGCCCTTCTTCATTAGTTTTGTCAGGCTGAGTGATGGTCTCTATAGTCCTATGCTTATCTTTTGCATCTAATGGCTGCAGCATTGCAGAAGATATTATTAGGGTAATTCAGTTATGAATTGTGTATCTCCGCTAAGGTAAACATTTAATCCCCCACCCCTCAACAACACACAGCTCCAAACAAACCAACAGTGCAATGCAGAGGAACCTCAAATATTGGAAGACAGTAGGGATGTAAACAGGGCAGCAACAACAACCTAATTGATAATAGATTCAAAAAATATATATTATTTAATATGTATAATAATATACACCAGTATAAAGCAATGGCATTATAACAGGTGAAGTAAATAACACTGATTATCTCTTCATCATGGCATCTGTTAGTGGGTGGGTGATATTGTAGGCAGCAAGTGAACATTTTTCCTCAAAGTCAATGTGTAAGAAGCAGAAAAAATGGGGAAGTGTAAGGATTTGTGGGAGTTTGACGAGGGATAGTGATTATTAGATGATATACTAATAACTACAATAGTGATTGTTAGATGACTGGGTCAGAGCATCTCCAAATCTGTAGCTCTTGTGGGATGTTCCCGGTCTGAGTGGTCAGTATCTATCAAAAGTGGTACACTGGAATGAACAGTGGCGGGGAGCGAAGGCTGGCTCGTGTGGTCCAATCCAACAGACGAACTCCTTTAGCTCAGATTGCTGAAGAAGGTAATTCTGTTACTGTTAAATAGGTCAAAACTGTTTTGACTGCAAAAGGGTTACAAACACAATATCAGGCAGGAGGTCATAATGTTATTGCTGATCGGTGTATATTATTTTGGCTTGTTCTGTGTTATAAAGCTCAGTGTGACTGAGACCTTCACACCATACACACTGATGTTATGTATTAACTCCATCTCAACCCATGAAACAGAAACATTTTAATTTTTCGGCCAGAGCTGCAAAATCTAGTCAGCTGCTAAGGAAATAGAATAATACCCACATATTTTAAGTATTACAGTAATAAAAAGTGCAACTTGTGCATTAACAATGCACGGTGAACATTCCTAGTAGAAAATCTGCAGGAGGATCCTTCAGAATTTTACCATAGTTTTTGTACAAGTGTTTATTTCAGAATGTTATTCAGAATTGTAATAAAATGATAATGAAAATTAAGTACTGGCATTTAAAAAAATCATGAAAACAGTGAATTCTCTTACAAAGCGAACTC
Source organism: Silurus aristotelis (assembly GCF_946808225.1). NCBI lineage: Eukaryota > Metazoa > Chordata > Actinopteri > Siluriformes > Siluridae > Silurus > Silurus aristotelis. The sequence goes on along the minus strand of NC_139576.1, from coordinate 17,614,100 downwards.
CTCAACCCCACTGATCACCATGAAGATGCACTTGAACACCAGACCTCTTCATCCAACAGCAAATGCCTGACCTTATTTCCGCCCTTCTTGCTGAATAAGCATAATCCTCACAGTCATTATCCAAAATGAAAGCTTCTAGGAGAGTGAAACGCAAGAAGACTGGAATCTGTGATGAAATGGTCAATGAGCATGTGTACAGGTGTGATTTGGTCAGTTGTCTACCTACTCCTGGTAATATTTGTGTACTTGTATTTGTGATTAGGTAGGAAGCGCATGCCCTTACTTAAGTGTCGAAATTGTGAGAAGTGAGCAGCTGCCAACATTTTTGTGTTGCATACTTTCGTATCTAGGTGTGTAAGAAAACGTCGTTACACGTGAATATCGCGATATTTCGTGTGGTGATACTGTATAGCAGTGATCCCCAACCCCCGGGCCGCGGACCGGCACCGTTCCGTGGGTCAGTTGGTACCGGGCCGCACAGAAACAATACATAACTTCAATTATTTCCGTTTTATTTATTATCTGATTCTGAACGATGTTTTAATTTGGAAAATTACCGGATTCTCTCCACCACATCTGTCCATGACTCACTCTTCATGCATGTCATGATGGATCAGTCACATGTCTTACCCATATCTGCTACATTCTTAAAGGGGCTCCAGCCGCTAACACACAATACATTACCACTAAATTGAAACCCCCAAGCGAGCAAAATGAACAAAAAAACAACACAGTGGATTCATGTTTATTATTATATTTAGAAAAAAACTTTTTATTTCCCATCCTATCGTTTTATTTTGTTGTATTTATCCGCCACACCTTAAAGGCCAGTCTGTGTAAATATTGTCCGACATTAAACCGTGGCGCAAAAAAGTTTGGGGACCACTGCTGTATAGATTCATAAAAACGCCACTAATGTTAGCGTTAATATCCACCTGTTTCCTAAACCCTACGAGGCTTTGCACCAACTATGTGTGAATCTTTCGGTAAACAGTCATCCATTGTACACAATTAGTAACATTGTACATAAAATGGTCATTTAAGAAAAATAAATAATTAAACATATGCACCTAGTCATTAAAGACACCCAATATGAAGTGTGATTGATGACGATTGTATTTTATTATTAGTATTACCATTAGCATTAAGCTAATAGTAGAAGCATGATCTGAGCTCTAACTTGTGTTTTACATCTAAAAACTACAATCCTAGGAAGGCAAGAACATAAGTAAGAGTAAAAAAAAGATGATTATTTCTTCTATAAAGCTGGAGAATGCAGTCAGGCAGGGCAATACAGGTGTGAGAGTGCAGTCCGCTCTAACTTTCGGTTTGTGTAAACTCGTATCGAGATTTTTAATGTAATTTTTAACATATTCCCCCCTGAAAACCAAACCCCACATAAACAAAACATATTGCCTTTTGCGCAAATCAGTCGACGCTGTTATTACTTCCAACGGATGTTATACTACTAATCTTTTTTTACAGCAGCACCCCCAGGAAACGGGTGGATAGTTTACTGCTAGTACAGGAGGATGAAGGAATTGTTCCAGCTCCCTAAATTCAGAAATTTTACTAAAGCATCCTGCAAGCACTTTATTTTTCCTCCTTTACTCATTCCGCACAAAAAGTGATTAAATAGTGTTGAATAATACAGGGACTGTTTAATGCAAATGCATTCCCACTGTTTTTTTTGTTGTTGCTATGGATGCATATGGTGGTGAGTTCTTCATTACAGCTTTTCTAAAATAATGTCCTTTTTCCTAAAATAAAAACAAAACCTAATATATCACCTTGCCTACAGTATCGCAACGTATTGTATCGCCACCCTGTATCTGTATCGTGATACGAATCGTATCACCAGATTCTTAACAAAACACAACCGAATATAGACAATATTAAGGCTGTGAAGACCAAAATGCAGCGTACAAGTCCTTCGTTTGCCATTTTTTTGCTGAACATACACATTTATAATCCATAAACAAAAAGTTTCAAGCCATGTATATATTTTTTAACTATCTTTTTATTTATTTATTTTTGTTTAAAATATTTTGTCTTTGAGGTAGTTGTTTTAAAATTGCTATTAAAACCAGATTAGATTTATTATAGTATATATCAATCACATTACCCATTATTATTATTTATTTTTGTAATTTTTCCCTCCCTTATTTCAACATACATTTTTTTTTTTCCTTTACTTAAACAGTTGCTCACATATGCCAGGTGTAGCTCGGGCAGATAAAAGTAGGGCAGCGCTCCTGGGGACAGGAGAAGGACAGCAGTCTGTGTGTGTGTGTGTGTGTGTGTGTGTGTGTGTGTGTGTGTGTGTGTGTGTGTGTGTGTGTGTGTGTGTGTGTGTGTGTCAGAGGAAAAGAGTTATTGTTCGGATATTGAACGTTCTCCTTCAGTTCAGCTTCTCTTCTTCTCTCTTATAACCAGCCCTGTTTATCACCCTGAAAAGTGACTGCAGCTCATTCAACTCTGACCAGTGCTACTCACTCAGGGTGTGTGTGTGTGTGTGTGTGTGTGTGTGTGTGTGTGTGTGTGTGTGTGTGTGTGTGTGTGTGTGTGTGTGTGTGTGTGTGTGTGTGTGTGTGTGTGTGTGAGAGAGTGTGAGGGTGTGTGTAAATGCGGTGTTGTTGGCAATGTCGAGGCTGATGCTCCTGAAAAGGCTTTAGTGGTGAAACTTCCCACAGTGTGTTTGGCTTTGGCTAAGTGTTCGTGTTAACAGAGCGTGGCTCAATTTGTGAGGATTTCACCCTATGAAGCTCGACTCTGTGCTTGTGTTCTCACCGAGTTCTGTCCGAAACCAGCGCTATCTCCACTGTGATATTACTCTAGTCCTCTCCCCTACACACACACACTCTCTCCATTGCCAGCAGAATTTCTACAGTACACTGAGTCCACAAGCATGATTAGCAATTTCAACACTCGGCCTGACAGACAGAGATAATCTCACCAGGAGACAGCCGAGAGTGTGTTGTACACACACACACACACACACACTTGCATAAAGGCCATGTCATTTTCCTTCACGCACAATATGTTCCATATTAGATTAGAACTATGGTAATGTCAAACTATTATTCCTGTTCAGTTACAGAATGGATTTACACTTCTCTATGGTAGGGTTTGAGTACGAGGTGCTTGTCACAGTCTCACACGGCTTCTATCCGAGGCTTTATCACTTGCAGGTAACCCACATGGATGCCCGGTGTAGTCTTTATACAGTACAGAGGTATAGGTGTCAGAAACAGCAGCTCATAAAAGGATTATCGTATCTATAGGAATTCGTTTATAAAGCTCTCTATAGGCTAAGTGACTCCATTATATCCAGCCTGAAGTGAATGACTGATGAACCTTAAATAGGAAAGAGAGAACAGGAAGAGACATTTATCACTCGAGCCAGCGTTTCGGTTTATGGCTTATCAAAACCCAATAAGTCAGCAGGGCCATCCAATGATGCTTGCTCTGTAGTCTTGTATAACCCCTTTATTTATTTATTTATTTATTTATATTTCATAGCCAAAAACTAGACCATGAAGATCATCTTTTGTTGAAGAAAATGTGGAGCTGTTATTTGTATTATTAAACTGCTTTATCTTCTTAATAGGCAATTTATTATCGGTCTCGATATTACTATATATTACTATATATATTACGATATTACTATAACTATTTGTTATTTTAAGATAAGATATGCCTTTATTCGTCCCACAGTGGGGACATTTCTTTTTTACAGCAGCAAAGGAAAGAAATAAAAATAAATGCAAATATATATAAAGAATATACACATACTATAATATACAATATATACACAGAACAATGTATAAATACAATAAGAGACCTTAATGCCGTTACTGCTGATAAAATTCATGCTTTGTAGAGTCTGTTCTCCACTGGGTATAAGCCTTTGGTTAGGACCAAATGTTCACTGACAGTTTGGACCTTATGTAGACCGTTTGGAGACCTAAATTAAATTAAATTACATAGTTTTATTCAGTAATGAGGTTACAGTCTAGGTGTAGGCATTGCGCGTGTGCGTGCGTGCGTGTGTGCGTGTGCGTGTGTGTACATGTGGTTGTAGGCTGACATGTGGAATTTGGCACTTCCCTCATTGTTTTGTTGTTCTGTTCAGCTGTCAGTGCGATGAGTCAGAGTTGAGTCAGTCTGTATTATTTCACTCTGCCACTTAAGAGGTCATTAGCACAATATTGTGTTCTTATTGTACAGAGCCGTCACTGAGAGCTGTTAAACACTTGCGGAGTGTATCGAATGCAGCGGGACTAAAAAGGCCGCTAATCCCTTCCAGAACTGGAGTGCGTGATATTCGCTTTTGTCACTAAACCTGTTACTTTTACAGGAACAGACCATCGTCTGACCACACGTTTACTGGAGCATGTCATAAAACATGCAATCTGTTCTCATTTCCTTTTAACTACTATTTCACATCTAACTTTTGTTTCAAATTCGGGACTGAGGAACGCATTCGCTGGTGAAAGCACAAAAGATTCAAATCCCCAGGGAGCTATGATACATGATCGCTTCAAACTAGTTTTAAAACTCATAAAATAAAATAAAATGATCCAATTTGTACAAATGTGCTTTGTAAATTAATTTTGGGTAAAGTTTGATGGACATTCTTTTTGAGTGAAGGAAAATGAGTGAGTGAATGGTTTACATACTACCACTTAATACACTTAGTATTACTTAAGAAAACTCGGCATAGGTTCCGAGATCTTCAACTGGGAAGCATATTGGACAGTTTGCCATTGTTATAATAGTAACGCTGCAATTTCTCTGAACAAAGCATGTGCGTGTTAGTTCGCTACACACCTGGAAGCTGTCATTCGTCCTGTTTTTCTTTCCATGTCATGGCTCTTGTTGTCCTGTTATGACACTACTGTGAGGAGTCGTTATAGATGTGCTCCATCTGCTGCTGCTGCAGTTCAGCAACCTAAAACTTTCTCATCGGCCGTCTTGGGTCGCGCTGCACTTATTCGGCCACCAGGGAGCATTATGTGTTCTAAGACCACCGATCTCAGCTCCCGAGCAAAGATTATCGTGTGCATGCGTCTGCAAAATCTAGGCTGAATCTTGCACGGTGTAAAGCCGGCTTAAGCCTCCTAAGTCTTAGGAATAACCGTCTCTGGTGTCTGTTTTGGCTTTGAAGGTTTTTGTTGTATTTTGTTATTTCTTTTTATAAAACTGGAATTTAACACCGCTGTTTCACTCTTCAGTCAAGTGGTGTGGGGGTGGCATGGGAGAAAGCAGAGCCACTGCACAGATACACACTGAGGAGGATGGGGTGAGACAATGAGGGCTAAGTATTTTGAGGATAAGCTGGAAAAGGATTCCAAAGCATGTGGCTCACGTTTAAATGTTTTGTTTGCGTAGTGCCAAATGAAATGTTCTGCCAGGTCTAATGCATTTTCTTTACTCTGCTCCACAGCTCCCCCAAGTGGTTAATAATGTTAATGAAGTTAAATTGGTTAAATTGGGGATAACATATACAGATACATATTAGGTTATATATTAAGTATAGAAGCTGTGCAATCAGTGAATTTCCAATCTTATTGAAATTTACTTTACAAAATGTGTAGCAACAGTTAAACAGATGGCAGGAAAAACTGATGCGAGAAAAGAAAAGAGGGTGTGTTTTTCATGTAGGTTTACAACAGTTGACCTACATGTGTCTGTTTTTTAAAGCTTATTCTCGGTTTTGCACACACACACACACACACACACACACACACACACACATGAACATATGAGTATATATATATATATGTATATGTAGTTTGTTAGCATAACATGTATAATATCTAATGGATTTCTAGAATTAAGAATTCAACAAATATATATACTTTTATTTTATATTATAATTAGTGTACATTTTGCATTGTGTGCTGGAAAATGTCGTTTCATATTTCTTTATTTTAGCTATAGGCTTTTTAAAAATATAAATACAGGTCTTTTGTCTTTAAATACAGGTGTTTTGTCTTTTTTTTCTGTTTTTTTTGTTTGTTTGTTTACAGTTTGACAGAAATCTGTACTACATTGTAACATTGTTCACAATTAAGTCCAAGAAAAAAAAGATCTCCTACAGCATATAGAACAGTCCTACTCATACATCAGTAGTACATCAGTTTCTGCTGTCCCGAAAAATAGCTTCCAGCAAGTTTGCGTTTTTATAACTAATGTGCGTTTTCATTTATCTATTTATCTTTGCACTGTGCACAATGTTGTCATGTACATTAGCAACACTTTAACAGCTCATCTGGTGCTGTTCCACACCTCTGACATTTTCCCTAGTGTTATTTCTCAAGGTTTTTTTTTTTTTTAAGATTTCTTATCTTCATGTATTTACCCAACACAGTAGCAGGAGGAAATGACTTTTTATTATGTTTGATTGTCATTTATGTTTGAGAGGGTCTTTTTCCATCACTGCAGGGTCTATCTTTTTTTAGGTACTCAGCATTCAAAAATGAAAGGTTCAATAAAAATCAAACCGAATACATACATTTATCAGAATTAAACTCTGTATGCAGGACCGGTGCAGTGTTTTTTTTACAGTCTCTTTGTCATTTACTTAGTCTTTCCTCTGCTTTCTTGTGCTCTCTATCTAGACCTGAAGAGGGAAGCCAGCATCTGTCACATGCTCAAACACCCCCATATCGTAGAGTTGCTGGAAACCTACAGCTCAGATGGAATGCTCTACATGGTCTTTGAGTTGTAAGTAACCTGCTTTCAAACATTGGACTTTTTTTTTATTGCCTTTAAAATGTGTGTCATCTAATCTAAACTAAATCAGTGTTTTACCAATGACGCCCCTTCAGGCGAGACTGGGCTCTTCATTCGTTCCCCAATTGGAATTTTCTTTTTCCTCCTTTTGGTTCCTCATGTCTGTTGGTCCCGAGAGGGAAAGCACGATGAAATGATTTTGACATGTATGGTACACTGAATAATTGGCTGTCCATCAAACAGGCCTGAATTTAGTCTTTACACAGTTTGCTGGTTGGCTGAGACGTTTGTATAAAGTGGTGATATTTTCTTACCCATATCCCACTGAGAACACACAAGAGCTCAAACTTTGAGTTTTACTGTATGCTTCTTTTGTGTAGCATTCTTTTTTCATTCAGTGTTTATTTTTGCTCTGAGAATACTTGGTGTACTGGTGTGGGATTTCTAGCTTATGTCTTGTGATTTATTTAGCATTTGCATGAACATTGCTGCAAGCGTTTGGAGCATGAGCATGTGCTTCCTCTTTTAGGTAACAAACCTGCCTCTGGTTACCCACAGTTAATCTAATATAACTTTTTATCACACATTCACACACTCAATCAAATCAATAATTCAGCATTCTAACAATTAAGGTCAAAGCAAATGTGATTGCTAGAAATGATCCAAGCGTGATGAGATAGTGAGATGATTAACCTCGTTAACCAGCCACTTGAGCTGATTGGGTTTAATCCAAAAGGCATGTTGTGGAGAATTCGCTGACTCAGGGTGGAAGAAAGGAGGTGACAGGTTCACCATCAAAAAAAGAAAGAAAGAAACTTTTATCCTGCCACAGTCACATTTTCACATTTCAGGTTTTTTTTTTCCCTAATCCTTTTCCTTGTTCACTATAAGAGAGAACTTTTATCAGTTAAATCATGTACAGGTGTGTGATCTTTACCATTCTCTTCATCCCGACTCCGCCCACCATTCACGAACTGTGAGTGAAAAGTCTTGTGGAAACTGGCAGAATATTATTGTGCGCATTTAAATGAATGAGACTAATATTTTTAACAGTGCATTTAAGGATTATGTCCATAAACTAAACGGGCTGAGGTGTGCCTGTGGCATTTATTTGAACAATTATCTCACCGCTGCGGCCCGGGTTTAATCCCCGGTCAGGGAACCAACCCCAGCCCCTCTCAGTGCCGGTCCCAAGCCCGGATGAATGGGGAAGGTTGCCTTAGGAAGGGCATCCAGCGTAAAAACGTGTGCCAAATCAAACATGCGGAGGATCCGCTGTGGCGACCCCTAACGGGAGAAGCCGAAAGAAAGTTTTATCATTATTGGTGTAATCTATCTCTTACAACAAGCAGCTTTTTGCTACATAATCAACCCGTTACATAACCGGTCATAGAATACATGATGGCGGGTTTGTAATTCTTCTTCTTTTCTTCCTGTAATTTTTTATAAACTTTAAATAGCAGCCAGATTGTAGTGTATTACAAACACTCACAGTTAGCTGAAAGTAATAAACAGTGGCCTGGTTATTTTAGGGGAAATAATAAAACCACAACTAAAAGATTTATACTTGTGTATTTATTACTACATTTTTGCTAGGATGATCTGCATTAACCAAAAAAGCAGTCCCAGTCCAAAACCACAACACTACAGATTTTTACAGCAATTAAATGGGTTTGTTTTTGTTGTTGTTTATACTGTGTGTACCAGTCTCTCAGGTCAAGAAATAAGTTGGTGATATTTATTCATTTGCCCGAAACAACAGGCTAAATGCCCAAGAGATTTTTTTATGGCTTTTTTTTGTTATGCATTCCCGAATATCTCATTACTAGTACCATCAAATGAATCTATGGTCAGCAGCTCGGCATTAATGATCAGCACTATGATTTCTTTTTACTTCAATCACTTCATATTTTTCAGAAACATTTTAATACTTTGCTATTGAAATTTGTGGGATTAATTCTTATATGCAGAATATTGCAGTATGCCACAGTGCATCAGGAAGATATAAGCAGAGTTTATATGTAGGTTGAGGTCTTATCTGGTGTAGTGCAGCTGCTGCTTCATGGATTTTCACTTCTCTGAAAAGCAGAGCTGAAAGATTGGCTGTTCGACGTACTGAAGTGAGTTAGCAAAACCCGATTTCTTGGTGGGAACTGCAAAACCCGCAGCGAGGCGTTTTTTTTTTTTAAAGCTCGTTTTGTCGATGTTCCACGGGGTTAAAATGACTATGCACAGATAATCAAATTATGATGTGTTAGTATATTAATTAAAAGCCGAAATTATTTCAGATTGCTGTGATATAAGAGGAATATATCTTTTCGATTTTCTGTTACAGGAAATAGTGTTAACTTTTTATCAGCGGATTCCTTTTCTAATAAAAAGCTCACTTTCAGCAGTGGACAAAGTACACAAATCATGTAATTGAGTAAAAGTAGAGATACAACAGGTAAAATATTACTCCAGTAAAAGTGAAAGTGTTCCTATTAAACTTTCACTTGAGTAAAAGTACAAAAGTATTTGCCTTCAAATGTATTTAAGTATCCAAAGTATGATTTATTATGACTATAATGTTCCTATTATCATTTTTATCACAAGACTTTCAGCTTAATCAACTCAGTTCATGTGAAAAGACTCTAATGATACTCTCAGCACACCAGTCTGTTAATAGAATGATTTTCGAGTCAAACACTGATTGATTTCTATTAAAATGGTCATGAGCCCAAATTCTCCTTTTCAACTATTTCAAAAGAGAATTGTGTGAATGAGGCCTCAGGTGCTGTGGCACGTTAGAGTCAGGAGTTTCCTCCATCATTTATTCCTCTCGAAATGTTCTGCTTGCTGTTGAACTGATGCTGAACTGTATGACTGTGTTAAGTAGATACTTGGAAGTTTTTATCTACTGATAAATAAGAGAACGACTGATTTTGCTAAATGTAGTTGAGTCTCCCCAAATGGAAATAGTTCAGTAAAATACAGATACGTGAAACAGCTACTTATGTACAGTAACGAATTACATTTACTTCAATACTGTACATACATTTTGTTACACGTCACTGTAAAATTTAAGAAGACTCTCAATTTAAATGTTTAAAATCAAATAAAAATGTGTCAAACGTGACTTTCATATATATATATATATATATATATATATATATATATATATATATATATATATATATATATATATATGTCCATTTTCTCATATTTTGCTCGGTGAGGGTGGTGGATTCAGGGCGGGTCTCCTGAGCACTAGATTTATCTCCAGTCTATTACACACGCACACACACACACACACACACACACACACACACACACACACACACACACACACACACACAGACACACCTCCAGACTAGGGCACTGTAGTGTCTCTAGTTGACCTCCCAACAGGTTTTAAAGTCTGGAGCTCTTGTGAAACCTAGGACATGTAAACTCTACACGATCAGACATGGTTTTGCAATTCCGAGGTGTTTTTAGAGTTCTCTGGCATTGAGTCTACGTTTTAGAATCCTAAGCAATAATATTTTTCCTGCTCCTCTGTTTTTATTTTTTCCTTTTCTTTGGATAAAGATGTGTTGGGGATTAATATATACTGTATGTACTGTATATACACTCTGAGATATTTTAGTTATGTCATGATAGTTTTCTCTCTGTCTTCCTCTCCTTTAGTATGGATGGAGCGGACCTCTGTTTTGAGATCGTGAAAAGGGCAGATGCTGGGTTTGTCTACAGTGAGGCAGTAGCCAGGTGAGCATGTCTGTGCCATTCACTTAAACTGATAAAAAATAAAAATAAAAAGTTTCATTCACCATTGTGAGGTCAAATTTGGAAAACCACTGGTTTCTGCTAGAATCAGTCGTAAGTGTGACTCAGAGACTACAGGTGCACTTTGGCACAGTAATTATGCAGTATGATACTGCACAAGAACTGTTCTGTCAGACTCTCTTCCTGCAAAGCACTGCACATTATAGTGAATTATTGAGCAGCATTCAAACCATAAAGACTAAAGCATTTTCAAAGTATTTCTTTTAGGATGCTTTTTATAACAGCTCGGTATAAATCCGTACAGATAATGGAGAATTCTATGAGTTTGTACAAGCACATATGGTGATCTTAGTAAAAAAACTCTTTCTAAAGCCTGGTAAATTCTTCTTAAGCTTTTCAGTCTCGTACATACCGGGGCCCGAATCTGAAACCCAGAGTGAGAATTAACTTCTGACCTTCAGTGTGTGAGATTTAGTTTTTCGTACAGATTATCCTAAACAATGATCCCAGAGTGGGGAAATAGGCCCAAGTGTTTCTCTTCCAGCACAAACCTATATAACTGAACTATCGTGTCCACTCAGAAGCCGCTGTGTCTACACAGCTATATTCAGTGCCTTGTTTCTCTCTTTTTATTTTCTCTCCTTTTTTTTCCTCTAGTCATTACATGAGACAGATCCTTGAAGCACTGCGGTACTGCCATGACAACAACATCATTCACCGAGATGTAAAGGTAGGCTGAGAGTTGCTTTTTCAGAAAACTTTTTTTTCTGAATTCTCTGCTAAGGTTCCCAAAGCTCAGAAATACGAAGTTGTATGTGCTTTTTTTTTTTCTTTGGATTTTATACATGTCTCCGTTGGCTTTGTTCATGAATTGCTGCCTTCTTATGTGTTTTTGTTTGTTTGTGTGTGTGTGTAAGAATGTGCATACATGTGCAACTTAATGACATTGACATACAGCAGAGGTGGCAAAATAAACACATCCTTCACTTAAGTAGAAGTACAGATACTCATGTTTTAAAAGACTCTGGTTAAAGGTAAAGTATTGACTGCACTTTTTCTCTCAAGTTAAAGTAAAGAAGTTTGGGCTCTGACTTGCACTTATGTAAAAAGTACTACTACCTGTATTAGTGTCACGCTGGTAACTGGACCTCATATCATATGTATATATTAATATAAAAGAATTTTGAATTTGGTTATCTAATGAATGTATCCAGGCTAAACATCCACCATATAGAACACAAGCAAAGAAAAGATGATCATCAGGTGATCAGAAATGTCTTTGTTTACAGTCATTACTCCCTCTGTCTCGTCCACTTTAGCTCCATACTTCTTGTTGCCTTCTGCCTTGCTTGCTAGTTTCGTAAACTAGCCCACATTTGTGGTGTGTGAGGCAGGAAATTATACACCAGTGGTAGGTTGAAAAAGCCCCGCAATGACAAGAAATAGGTTGATGGGCTGAAAACAGTGCAGCAAGAAGAAAAAATAGATTAAAACTAAAGTAACGAGCCTGTTTTGAAAATGTTCAAAGGAGAAAGTACAGATATTTGTGTAAAAAATGTAATGAGTGAAACTTAATAGTTGTCCAAAAAATGTAAAGTACTGAAGCCAGAGAAATCTACGTAAGTACAGTAACGAAATTCTAAATTAATTCCAGCTTCGGCCATATGGTGTATTTTATTCACTAGGAATTGAGTGGATAATGTACCTTTTAAAGTCATTTAAAAAGCCCATTACTATGTTACTGCATTACCTTTTCTTTTTTTATTATTATTATTATTATTTTTGTATTTACTCTCCGGTTGCATACCAAACCTTTTTATTTTGTATGTATTTCTTTTTAATTTTTTTGTTTGTTTGTTTGTTTGTTTGTTTGTTTGTTTGTTTAAAATCTGTTTAAACACAAGACCAAAGCTGTATGTATGCATTCCTGGCAGGAATTTTGCACAACGTACATTAAACACACTCGCACTATAAATAGACTGTAACATTACTATAACATTATGAGGTACATGGAGTGTGCAAAAACACGAGCTAAACCCCCCCTTTCACGCTGCATTTTTACACTTGCTGCTTACGAAAATATGTTACACTTTTACATATAGACGTGCTGCTTTTTTTTTTTTTTTTTACTTTACAAAAATAAAAGTACATAATGTTCATGTAACGCTTGCTGTGAGATATCCAGGCGTACACGTATAAAGATATTTAGATAATCTAAATATGAAAAGCAGAAATACACATCAGTTTTATTCTTTCCCAGTTGCAAATTTTAGTGTTAAAGCCTGAAGTCTTACAGAAATAGAACATTACCCTGTAGAAACCAGTGACCACTACACACATTACCATTTTTATTATTTATTTAGTTCTTTTATTTATTTATTTTTTTTTTTTTTTTTAGCAAAAGTGTATACATCAAGAATCTTCTCAAAAACAAGAGATTGCATTGTTGTGTGTGGAGAAATGATCAAATCAGTGTATATATCAATAACACACTGTTACAGATATATACACTGATCAAATCAATCAAATATCTGGAACAGTGTGTTATTGAAGTATTATGTTGGCAGCAAAGTGTCGCTTCCTCTTCTCTTTCAGGTTGCTTTTAGAATGGTGATAGAAGCATTATTCTACAGAAAAAAGAAACACTCCGAAAAGTCATTTATAAACTGAAAGGTGGTGGTCACAATCATAGAAAAATAGAACATGTGTACTTTTAATCAGATATGTAATGTGAGTTTAAAATCCAAAACCCCTTACCTTATAAAAAGATACAAATACTCAAGCAGAGAAATGTCATATATTCCACTATAAATGGGAAAACTGTTATAGTGCGTCAAAAAGATTTTTTATTGTACATATTGAAATAGTGCTTTTGTAAAAAATGGTAATGCTTCACATGTGCACACACCTTTTTAGCACATTGATAGTTGAGACGAAGAGAAAAGTCTTGGATGAACCTTTTGACTTGCCATATTACAAAAACAATTTGCGTTCTGGCTGATTTTTATAATTAGTGTAGAACCGAGGAGCACTGATAGATGACTGGCATGTACACTTGTTGCTGAGCAACCCATTTGTTTTTCTTGGAAAGTGATGATGCTGTATTTCGAATAGTAGCACGTCATATTTCTCATTATTCTATGGCATATAGATATTCATTCTATAGATAAACACGAAAAGAGTTTGCTAAAGAACACAGTCTGCTATAAACCCCTATATTTCATTCAAAACAGAATGTGCATAAGCACGGAAAGTCATTAGAATGAAGGCTTATTTAAATTCATTTATTTACAGTAAACTGACATTTTTGACTCGTATTGATGCACTTTTTTTTTTTACATATAAATATTACACAGTATACATATACTTTTTTTTTTTAAATACAAAATTTTCACTTAGAGCTCTGTAGAAGGCTTTGGGTGCATCACATGAATGTAGCTTCCTAAATGTATGTTTTCCTTTGCAGTACAGTGTGATGCATGTCCATGATAGGTGTTAACTGATTGTTAGAAGTTTGTTCAGTTTTTGAATATGAAGGTGCACTGTGTTTCAGGGCAGGTTTTTCAATCGCACTGTCATACTTATTAAGCTGTCCACATTCATTCATAGTCCTGGACGACTGGATCTCTTTTGTTTGGAAGCTTTTACAAAACAAGCCGCACGCAAACTTTTTAAAGGTTTTGTCCAGCAGGAAGTAAAGGAGGGGGTCCATGCTGCCGCGTAGAACAGCCAGGAAGAGGAGAATGTTCTTAACCTCTATGCGCATGGAAAAAGGGTGGCATTCAGCTGGAAGGTCTCCAGAATGAGAGTCGTTCTTTACCATGGCAATAAAAATAGCTTTGTAGATGTGATGTGGAAGGAGACAAATGACCACCACTATCTGGATGACCAAAATGTTGCGGCACACTTTTGAATAGACTTTTTGTCTGTCGGAGATGGCGCTATTATTTTTTGTCCTTTTCATGTGCCTTATCACGGATATGTAGGCACTCATCACCAAAAGCAAGCAGAGGAAGAACAGGGTAATTCCTACAATGGTGAACATTTGCGAGCCCGAGCCACCAATTTCCACTGGAACACCATAACAAGACCGTTGGCTGTTATTGTCCATTCTGTCCGTCTCCATTGTAGAGTAGAGAACCACTAAGGGAATGATCGCCGCCACCACGAAGGCCCAGGTTCCTATACACATGGCAATCGCGAATGGAGCTTTCTGCAGTCTGCTTAAGAGGATTCTGGGCAGGAATTTAGTGCACCTGCTTGGGCGTTGGCCATAGTTATGTTGGATAAGCGTAGCAAAACGACTTAGCGCCAGCCAAGTAAGAATCAGCATGCCTCCTTCAATGTTGATGTGCAGAACTGGGGTCAGGATGTTTATGACAAACTCGCACTTCAGGCTGGAAGCAGGCCAGCTGCTGCCCAGAGCGTAGTAGGCTGCGTTGAAAGGCACGGTGAGGCACATTATCAGATTCGAGAAGCCCAGGTTGATGAGATAGATGTGGGTGGGAGTTTTAGTGGAAATCTTTGTCATAAATATCCAAAGAGACAGGAGGTTTCCAGACAGGCCCACGATGAGCAAGGCAGCATAGAGAGCAGGCAGGATCAGATATGTGGAGATGGTCTGACACAAGCAAGAGGATTCATTAAAGTGAGCGGCCTGAAAACAGACTGCCATTTGGACTACCAGAGAAAAGAGTTTCCAGTTTTCTAGATACACATTAAGAAAAGCTTTGTCAGTAATATTAATAGGCAGTTTTTCTATTTAGGGCTTCTTTCTGTTTAAAGAAATAATAGGCTCTGACAGTTTGATCATATCCTTTTATATATTTACTAGAGTGGTTATGACTATTATTATCAAAGTAGAACTGATACTTTATGGTAAACCTGTCAACAGATTTTTCCTGATGTACATGACAACAAAGAAGTCTCTAGCATGTAAATATATTTGTAATACTTTTTTCTTTTTTATCCGGTGGGGTGAATCACTCTTCGGAACATATTTTTTTAAAAGTGCATACTAATTTGAGAACCAACCGATTTAATACATTTATTTATATTTATATTTAATCCTAATAATCCTAAAAATGATCATTGGTAATGTGAGTAAACATGTATCTCTATTTGTCAAGGGTGCAGACTATTACAAATGCATACAGTACATTAAAATGGAAATCTGTGGTACGAAACCAAATTGTACGAATTTTGATACACAATAGTGTGTGCAGTTAAAACACAGAGGTATTAAAAGATTTTTAGAAGCCTTTGTCATCTTGTGCCAATAATTGTTTTATATGTCTTGCCATTTCCTTTAAAAAAAAAAAAAAAAAAAGTGTACACTTACCTTGCAAGTAGCATCTGACAGTGAGTTGTGTGTTGGTGCTCGGTCTCCTCAGGAAGTATTTTAGTATAGCCAGTGTGTTAACGACTCACTTCCCTTTTTCTGTAAAGAGGGCTTTCTTCTATTAATATAATTGCAATTCCAGGAAGACATCTACGGTTACTGGTAGTCTAAACCCATTACAGACAGGAAGGTCCCACTTCATGAAGCTGTAGGTGAAGTTTGGAAGACCACCATTTTAAGATAACCTACATTCATTTACCAAGCACTTTATTAGTGTACGCAGCCAATCATTGGGTCCAACAGTGTAATGTATAAAAGCATGTAGATGCACAACAGCTACTGTCAATTTTAGTGCAACCAGCAAAATGAGGTGAAATGTGAGCTTGGGGATTCTAAGTAAGACATGTATGTTGGAGATTGTAGGCCAATCAAAAGCTGACAGAAACACAGTGGTCAAGCTGTTTAATTGTGGTGAGCAGAAGTTCTTTGAACTTGGAGGTGAATAGGCTACAGAAGCAGACGACCACAAGTTTCACTTCTCTCTAACAAGAACAAAAAAACAATCGTGTGCAGTAAACACAGGTTTACCAAAACTTGACAGTTCAAAATCTGATTGTACATGGTAGGGTCAGGATTTGATACCAACAGCATGAATCTCTTGTGTCAACCTGCCTTGTGTAAGCATTCCAGAATGCTTATGGTGTGGGGAATGTTTTCTTGGCACACTTTGGGCTCATCTATACCAAGCATGCGACAGCATATTTAAGTGTTGTTGCTGACTATGTGCATCCCTTCATGGCCATCTTCTAAAAGCTGCTTCCTCCATGATAATGCACCATTTCACGTTTTTCAGTCGCCTTCCCACTTTGGGACGTGGTACAACGGGAGATTCTCCACATGAATGTCAACCTAAAAACCTGCCAATATTGTGTAATGCAATCATCATGTCAGCATGGACCAGAATCTTAAGGAATTTCTTTTATTTTCTTTTTGAAATTCATCCCATTAAGTATTAAGGCTGTTCTAAGAGTATATAGATATTAATGCTCAGTATTGGATCACGTTGAATAAAGAGTGTTAAATGCAGTCTGAACATGAACACATTGTGAGCGCAGAGTGCTGAGGATTTTGTTAGGTTTTTGGAAAGTTACATGCCATAATGAAACGGACACAAGCCCAATGAATTCTCTTTGTAATCAAATACTCGATGTCCATGGTGCACCACTGCCCTCACATCTTCATTCAAACAGAGTAAAGGCAACCTGTACAGATAAGTTTTGAAATGTTTATGTAAAGTAATACAAATATGTAAAAAAAAACATATAAAAAGTCAGTTTCAAAATGTAGCCACACAATCAAGTCAAGGAACTTTTTTTTTTTTTTTTTTTTTTTTCAATCAAAGCAATTAGTTATTTGTAATGTAATCTTTATTTATTTATTTTTATCTTTTTGTGTGTGGGGTTTTTTTCATGTCACACCAAATTCAATAAGTCAATCTCTTTCACTTTAAGAATAAATTAATTATAAGTCTGAAATCCATTCACATTCTAGATAAGTTCAAACATAAACTATATATATATATATATATATATATATATATATGTGTGTGTGTGTGTGTGTGTATATATATGTGTGTATATATAAACTACAATAAATAGTGTATCCTCCCTCTTGTTTGGTGCCATATAATTGTTGTTTTTTTTGGGGGGGAAAGCATGTATAAAAAAAAATTAATAAAAAGGGACTAAAAATGAACATTCTTTATTGCTAAGGTGGTACCTAAACTGCAGATCTTTTGTATCTTTAACCTTATATTTTAACATTGTATCATTCATTCAAAAATGCACAAAAGGTGTACATTTACAAGTTATTTACAGAATGAGGGTAATATAAGGTAGTTCATTTAAGTTCTGTTCAAATGTGTAATCCTGGTCAATGATATAACCTAAAAACCAGGGTTCAGTATATCCACAGGTGCAAAAAAAACACTGCAAAAGATAAAATCCACCTCAGGGCATTGAGATTTCAGTAGACATGGTACATCCTCTTCTGGTCAAGTCAGCAGACTGCATGCAGCACAACATTTATTATTTTTTTTACTCATGTTGTACAGCCACAGAGGAGGAAAGAGCAACTATAACCTTGTGGTTTCATAAAAAGATCATAAGGTAATTATGAGGCAGCAGCAGGGTGCAGAATGTCTTGCAGATACAGAGCAGGAGTTTCAGTTTCCATGACTTTGATCATGGTTGGAATTTAGGCTGGTTTAATTTTTTCAGAAACTGCTGCTCTCTGACAACAGATACTTAAAATAAAATAAAAAATCCAATGAGCGTGGGCAGAAATAAGCACTGTTTCCAACCATGTTGAGCAGATGAACATCTAAGGACGCTCATGAGTCCATGACTCCTTGTTATGTCGAGTTAATGGTCTGTATCTGTGGTGCACACATGGAGTTTTCTGGTTTAGGACGGTTTCTGGTGTTGCGTTTGGCTCGGCAGCAGGGCATTCGCAGCACCAGGTATAGCACTGGATGCAGACAACAGCTGAGTGCTGCCACAAGTATCAGCAGAGTCTTTAAACAAAAATCCTCCTGCTTTGTTTCACAATCTTTATCTCCGTGTGCTATCATCTTAATTCTTTGCACATGATAGGGCAGGAAACAGATCAAAAAAGAAACTACAGAGGCAATAATTTTCCTCCGAACTCTCAGGCCACTCGCAGATGCGGCGCTCACCAGACTCATTTGGTTCACTTTGTGCAAATGGAGGATCAGCAGCCCGTAACTGAGCAGCATCAGGCCCAGCATGAAGAAGAAGACTCCCACAGCGAGACAGTGCACTCTGTTTAATTCGGCAGGATTTTTATTTATCACCTGATCGAAACAGGATTCCACTTTTTGTCCTGTGGATTTAATGGCTGCCTTATATCTCATAGAGCCAATGACCAAAGCACTTCCCCCTATCCAGGTGCTAAGGCAGAGGAGCCAACAGAGACGAGGACGCTTAAAAACTAGGAACAGTCTGCAATGTAGTCGTACTACTGTAACACAACGGTTGATGCTGGTCCATAGCAAAAAACTTATATTGCAATAGAGGTTAATGTAGAAACATGAGACCATAAGAAACTCGGTTATCGAACAGACGGCAGTGCCAGCTTCCCATTGGGAACCACGAATATAGTAAGCCATTCTAAAGGGTAAGCTGCAGCACAGCATCAGATCCGAGACCATTATGTTTAAAGTAAAGATGACTGTGGGTGTCTTCTCAGTCCTCCAGAGGTCCAGTGTGGCCAATCCGTTGGTCAGGATTCCCAGGATAGTCAGAAGGAGATAAAGCCAAGGTAGAACAGTGGAGTGGTAACCTACAGGCTTTAGGAAACAGCTTTTGCAGCACAGAGAGAAAGGGGGTAGGGAGTGGATGGGGAAGGATGACATTTTAAAAGTGGTGAATTTTCTGTCTTACATTTCTAGGTTATGTTAAGTTCATACTGTAGATACACTAAGAATTGCACAAATGGCTGTGATGAATGCTAAAACTAGAGAGCAATGCCCATGCCGATGTCTCTTCATACGTCATTTCACGATTAAGGTGCAGTAATATCAGTTTAGGTTCCTGTGGCCCTTATTTTCTAAATCTTTTTCAAAATCTAAGAGTTGCCACAGATTATGTACTTTGTGACCACAAAATAAATCTTGTTTCAAACTCCACTTATTCTTGACTGCAAGAAACCACAATAGAGTTTGGGCCGTGTAAAATAATAATAAAATAAATAAATAAATAAAAAATAAAAAAAAGGCATTTCAGTGGCGCAATTATTGTCTATATTAGTTTTTAAACTTCATATAAAAATTCCTATGTTGGTTTCAAGACCCATCATTATTGCATAAAGAACATTAAAGCATTGCCTTTAAAGATTTCTTTAGTAGCTTTGCCTTCTAATTCTAGACAGTAAACAGGAGCGATCAATAGTATACCTTTTATCACAGGTTGTCTCGTTGATTCTAGTGCAGTTTGTAACATTAAGTTCTACCATTCTGGCTTTGCTTTCTTGATAGTTTCCTCTTGAGATCTGATGCGCAGTTAGCATGCAAAACATGGACTTGTCGTGCGCGGAATTTAGGGGGAACAAGTCTGATGCTTTTCTAACCACATCCTCTGAGTAGTTGACGTTGCATTTTGGATCTGACTATGATCTTTTTTTTTTTTTTTTTACTTTCTTTTTAAGGCTAGGCAGTGTTAGTGTTTTTTTCTCTGCAATTGCATAATTCTGTCAATAGATGGTGCTGTGATTACAGCCCTTACTAATTTTCTGTTTTCAGCCGCTGTGTTTGCTCATTGGGATTTGTAGTAGGGGAAGATACCTACAATTGTGCAACATTGAGCATGCAGCCATCAGCATAAATAATGTTGTTTTTTTACATTTACATGAAATCGAATACTTCCTGTTCATGTAGTTCTGAAAAAAAAACAAATTCTTTTGATTCAGGGTTTCAAAACAAGATTAGTTGGCTGTTCTAATTTAGATTTTAATGTTAGTTGGCTTTTCTAATTTATAGTTCTAGAGTCTCTTTCTTGTGATTGTACTCTTTCTACTTTGGAAAGATAATGGTCATTAAGGATGATAATAATAATATTTCATAGCTACATGGTTAATAAGGAAACCAGAGCGAAGTAGTTACTGTCCGGGTATGTTATTTATTTGGATGGATGATCTAAATAGCAGTTTTTCTTTACATCATGCTGGGGTCACTGTGGGTAGGCTGCTCCCTTTGATTTCTTCCTTTATCATAGCTGGAGCTGGTGGAGCCAGCAGATGTTTTCACACAGAGGTGTTTGTTCAAAGCTTGCAGTACTACCCTGCGGACTGAGCCACACAGAACAAAGTACATGACTGGATCCAGGCAGCTGTTAAATGCAGAAAGCAGCAGAGATAATTCATTGATCTTGTCAACTACCTGAACCCACCGACACGAAACCTCAGTGATCTGAGTGTAGATGTAGAAAATCCTCACCAAGTGATAGGGTACAAAGCACACAGTGAACAGAAAGAGGACAAAGAAGGACTTCCGAGCTGTTCTTCTGTACTTCGCAGCATTCGGAAAATCCGGCTTGTTTTTCGAGTCTTTAAGTAGCCATGCTCCTATCTTCCAATATGAGGTTACCAGAATTCCATAGACCACCCAGAAAAGGACCACAACAGCAGTGTTCATGTAGGCCTTCCATTTGGCATTGTGAAGGTGTTTGTACTGGAAACACAAATTGGCTAGTTTTTGATCTCCTCCTAAGGCAATCAGTGGTGTTATGCAGAGAATAGATATTATCCAGAGGAGGCCACATGTGAGAGCGCTCTGCTTGCTGCTGAGGAACCTCTGCCTGCTCGGGACCCCCTGCAGTTTCACATAGCGATCTATGCTAATAAGCCCTAGCAGAGTAATGCTTACGTACATGTTCATGTAGAAAAGATTGCCCACTACCCTGCAGAGCACAGGATCCAAGTTCCAGCTGTCATGATTGGCATGGTAGCTCACACGGAAAGGCAGGCAGATCATGAGAAGCAAATCCGCGAAAGCCAGGTTAATTAGAAAAATGCGCACTGAATTCTTCCTGGAGTGTAGTCGCAGGAACACTAATAAAGCTAGCAGGTTGCCAGCTAAGCCAAGCACAAAGAAGATCGAGTAGAAGACCGCTAACGGGAGGCGAAGTGTGCCGTCGTTTAAAGTGAGATTGCCACATTTTGTAGTTGATTGGTTTGGATTTTGTATTTCTGCCACAGTATTGAATATAGTTGAGGCGTTGTGGAAAATGTGGTCTGCCATTATACAAAATGTGCTCTGCCTATTAAAAAAAAAGAAATAAATAATAAGTTTTAGCGTTTGTTTCTCTCAGCATTACACAAGTTCAAAAGTTTTTTTGTTGTTGGTAATGACAAGATTCACTCAGCTTTAACTGCAGAGCAAAAAGGGCATGCACTTGAGATCAACACCAGCAAACACACAAATCATTTGAAACCATTCTTTTTTTTTTTTTTTTTTTCCCCCGAGGTCATAAATTGATCATCCAGATACAAAAACAAGTAGGTCAAAAAACATTAAGAACATCATTCTGTCCAAAACTAAATTATTTCATGATTTTACTTACGGTTTCTTTCAGAAAAAACATCCGAATCGTGCCTTTTTCTTTACCTCAGTACAGTTAGCATTTACTCTTAAGTTATTTAGTCTTTCCTCCAGAGTCGCTGGTTAAAGCCATACAGAGCAGCTCTTGTATGTAATGAAGTGCAGGGGCTGCTTTATTTTTTTTATTTTTATAAAAGGCTTGAAAGGGGAAGCCGCAACCACAGTTTTTTTTTAAACCACAGCAGAAAACAGACAAGTTGACACTACAGTCATTTTGGTTTTCTGACTGTTCTATACACAAGTATTACAAATCTTTAAACACATTAGGCCTAATATGTCTCATTTGAATCTTGAATAATAATAGATTTTCAAGAGGACTTCTAATAAAAAGCAATATAAGCTGATTTGGCTTTTGAAAGAAGCCAATACTTCTCACAGAATTGGTGGTTGGATGTTACTGTGCAAACCTAGAGCTCTAATAGGCATCATTACAATTTCTTTTTCATTAGTGTGGAAAAATAATATGGGTTTTTTCTTCATTTCTGCAGCCTCACTGTGTCCTGCTGGCATCAAAGGAGAACTCTGCTCCCGTGAAACTGGGTGGCTTTGGAGTTGCTATACAGCTCGGAGAGTCAGGATTAGTGGCCGGAGGTAAGCAGCGTTCGTGTACTGTGTACCGCTCTGCACACGCACCAAGGTAGCAGCAGGTGCAAGTTTATTTATAGTTGCAAGTTTGAACGAAAGAAAATAAAAAAAAAAGAAAACCTAAATCTTCCTATTGAGCTGCATGTGTGACACCCTAATGTAAACTGATTTTCCTTTAGCTTATCATGTGTAACAATAGTGATAGGAACACATTAGATGCTCCAGTATCTTATAGATAACCGGCCAGCTAGCTGCCTTGTGAGGAGGATATGAAATCTGATTGGTTAAAGAACCAGACCCATTGGTAATATTCTCAATAGTTAAAGGGCCAGCACTACTGATTGGCCCTGGGCAGCACATAGAGCCTGAAATCTGATTGGACCAAAAATCTAACATCTATATACATGTACTGGAAGCAGTGCAGCCAAGAGAAACACTACGAAATTAAAAGACTGTTGGGAATAAGTTAATACAATTTTATGGAACAAATATTAGAATGTATGTTTAAATGTAGGTCAGTGCTTCTGATAGTGTTTAGGTCAGCAGAGAAAACTTTGCTGGCCCTGACTGCCCGCACTGATATATACATATACTGGTGTCCCTGTTAAAGTGTTCAGCAAATGTATAATGAGGTGTTTTTCCAGGCCGAGTGGGTACCCCTCACTTCATGGCTCCGGAGGTGGTGAAGAGAGAGCCATACGGAAAGCCAGTGGATGTGTGGGGCTGCGGAGTCATCCTTTTCATCCTGCTAAGCGGCTGCCTGCCCTTTTATGGCACGAAAGAGCGCCTGTTTGAGGCCATTATCAAAGGAAGATACAAGGTATTAGTTTAATAAAGTGATGAGCATCAAAGCAAAACCAATGCTCTGCATCAGCACTATTGAATTATCACTGGCAAAGAATACAGTTTAAACCTTTTGAAGTCATATCAGCTAGTTCACATAAAAGTCCAACTCAAAAAGTTCAGTAGTTGGAAGATCTTTCTATTTTTGTGCACTGGACAAATAATGGAGGAATAGGATAAAAAAAAAAAAAATCAGTCTGCAGTCAATGTGATGCAGTTCTGTGATTTTGGCTGTCAGTAGTATCATTCAAGCATGTTTAAAGAAAAATGAAAATCCAATGACTGCCAAAATTAATAGGTTTCTTAGAGAAAATGCATGGGGGGGAAATGTATGAAATATGGTTCTGTGCCTTGGGTCGATTGCAATGGAAAATGGATGGCTCTAGCTTGAATAATTAAGGAAAAATCGAAACAGTTTGCTTTTGGAGGATGTTTGAATAAAAGAAAATATTAAAGAGGAATGTATATTTAACCCATTTGTTGTTCTTAACACTTAAAATGCTCAAGTTAGATGATAGTTTATGTAAAATTAAACATTTTAAAACCTAGATTCTATTCTGAGATTTTTTTTATCTATTGTCAGATATATTATATTGTTGCATTGTTGTGTTTTTTTTTTTAATGTCCCAAATACTTGGCTGCATTATGTTGAGAGTTCTGTCAGACTGTTTGCAAGTTCTAAGGTAAATGTTTTTTTTCCCTGTCATTAGTCAGACTGAAGACACACGCAGGCGCCTGCAGCATTAGAGACAGGCTACATAGTTGAGTGTACTCATTGGGGGGGGAAAAGCAGAAAGTATGCTCTATTTAAGAGTGGGAATGCTGGGAAAGGCTACCTGTAAAAATATATTTATATATTATATGTATTTTTTTTTCAAGGTATTTGTCTAAAAACATGCAAGCAAGAGTAATGCCAGTGTTACACAATTATGGATAGGGGTTTATTAAGTGTAAAAAGGTTATGAACTACTCTTAATGTGAGACAGTTTGTAATAAAAAAAACTCTAAAGTGCATCCCTTTACCTCATACAGATCTTCTAATGCATTTTATGTATGTGCTACATATCCACAACCCCCCTCTTCAGATGAACCCTCGGCAGTGGACTCAAATCTCAGAGAGCGCTAAAGACTTGGTACGACGCATGCTGATGCTGGATCCCGCCGAGAGGATTACTGTTTATGAAGCCCTCAATCACCCATGGCTGAAGGTACCTGACACATGACTTCACTACTAGAGTCTTTCTTTCCTCTAGAGTTATAGTGAGAAGCTTTGTGGTTCTAAACTAGGTCACTTAGAGAAATCAAAACAGACAACAAAACAACTTCTTACTTACAGGTCATTTCTTAGAGTGTGATTGTGTGTGCGTGTGTGTGTGTGTGCATGTGTGTTCCAGGAGAGAGATCGGTACGCCTACAAAATCCACCTGCCTGAGACAGTGGAACAGCTGAGAAAGTTCAATGCACGGCGAAAGCTCAAAGTACAACTCACACTAAGCACTATAGAAGCACAATCTGACATTGACAGTGGAAATTTGTCTACAGATCATTTTAACTGTACATTTACTCTAAAACAATTTACATAATCTCGTATTCCCGTGCACAGGGTGCTGTGTTAGCAGCAGTCTCCAGCCACAAGTTCGGATCGTATTACGCTGACCCACCCGAGGAGCTGCCAGACTTCTCTGAAGATCCCACGTCATCTGGTACTCATCTACCAAGACACTGTGCACTGTTTGCTTTAGCAAGACTAACAGCACTGTAATTCTTTTAATGAAGCAACTGAGAGACAAACAGATGATATAAATCCTGCTTGTTATTTGACTTTATGTACTTGAACCAAACTCTCTCTTCTCTTGGGAATCCTTTAAAACGTTGTTGTAAATGTAATGTTTGTTTTTGTCCAATGCTGGCCTTCCAAAAGGACTGCTAGCAGCCGAAAGTACGTATCTTTAATCTGACTTTTCTGTTTCACTTTTTCCTAGCGCTGTCATCTGTAATGCATTCCCATTTGTAGATTGTAAACAAGTTCCTAAATTATTTTACTTTCTTTCGTCACATATATAATTTCGAATATATGACCAAGAGGTCTATGAGGAATAATACCACAGCACTTTATTGAGTGTTAGAAACGGACTACATTAATTATGGTTTAATAAGTATACATTTTTGGATGGGGTCTAAAATGTCCTTTGTGTGGTTTTTGTGTAGGGGCTGTGTCCCAGGTTCTGGATAGCCTGGAGGAGATCCATGCACTAACAGATTGCAGTGAGAAAGACCTGGACTTTCTGCACAGTGTTTTCCAGGACCAGCATCTCCACACATTACTTGATGTGAGTTATGACCTCCTGGTTTATAGACAACTGATTGCACACATACACAAAGTGTATTAACTGTAACAAGTTAATTTTCAGAATAAATGTGAGAGTTTTTATTAGTCAGGGTATAAACTACAGCTGCTTTCACTTCGGCCAGGTCACCAGCAGAGCCACACACACACAGAGGTCTTGAATCTAATATTTTTATTATTAACACACACAATGAGAACCTCTGTCTCTAATTCGTTATTTGTCTGCTGTTTCCGTGTTCACAAAAACACACACAGACACTTGCAACTGGTTAGTTTGTGTCTTTGTACACATTCAGCAATGTTGCAATGGGTGTTTGTTCGTGTATGAATAGCTCCAGCTGAATAGATTCGTAGTTGTTTGTGCGTGGTCGTAATGTGTGAGAAGAGCCTTACACATCCCCTTAAAAGTGTCACTGTACAGGATCGAAAGGAAACAACAGTGCAGAAATGTTTGCAAGTCTCGTGTCAGTCAGGACGGAACGTTTAACACTTGGGTTCTGTGAGTGCACATGTACTATTGAAAACCCAAAACGCAGTCCAGAAACAGTGGCAGTTATTGTCAGACTTCTTTCAATACCGTGGCTGCAGCAGGGTCTGGTGGCCTGCACCACATTTTAACCCTTTTCTGTTAAAGCCATGCACTTGGAGACCAGTCTGGCTGGAACTTAAACTCCATAATCCACAGGAAGAAACCAAAGACACCCAGGCTGCAGCATTAGTGTATGTAGTGCCTGTGGTTAGTCTGGATGATAGCTGATAAGTCTTTGCCCTTGTTTTATGTTTGGTGAGTAAACATGGTGATTTTCAGCTCGTGGTAATGGTTTTCTTAGTTATAATAGTGTTATGTTTAGTTCTTGGTTATAAAAGATTTCCTAAACACAGTTGTATTCGAAAGTGCAAAAAAAAAATGAAGAGAGTTCTTGTTGTTTTCTGTCAAATAATTAGGAATTAATTTATTGGAATATTTTGATTAGGGATTTATTTAAATTGTGTTTTTTCACTCATTGAAACAGTTGTAACAGTTGTAAATGTTTGTAACAAAATATTTTTGACTTTCCTTATTCCGATCTTTTAGGGACTCTTCGGGGGTTAGTCAGAAGTGGGTTTCGCAGGTTGCTTCATCTCTGGGTGTTTTTCAATTGATGTCTCTCTGTTCTAAAGCAGGGTTTTCAATGATGCAAGGATGGCTGAAGAACATATTCAAAAAATGTAGTTAGATGAGATATAATTTGTGTGGCAACATTTGACAGGCGTGTCTGTGCTATTTTTATCCGTATCTACAGGATGATCTTGCCACAGCTCAGGAAACTGCTGAGTTTTGTATGTATGTGTGTGTGTGTGTGTGTGTTTGTATATGTGTTTGTATGTGTGTGTGTGTGTGTGTGTGTGTGTGTGTGTGTGTGTGTGTGTGTGTGTGTGTGTATATACACACACACACACACGAGAGAGAGAGATGATAATCTTGACAAAACAGATACCACTAAGAATTCTTACTTCATTTTTTACTGCATGAGCTCTGGCTCAATATTTACATAGTACATGAGTGTTTAGCCTGAATAGCTGTATTAGGCATTGAACTTGGGATTGGATTGGAGATATAAGTTTCTTATATCTCCAATATAAGAAAATTAAAAGTTTTTGTGTTCTTAGAAAATTTAGAAACTTAGAAAATTGAACAGTATTAGTTAAGCAGATTACAAAGTAATGTGTTTCTCTTTATTTATTTGTTTGTTTATTTAGGAACCATGGCAACTTTTTTAATTGTAATATAATACAGTTTGGTAAAAATGGAATTAGAAACTGTTGGATTTTTGGCCTTTCATAAGAAAAAGTTTGGGCATCTGCCATTGATGTTTCAAATTAAAAATACAGAAATGTAAACTTTCTAAACATCTACAAACAGATTTTGTTGTTGAAGTTGTTCTTATTGTGAAGCCTGAATAAATGCATGTCATCAATGCACACTGCACTTGCAGAAGTGTAAAAATGTCACTATCGCTTGTTCATGATTAAATGCAAAGCAGGAATGGCTAACCTTTAATCCAACATAACAATTTAATAAATTGTGGTGCAGACATGTTCCAAGTACATGTAGACCACTGCATATGCACGGTGAAAAAATGTTATTATTTATTAAATCTGCGATTTTATCAAAACAAATACTAATATTTTATTGACCAAAAAGAAATGTGTTTCTGAGACAATTGTATAAATAGATGTTTCTTTCTGCTACATGTGTTGTATAAGTTACTGAAGCCACATCTTGTTTTCTTCTTATTTTTTAGCTGTATGACAAGATCAACACCAAGTCCTCCCCACAGATCAGGAATGCTCCAAGTGATGCTGTTCAGAGAGCCAAAGAGGTCAGTGCCTCATCCCACAGAGTTACAATTCAAATCTACAGTCACTTCACTGAGCTAAACGTCACCAAATAGCTAGCAAGCTCATCTCAGTGTCACTGTCCATGAACAAGTAGTTACACTATGTGGGCAAAAGTTTGTGGACACCCTCCTATAAGATTTATGTGCTTTTAGAACATCCTATTCTACAATTATTACTCCTCTATGTTCCACTACATTATGGAGTGTCGTTGTGAAGATTTGTGTTCATTTACCCACAAGAGCATTAGTTAAATTAGGTACTGATGTATGGTGAGGAGGCATTGGGTAAAGTCATGGTACCTCATCCAAAGACATCCTATGCATGTCTCCAACATATGGCATATATCACAAAAGATATCAATATGTTTAAAGATCTGCTTCATAGATTTCATATATTATAGACATCAAAAGAAGAAGTGCTCATAATAATGTGTAATCAGTACATTATAAGAAGTAAGTACTGTTTTCTTCAAAAGAAAGCAGAAACATGTTGGTTAAAGGAAGTTTTATGTGCTTGTTGTGCCTGGTTTATGACCACTAAGAGCAGACTGCTTTCTCATTATTTTTTAGTCACCCCTTCAGTAAGACTTTTCATCGTCATTCATAAGAAGTTACATTGACAACTTTCATGTATGTGTGTATGTAAAGAGGTGTGCAGTATTGCAATATAACCCTCAGTTCCTGAGCTGTGCTTTAAAGAGTTTAACAGAAAACACAGACTTTATGCTGTGTCATTATTGTTTTTCTGCAGGTACTAGAAGAGATTTCCTGCTATCCAGAGAATACTGATGTTAAAGAGCTGAGGCGAATCCTAAATCAGCCCCATTTTATGGTAAATTAATCTGCTAATATATTAAGCCATCTAAGCTGCTTTATTAATCTGTTCTTGTATATGAATGCACACAGAATGTCTACCAGGCATAGCAACTAGAAGCTTAAAATTAAAGCCTTCTGAAATCTTAATTAAATGAACTAAACTGTCACAGCTACTTCGGGACTAGCACTGGTACAAAACCACATTGGAAAGGAGCACCACAATGCCATTAAAGGCTGGACTCCGATTAGAAGGTGATGTGAAGGGGCAGCTCAAGCTGCAGGGTTTAATATTGATGTGCTCATCATTATTACGTTGTATAGGAGGAGTTTATTTAGCAATTTTTGGAGGGAGTCTCCTGTAATAGCACTTTGTAACCATCAGACATGAACCTGTAACAATTTTTGGCCTAAAGATTAACAATCAAACGATTTAATTCCACAACGTTCTCAGACACTAAGGTGGCATTTGAAATAATTTCCTCATAAGTGTGAAAATAGTTGTGTTAGTTGAGGGGAAAAAAGGACCCTGGACTTTGCATTCAGTGACTCTGAGTAATTACATCACCTCAGAGTTGTTCTTTAGTAATCAATATGTGAAAGAGAGGGCTTGTGCTCTTATCAGTGGGACAAATGTTGTATCAGGGTTTCAGCAGTGTGCAGATAAAGTCCTGTACACCACTGTCTCTCCTGGTCAATAAGTTCGCGTAATGAGGAGACTGAAGACAGGAATAATGTGTAAGAGGAGAAACGAACAGAGCTTAAAAGGAATCCACACTTGTCAGCTTTCTGTAGATATCCGATGAAGAATGATGGTGTCTAAGGGAAGAGGGATGATGTATAGAGCCGAAAAATGTGGAAGAGATTGAAAGCCTAATAAAGGAAAAGCTGATTATTCAACTTTGTGAGAGGATGTGAGATAAGAGAACAGGGGTATGTGGATTGGAACTGAGAGAGGGCAAGAGACCGAGATTAGGAGCCAAGAGGGAATTACTTGAGCTACAGGAGAGAGTGGCTGTGGAACAGATTTCAATTGTGAAAGAAAGGGAAACGTTTTGCTTTGGGTTGTAGGAGTTTGGAACCGGAAAGAGGGAGAAGCCAAGGCTGTGTAGGTGGGTTTTTTTTTTTTCTAGGAAAAGAAACAGCAGGAATGTGATGTCACCTTTTCTAACTTTGATTGCCAGGTAAAGTTAAAGGGACCCAGACCTGCTGCTGAAGGGAAAAGGGGGAGGTAAGAGTGGGGGAGAGAGAGAGAGAGAGAGAGGGGGAGGAGAAAGTAGAAAGGCACTGTCAGGTACAGACGGGTGAATTTCGGCCTTCTGTTGACCTCGCTTCCAGGTTCCCCATTCCAAGGACTATTGAAAGCACTCCAAAGCATTATTCCAGACGGTGAGAATTTATAGGGTACTGGCTTATATATATATTTTTTCTACATTTTTTATCCTATTAGAGTTTATTCTAAAGAATGTGTAAGGAGGCTAATGTCGGAGGAGTGTAAAAAGGATGAAAGGTGTGGGGTGAACATACTTGTTTTGAGAGCTCCATTGTGGCTGTATTAGTGGACATATGTTTTGTTGGGCTGTTGGTTCAGGAATTGGTTCAGGTTTACTGATTGACTTTGGGGTATAGTGTGGCGCTTGTGAAAGTCTTTAAATGTTTTGAGCTTCCCAGGGTCCCTGGGGTTTCATAAACCTTTTCTTTAAAAAACAAGACGCAATCTAAAACGTACACGTCTCATTTTTTAATATGTTAATAGTGTTATAACATGATTCAGTACTCAGCTTTATTTACTAACATTTTAAAATACACTGATAAAACTGTCGTCATGACTTGCAGTACTAAACATTTGCTCGCATTGGGGCAAATATAAATCAAGATCTAAAAATAAATCTGTCAGTCATGAGTGTAAAGTTTTAGTGTGCACGTGACTCTCTCCACCCACTAGGCCTTACTGCAGACTCATGATGTGGTAGCTCATGAAGTGTACAGTGATGAGGCGCTGAGGGTCACACCACCCCCGACTTCACCGTATTTGAACGGAGACTCACCTGAGAGCACCAACGGAGACATGGACCTGGAGAATGTCACCCGAGTACGCCTGGTGCAGTTCCAGAAGAACACCGATGAGCCCATGGTATGCGTGGTAGAAAGACTTATAACTTCTTCATATTAATAATGTTCAGATATTGTGATCTTTGGCACAGACACTCGGAGCTTATTTCTTTCCTGTGTTGCAGGGTATCACTCTGAAGATGAACGATCTAAACCACTGCATTGTAGCCAGAATAATGCATGGCGGCATGATTCATCGACAAGGTATGCTGTTTTTTCAAATCTGTTAAAAAAAAATGGCAACCACAGAACTGCTGCTGCACTGACAAGATTAACATAACCACGACTCGCACAAACCCACTGTTACCTAAAAACAGGCTTCATATAGAGTCATACAGATCATTTAGATATACTATATGAGCAAAAGTACACATGACCATCACACCCCAATTCATCTTTAAACATCTCATTCCAAAACGATTGGCACTCTGTAGACTTGGTCTCCCTTTTCTGCTGTAACAGACTGCTCTCTTATAGAACAGTTTTCTATTAGATTTTGTGATGTGGCCATCAGGGATGTGTCAGTTTCATTGTCAGCACTGATGTGTGAGGTAGACTGGTACATAGTCTGAGTTTCAGTTCATTCCACATTGTTTCAGTGTAGTTGAGGACAAGCCTCTGTGCAGGCCAAACGCATAGAAGCATTCTCATACCGGGTGCAGGTTTGGGCCCCTTAGTTTAAGTGTAGTGTTTTTATTGCTCCAACACATATTTTTTGTCCTGCATGAACTCATGTCTTGAGTGAGGATGATGAAATGAGTGTATTCATACACTTTTGTAGCAGTTACTTATCAGATTTAAAAAAAAAAAAAAAAAAAAAAGGAAGCTGTAATGCAATGTTTCAGAATGCATTCATCCATTGTTTAGAAATGTTGAACAGGTGTAGAAAATGGTGGCAGTTTGTGAACCAGATTTGATATGCTGGTCAGGTCTCTTCATACTTTGGGTGATCTAGTATCTAGAATGAAGCACACATACTGGATGACTTAAATTGAATGCTTTATTTTTTATGCACCAGCATTTTACTCACTGTGCACTCTGTATACACAAAGCACTTCTTTACGTTCTTATCAGTGCATATCTCTTTATTTATTTATTTATTTATTTATTTATTTATTTATTTTTATTTATTTTTTTTATCAATTAGGAACGTTGCACATTGGAGATGAGATCCGGGAGATCAACGGTATTGGTGTAGCTAATCAGACAGTGGAGCAGCTGCAGAAAATGCTTGTGAGTGAAAATCATATAAAAGTTCTTGTAAAAGCATTTATGTCTTACCTGATATTATGTGACTTCAATATGAAATGTTTCGAAAGCTATTTGCTGTCAAAACAAAAACCTAATCACCTTATCGGGACAGATGGCCGTGTAAAAAAAGGAAAAATGTGACCTGTCATAATTTATGCTGTGCATGTCTCTGTACAGAGGGAGATGAGAGGCAGCATCACCTTTAAGATTGTACCAAGCTACCGGACACAACAGTCGTCTTGTGAGGTAAAGAAAGCGAAGGGTCTCTTCCATCACCTCGCGCACTCTGTATTTTCTTTTGTATTTTCTTTTTTTTGTTTTTTTTCTTTCTGTCTCACTCAGTCTGTTACTCTTTGGAGTGCTCTGGGATGGGCTGGAACTGCTATGGACTTTGTGTGTGACTAACTGCCTGCTCTGTGGCTGTGTATTAACGCATTCTCTCTGAGACGCTGCATCATACAGAGTGCCCGGGTCCTGGCTCACACGCTAGTGCACACCAATTTCACAACCAAGATAGCGGAATAATGACACCTGCACCTTCACAGCACATGCTTTAGCCCGGAAATAAGATGTATTGTAGAGTATTAAGACTGCAATTTATTAAGGCAGAACCTTCCCAGCCTTTCTCCCTCCAACCACATGGATGTGCTGTCTCGTGGTCTAAGCTAAATACACATATCACCGGTGGAAAAACATGCAGTGTGCTATTGCCC
Source organism: Silurus aristotelis (assembly GCF_946808225.1). Taxonomy (NCBI): domain Eukaryota; kingdom Metazoa; phylum Chordata; class Actinopteri; order Siluriformes; family Siluridae; genus Silurus; species Silurus aristotelis. The sequence goes on along the minus strand of NC_139576.1, from coordinate 17,581,030 downwards.
AGCGTGATGCCCCTCACCCCTTTCTTCCCCCCTTTCTGCTCTAGCAGAGGCCACTGTCCAGGTTTCTCTGCTGTCTCTCTGCTGTATCACTGACCTGTGTATCTTATTACAGAAAGAGTCCCCTACCTCCTCCAGACAGTCCCCTGCTAATGGCAATTCCAGCGTTAACAGTTCTATCTTGGTAAGGACCCCACAGTTATCTCAAATGACCGACCTCCCCCAACCCCTACCTTCCAGCAGATCTCACTTAATGTTGTCCATGATTTTTTTTTTTTTTTTTTTTTTTTTTCCACTTTGATCCCTCAGGAATATATTTTATGACGACTACAGTACTTAATTTTATGTTGCATTTAATATATGTTTGTATTTAATATCAGTTTTAAGAAAATGTTTTTAAACCTTTCCTGTCGGAAAATTCAATTGCACCCAGTGATTAAAGGAAAGCAGACGATCACTGTGTTTAGTTTCCGTTATCTCAGTTCACAAATTGGTGTGCTCTGTGCTGCTGTAATCTTTACACCTGACCATTTGTATGCATAGTGTGTGTAGAGCTTTAATCTCTTACCAACAAACTCATAACGCTTTTCCTCAAGACAGTGCAGTAATAGATCTACAATTCACTTTCCCAGTAACCAGTACTATAAGTATGTACTATATCACACATAGTTTAACGAGGAAAGCCGCCTTGTTTGGATACCACATGTACTAACAGTGATATATGGGTGAGGCTACAGAATGATTGTCTAATACAGTTCACACAGAATGGTCAGAGAATCAGACAGCATAAGGACTGCATCATAAGACACATCTAATGAATAGTATATATCAGTAGAACACCCAAGTTTGTTATGTAATATATTGGCAAACCTTCCATTAATGTTTTTTTTAACACAGTTAAAAGCAGGCATATTCACAATACAGCGGAAATTCAGATATAGATTTAGATCTTTAATGAGCAAGCCATGTACAGAATGTACATCCACATCTGGGTGGTATTAGGTACTAATTAGTCCTTTAAAGCTGCGTATTATTTTGGTTAAAAAGTACTAAATGTGTTACGTACAGCAAAGTTCTCATAGCACAGTACAGCAGTCTGTATTTTCCAGTAATATTATTTACTAAAGAAAGGGTGTGTTTTTGTATTGACTGTTTTGGGAAGTGGATTCTTTTGGTTATCCTTTTGGGATTATCCCTCCAGATAGTGTCCACCTGATTGAACCTTTATTAAGCTTGTACTCATTTTGCAGGTATTGTTATGTAATAGGGAACAGATCAGGCCCCAATACTCAACCAGTGTCTAGGTAGCTTTGGATTTGGTTTCCTCAGTGTAACTCACTGTCCAGTGGAAAAGCAACTTTACAGACTTACGAATTCTTTTTCACAATGGCCAGACATCACCAAAGAGCCCGTGATATGTCAGTGAGAGCAGTAATGTAGCGTAATACAGTAATTTAGCATGTCCTACAAAGAGCCTATAAAAACACTGAACATGTGCACCCTTGGATCAATCCCATGGGAAGTGACTCGGTTCAGAAATCCATCACTCATGTAGAGATCCTACCATTGGTGGCTCGGGGAATGAAAGAATCATCTCTGGTAAACGGATGCTTGGACAGGCTGTGATGCTAACAGGTGCTTGCTTGCTCTCTGCTTCTCTGCTTTGCTGTTCTGTAACTTATGGGTTTGGGATAGCAATACATCATAGGTGTGTTTGGTGTGATTTTATTTTGCAGTTACTGTTTTTGTGGCTTTTATTTTTGCTTTTTTCATTGCTGTGTTTTATTTTACAGGACTTGCCATCAACCATCCAGCCAAAAACACGCCAGGTAAATAGAAAAACTTGATCTGACGCTCAAGTGTGTGAATGTGTGCGTGTTGTGTGTCTGAGAACTGGAAGGAAAGGCATAAAGTGGCACTATATCTAAAAATCTTTCTTATTCAGGAAGCAGCATAAATGCACTATATAGTTAAATGGATACCTGAGCAGTACACTCAAATGTGGGGCTTCTCCAAACTAGAAATAGAGAATAGAAATAGAAGTTAGAATAATACTCCTTCATATGTATTTTGTGTCGCTTTTTCTATTATTATTATTATTTATATTTGCCTACTGTTATTCAGCATTTGTTTGATCATTTTAGTTTAGGCATCACCTCACAGGGGGAAAAAAAGAGATTTGACTGTTGCTATTGTTGTATATAGTTTCTTGTTTCCTTGTGCATGCATCAGTGACATTTCCCAGAATTGAGACATCATGAAATGAAAAATGGATGCTTTAGAGGATGCACTTTACCATATATTTGTTCCGGGTAGTAAAGCTTTAACTACACATGCTACCTTGGAAAGCATCTTCAGGAGGAGGAAAAAAAATAATTAAGCAAAGCATTGATTCCAGAGGATGATTAAATGAAGCATTTCTATGGTGGCAGGTTTAATACTCATAGTTGCATATTGTAATTGTTTCTTTTTCAAACTGCTAATCATTTTCATTTATTAACTCATCAATGTTTGAGACTATGTGATGCAAACATCTGGGTCTGTAAAAAATACGACCCACTTAAAAGTCATTCTCCACGGGGTGATTTTGTTGCTCTCAGGATGCAGCGATTTGATCACGGAGGATCCTTAAAGACTAATAATAATTTTTTCTTAACTGACAGAGTTGAATGTTTTATTGGGAAATTATGATCAACAAACCATCAAAATACCATACAAAACTATTCTAGAGGAGTTAGTAGAATTCTACAAATTGGTGAGAGAACAGGGAATGAATTAAATGTGGTTGAGATTATATTTAGGATAAGTTGTATTGTGTGTGTGTGTGTGTGTGTGTGTGTGTGTGTGTGTGTGTGTGTGTGTGTGTGTGTAAATTATGAGGTTTAATCAGATGTATTACTAATAATCTAGCAGACGTTTCATTACCATTCTCTAGTTGCACTTACTCCACACACAGCAGCTAACACAGCATTACCAGCTTTCTAACAACACTGTTGTTCAAGTTTATCGACTGACTGACAGCCCAGTAGACAATATGTCCTCTATAGTTTCTATATGTTTATAAACAATAATAGTTTGAAGAAAGAATAATTCGGTTGGATAAAGGATGGTTAAACGGTGGCCTATTGCTGTGTAATTATAGATTTTTGTGGATGTATTGTGGATAATGGAGGACATTTATCTTGTTCTGGTATCAGTTTGTCCTCAACCGATTTACAACCTTAGAGTCCTAGTGTGTATTCTGCTGTTCCAAACTTAACCTTGCTCTATGCACTGCCCCCTGCTTGCCAAGAATGATATGAAGACTTACCTACCACTAACACGGCAGGGCTCAGTATCATTTTAAAAAGCATGCAAACACATTTTGGCAAAATATTAGCAATATTACATAGAAAACCTCAAATATTGTTATTAACCTCCTCAACTACACATCAAATTAATTGATAACTCTGCTCTTCTTGTTTTTAACTGCGCTATTGTCATGTTTTTCTCTGGATAAATCTTCATTGTGTCCAGTAGATGGCAGTACAGCGTCATCTGTTATGATGTAACTGCGTCACACTAATCTTTGATAAGGATGAAAACACTGAGGCTTCACTCTGCCATCATGTTGTTTTTCCTGTTAAGTCCTCTTTCCCCCCACACCCCCAGAGATTAGCTGTAGCTCCTAACACTTATTCCATCATCCCACTTCCAACCCATAAAAATCTTTAGCCCAGTACCTTTCTGCTGCATGATGAGTTTAATGCTCTCACATCCTAGATCTCCAGAACTACAATCAAGGGTAAACTAACAGTGAAGGTAAGGCAACCCCAATCTGCTGAACAAATACCAAACAAGATGTGGAAATAAAACTATGCTTTCCTATTATATAACATTATCACATCTTACAGAATAAGATCAACCTTAGAAAGATGAGGATATGAGGTTTAAGCAGAGAAACTCTGAGACCAACACCGTGTCCAGTATTCTGAGAGGTCCTGCATATTACCATTTAAATGTCTGAGAAGAATTCAGAAATGGTGTAGCATTACAGTTTGCCCTCACTGGAACTGGAGCATGCCTAAACCAGTATGTGAAGACATGATTGCCAAGGTTAGTGTGGAAGAACTGGAACATCAAATGCTGCCCAGGCTTTCTCATCCAATATCAGAGCCTGACCTCACTAACTCGCTTGTGGCTGAACGATCAAATGCCACAGCCATATTTTAAATTTTAGTTGAAATCATTCCCAGAAGAAACAAGGTTATAAAAACAGAAACAGAGGCATTACATCTTAAATGGAATATTCAGCAAGCACACATGATACACAGGTGACCACAAACTTCTGGGTCTATTGCTTATTTTGGGGGTTTCTTGTGTATTGTCTATAATAATGAGTTAATAAATGTTTTTCTGTCTCAGGGATACTTATATAATACAATATAATACTGTCGAGTGGAAAAAACAAGATGTTTCTCTACAAAAACTGAATCCATACCGAATATGGGGAAAAGTGTCCCAGTTGAGTTTTAAATGGAGCCTGTGGATGTGGCTTTGGATGTGATTTTTGATTAAGGCAGACTGAGGTTTATGTAGGTTGATAGTGCCACCCATTCAAATCCCATAGTGTTTAACCTGGCAACATGGGCCAGGTTTATTTTGTACTGGAGCTCCCTGGTGACCTACTGCTGCTGTCTGAAGTCCTCTTCTTCCATTAGCTCATTTTATACGCTTACACAAGCTTACTCATGCACATTCATGAAACACACACACACACACACACACTGTAGCTATAATCCACTCTCATCTTTCACACTACTTCCACAGAATTTGATCAAGATCCTCTTTTTTTCCCCCATTTATTTCCTCTTTTTTTGATTAGATCATAAATTTTACTGCTTCTGTTCCTTATTTCAGAGGTTGTATCTGCCTGTTTTTTAACTATTTTCAGCCTTATGAGATTTAATTGTCTTTATCGTTCCCCTCTCTCTCTCTCTCTCTCTCTCTCTCTCTCTCCCTCTCTCCCCCCCCAGATCTATGTGCGGGCACAGTTTGAGTATGACCCAGCCAAAGATGAGCTCATTCCTTGCAAAGAAGCAGGCATTCGGTTCAGAGTGGGAGACATCATCCAGATCATCAACAAGGATGACCATAACTGGTGGCAGGGTAAACTGGAGAACACAAAGAATGGCACAGCTGGACTTATTCCATCCCCAGAGCTGCAAGAGTGGTGAGTTCATCCTTTTTAAGATGGACCTTAGATATTTTTCTCTCTGAACTGAGAAAGTGTAGCAAGCTGGACTCAAATCGGTCCAAGAGTAGGGCATCTGAAATAACTAACAGACATGCAAACATGTAAAACTGCCACTTCTCTCTTCCTCTTCAAGGCGGGTGGCCTGCATAGCAATGGAGAAAACTAAGCAGGAGCAGCAAGCCAGCTGTACTTGGTTTGGCAAGAAAAAGAAGCAGTACAAAGACAAGTATCTAGCGAAACACAGTGCAGGTAAAATCTGGGCTCTACAATTGGAGCTTCACATTTTAATGGGTTTTTTTGGTCACCAAATCAACACACTGATGAATTTACATTAAAACAGAACTTGTGCACATAGAAATATTTGAAGGGTAGGTGCCAAAGAACTGCAGTGCTAAACCACAAAGTTTTATCTTTCAGCTTCTTTTTGCCAATTAAAGATGTTGTGTCTTTAACCTTGAATTCTAATACTGCTTCTCACTTCCTGCCATAATGTGACTGTGTGTACACAGGGCAGTGTAGATGTGCTTTCTCACATGACCCTGAACCCTGACCAAAGCACTTCCACAAATAGTAAAGACATCCACAAATACACATAGCACTGTGTGTGTGTGTTTGTGTGTGTTTATCTCTCCACTGCCTTTAGCACTATAGAAACAATTTACAATAGCGCACACACACTTCTAGCTTCTGTCAGTGTTCAAGAGGGTCTCGTTTCAGTCTGCTATCAGTGGACACACATAGTGAGGGGAGAAGAATTTATTAAAAGAGTTTGTGCAATAAGGTTTAGGTGTTTTAGGCAATGAAGTGTCGAGGTGTATTTATAATATCACATATTTTAATGTGTTGTCATGTAAAAGTACACCAACCCACCAATATCCAAATTACTGTATTACCACTAATATATACTGTATTACCATATATGCATAATATTAAATGCAAGGATTGTAGTTTCCAGGTTTCAAGAGTGTGTTTGTAGTTGCAATCATGCTTTATTATTCTCCATTGGAGAGATTTGCAGTAAAAAAATACACTATGAAGCTATAAATGTTCGCAGACACCTGACCAAATTCATATGTTCTATTAAAACATTCAATTACAGATTTGGTCCCCCTTCACTTATAATACCTACTTTTCTGAGAACGCTTATTATTAGGTTTTCGAGTGTGAATGAGGCTATTGGCCCATTAATGAGGTCAGGCGTTTGGGATTCTTAGTTCCAGTAAAGGAAAATTGTAAAGCTACAGCATTTGAAGACATTAATTAAATCTTTGTGCTCTTAGCTATGTGTAATAGTTGAGACGAAGACCCACATAAGTGTGTGATGAGGTGTAGGGTAATTAAAATAAAAAAATGTGTGTTTTAATTCATAGGTCACTAAACACACATCTTAGAGGTTGAAGATAAGGAATGTCAGCACGCCAGCCATGTGTCAATAAGAAAAGGTTTTTTAATATAATCATAATGATGCTGCTTATAAACTCAAGTAGGAACGGAAAGTTCTTATTTCAGAATCATCTTTTGACTTTTACGGTGTAAATTTGATGAACAAGGTGTTAAGTGTTGCAAAACAGTGTCTAAATGCATCAGTGCAGCAGCATGGAGCTTAATCCTGTCATAATCCTGTCTGAGCGCCTTGTTCTACTTTACTGAATCAGCTGCCTCACCAGCAGGCCAGTGAGGGAAGGACGTGTCTTTAACTCCTATTGTTTTGTCTTTTAATGAGTCTTTTGTAACTTGATTACATAAAAAGGCTCATTAATAATACTTTCTTTAGACAAAGTTGAACACTGCAGTATCTGTCTATGTTCCACTACATTTTTATTTTGTCTAGCTTTAACAGAGATGCCTCGTGCTAACATAAGCACACAGATCTCCTAGCACTTACTGTAACCCATCTGACTGATCTACACATTTAGAAAAAGTTTCATTTCAACTTATTTATAATGGATATCTAAGGAATACTAAAGCTTTATTTTATTATTATTTTTGTATGTGCATGTGTCAATATTTTTAAGGAAGAAAACAAATGAAAAAAAAAAAAAAACCCACAAAGCCCTATTAAAAAAAACACCTTACCAATTATGAAATCCTGAGACTTTGGGAGTCCAAAAAAATTAACTATTACCATATAAACAATTACTTATCGCCATTCAAGATCCAGAGCGTGTTCCTCTAGAAATAATATTGTATAAGAGCTGCCATTAAGAGGAAAATAATCAACATTGTCTAATCAATCAAGAATGTAGTATAAACAGATGTGGAGCTTATAGTACATTACAGTGGACCTAATAGTCAATAGTCAATAGAAAAAGTCATTGGTTTTAAGAAGGTTAGGTTGAAAAATGTAATGAATTTTTTCCCTGGTTTGAACAAAGGGGTTGTTTAGTGATGAACCGAACAGAACCGACATGGCCGAAGTCGCATTGTCGAAGCGAACGCATGTTAAACGAAGCTTGATGCTGCTTTATTGACCATGTGTTTACTGTAAGAGTCAGACGCATGTTGCATCATTGATGAGATTCATTGTGAGCCTCTACAGTGTGTTTTATCACAGCTTACTGACAGCACTTCCCCCGCTGTGTGCTGCGTGGATGGCCATGATGTTAAGTTTTTCATGTTGTTCTCTGAGTAAAGGAGTGTGTCATATCTTTGACTAAGTGTCATTGTGCTTTCTGTTCACGGATGTTCTGTATGTGAGCCGTAACTCATTCGCCCTCCCCTGTCCATTTTCATGCTGTCTCTTTGCCAATGGCATCTGTGCATGTAAGTAAGATGGAGTGACTGTTGTTGTGCTTTACCTTCTCTTTGCTTTCCTGTGGGCTTGTAGCAAACTTTGTTGTAAAAATTAACAGAGGAATCTCTGAAACCAGGCTGTGTGTGTGTGTGTGTGTGTGTGTGTGTGTGTGTGTGTGTGTGTGTGTGTGTGTGTGTGTGTGTGTGTGTGTGTGCGTGCATGTTCGTGCTTGTTGTGGTTTTGTTTTGACATTTGTAACATCCTGTTGATCTTCAGTTGTGCATTAACCCTAAAAAAGGTCATTGTGCTTATTAAAACATGGTATAGTAACATACAGACTCTCCCAAACATGCAACACACACACACACACACACACACACACACACACACACACACACAATTTCCAGCTCATGTAAAAAAAATGAACATGAATCATTTAAGCTATTTGGCGAGTAACCAAAGATGTTGCTGAGGATCTCATTTTACATGGCAAACACACAGATGGCCAGCTCCAGTTACACACAATCCAACAGCTCCTCTCCCTGCACTCGTACTCATTATAGAACAGCTCTGCAGGCGCCTCGCTTGGCACTCTCTGTTCATGTTCCAAAGATTTGGCCTCCATTGAATTTCACAGTTGATGCTGCCTTTCCTATTTTGCCGATATTCGTGGCCCTAGAAACATTATGTTGCCGACATTTATCGCTATTCACTTAGACGTAACCTTTATATCTGCAGAGCTTCTCACCATGAGGTCCACATCACTCATTCCGTTAAAAACGAGCATGAGCATGTTCATCTTACTAGACCAGTAACTGTGCATGAGAGCTTCCATGTCGCAAAGTCTCAACGCCTTAACTTTAATCATTTTCCCTGCTCTTTTTATTTCAGTGTTTGATCAACTAGATCTCGTCACATATGAAGAAGTTGTGAAACTGCCAGCTTTTAAAAGAAAAACCCTGGTGTTATTAGGTATGGAAGTGCAATATGCCTTGTATTTCTGAACAGATACGTTTCAGGTCATGACAGTCAGCACCGTCACTAGGCAGTGGCTATTGCTCCGCTACCGCACACACCCCCTCGCTCATTTAAGTTATTTTCTGCTGAAGTTTAATATTGGGTATAGGTTTACATACTTTAAATCGAGCAATTTAGCAGTGATTATTAAACGTGTTGAACCTTTTTTCATGGAAGGTTTTACAGTGTGTGGGTGGAGTGTTGGGGAGGGAGGGGGGGGTTGACAATAGGAATTTAGCCTAGGGTGGCAAAAAGCCTAGAAACGGCCCTGGTGACGGTTTTATTTGCTCTTCATCGTGTGTAGGAGCTCATGGCGTTGGAAGAAGACATATCAAGAACACACTTATCACTAAACACCCTGACAGATTTGCTTACCCCATTCCACGTAAGAATCCATTGTCAAATGATTGTTACTTTATTCAGCATTGTAACTACAGGTATTAATTTGCTTATATATTTGGTAATGTTTAGTAAATATTATAATATTCTGTGTTTACATTTGAGGTTTTTTTTGTTGTGACTACGCTTAAATATTCTGTCACTTTCACTTCATGCAGACACAACCAGACCTCCTAAAAAAGATGAGGAAAATGGCAAAAACTATTACTTTGTATTGCATGAGCAAATGATGCAGGACATCGCCAACAACGATTACCTAGAATACGGCAGCCACGAGGACGCCATGTACGGAACACGGCTGGAGACGATACGCAAAATCCACGAGCAGGGCCTCATATCTATACTTGATGTAGAGCCGCAGGTAAGTGGCAGTAATCCAATAACAGTTTCCCTATTAGATCATTCTGATTCTGATGCTTTCTCTAGTTCCTCTATTTTGTGTAGCGTTTACATGTTGAGGCCGGCGTTGCCCCATTCACCGCAATCTGCATGATATTTGAAGGAGGTTTATGCGTGTTTATTTACAGGCACTGAAGGTTTTGCGGACAGCAGAGTTCGCGCCATATGTGGTTTTCATTGCTGCACCAACCATCACGCCGGGCATGAATGAGGTGAATATGAAAATGTCTTTCTTTCATTCTCTTTTTCAATTCAATTCAATTCATTTTTATTTGTATAGCGCTTTTAACCATGAACATTATCTCAAAGCAGCTTTACACAGATAATGTGGTGATTAAAAGTGAAAAAAAAAGTTTTTCATCACCTTTACAGGAGCAGAAACCTGCGTTTTTACTGTAAAAACTGTTTTTTGTTTTTTTTTTACTTACATTTACATTTGCATCATTTAGCATACGCCCTTATCCAGAGCGACGTACAAAAGTGCTTTAAATCTATAGTAATGAATAAATCTACACCAAACCCTAACCCTAACCCTACGCCAGATTACAAACTTAATATAAATATAACTCGAATTCTACAAACTTGGAAAGTGCTAATTTAGGTTTTTCAGGAAGAGGTAGGTCTTGAAGATAATCAGGGACTCTGCTGTACGGACATCTAGGGGAAGTTTATTCCACCACCTCAGTGCCAGAACAGAGAAGAGCCTTGAAGTGTAGTTACCTCTCAAATGGTAGAATCCTTTGGATGTTACTACTTTTTTTTTTTTTTTTTTTTTGTGGCCGCCTTTTCTTTTGCATGGGGCTTGTGGCTTGTATTTTTATTTCTTTTGCATTCCTTTTCTCTGCACTCAGCTTCCCGAGTGGTGCAGAAAGTTGCCTGTGAGTATGACGAGGAGTGTGACTAGCCTGCCATTAGTGTATTTCTCCTTAAAGTGCCACTCTGTCAATGAATTCATAGACTCCCACCCTCTGAATCCTGAGTCAAAAACAGCTGATTGCAAAGGCTTGCATCCCACAGGTTTCTCTGTAATCTTGTACAATGTACAGTGGTCCCCCGGACCTCGCAGGGGGTTACGTTCTAAGACCCCCTGCAATTTCCTAAAAATCCGCAAATTTTGGACGCAGCCCCCCACAGCCCCTATGGTACTTTAGTTAATGAATAGACATTGTCACTTTAATACTATAATGTGTTTTTAATAAATGTATGAAATTTGTTAGTAAAAACAGTTTAAAGTGTTAGGAATAACGTTCCCTGAACATTCGGTCCCACTGCAGATTCCCGGAAATTTTAAGATAATCTGCAACTTGCTGTTAGTTAGGTTCCAAACGAGAACCTGCAAATTTTCTGAGCCAAGAGTTCCGAAACGCGAATTACCGACTGTATCGCCAAATCCACAGCGATTATAAAATCTAAACTTATGAATGTGGGAGGTGGCAGCGCAGGGGTTAGGGCATTATGGACTTTGGATCGGAAGGTCACTTGTTTTAAAATCCCACCACCACCAAGCTGCCACTGCTGGGCCCTTGAGCAAGGCCCTTAACCCTCACCTGCTCAGTTGTTAGTCGCTTCTGCAAAATGCAATAAATGTAAAACAGAAGTGAGCTTCTCACTCAAAGTTCAAAAGGCATGTTTATTTTTTTACAATTTGGTAAACATTTGTGATTACTCACGTTATATGTAAATAAATGTCAACTTTTCAAAATGGGGTAAGCAAATCTTTGCGATTAACTTTACCAGTATTCTGTGATTCTCCAATACTCTGAACTCATAAAGATGTATATAATCATCACTGATTCTCCAGATCTTAACTATGGTCCGGATTCACATCAAAGCAAGCTTCTTTTTGCTCTACTCTGGCTCACTGTGTTTCTCGAACCACAGGATGAATCATTACTGCGACTGCAGAAGGAGTCCGAGATCCTGCAGAAGACTTACGCGCACTACTTCGACCAGACCATCATCAACAACGAGATTGATGAGACGATCCGGCACCTGGAGGAGGCTATAGAACTGGTGTGCACTACAGCACAGTGGGTTCCTGTGTCCTGGGTTTACTAGAACACCGTTAACTCAAACTCCACCCTAAAACCCCCAGACTCTGTGATGCATCTTTGCAACAACAAAGAAGTAGATACAAATGAATACATACATAAATATATCATTAAGAAGGAAAGAAAAACACCACCATTCCCCGGAGGAAGGATCCACCTTTAATTTGACTGATGCGTTTTACGCCTGCAGACGAATCCAATCTCAGCCCTTCAGACTCCACAGATGTAGTGTTGTATAAAACAGAATAATACAGTGGTGAATATAGACGTGTCCTAAATGATGAGATGCAGCATTTTTGTAGTTGTGGTTAAGAGACACCATCTTAAATGAGAAGACGCCATTCAGAACTTGTTCTATTCCATCAGCTGGTTAAAAAACAAAAACACCACCCTCACAGGAACCTATTAGTCTCCATGTGCATCACAATCTGCTGTTGTAACCACTTCCAGATACTGTCTCACTAAACAAGTCCATACCTCGAAGATCTGACGTCTCATGCATGTGCACATTCAGAGACTTGCATACAGTCAGTGTTAACAGTGGAACTACAGCGATCCACAGCACAGAACATTCCATATGTCTGAACCAATGAAGTGAAGACCAGTGGAGGATAAAGCTGAAAAAAAGACCTATGCACATCTTTGGGCACATTTCAGACAACTTTCTAACAAATTGTTTTTACCAGCCATGTAGTGAGATGTGTTCATGTCTCGATTTAATTTGTTGTATAAAAAAAAAAAAAAAAAAAGAAAAGAAAAAAAAAAAAAAACGATTCTGGTTTTACCATTTACAGAAATGGCATCTAAGAGTATTAATGTTTTCATGAAGCCGAATCATAAGAAGAAACCAGATTTTTATTCAGTGTAACTGTTGCAGACGGAGGTGCACACACATTTTACAAAAGAAACTTCCAAAATTAATAATCTGAAAGATTCTGTATAAGACAAACTGTTTACTTCAGACTGCCCTGTGTAAATTCCTCAGCTGATGACTAAGCAGCTGTCAGTATGATCCTTTTTTTTTTCGTTTGTTTTTTAAAATATATTTCCTTTTCTGTGGTGAAGTCCGGTGTCGTCTGCTCTTTGTTAGGCGTCTGGCCGCGAGTTGGAAGCATATCATCTCTTCAGTGGCTCATTTTCTGCATTTTTCCTACAGCTGTAGGTGGTCACATCCTGTCTGGCCATCTGAGCTTAAAGCCTAGTATGATAAATGCCCAGGTTTGTGATCTGGGATACGATACGTGAGTAGCGGTGAGGATAACGCAACTTCTCACTACACGCACTTATTATTAAAAACATCTGAGGGGGGGGGAGGAAATGACTATAGACTTTCCAGTTCAATCATAAACTTCTCTGCACTACATGCTGTCACACCCCCACAGCAAGACGCACTTTATCACAAGCTGAGGAGCTCCAGTAGATAAAGTCACATCTGAGAATAGAGTTCTCTTGGCTGAAGGTGTGCAAAAATAACATTTATAATCTCACTACTGTCTGTTTAATGAAGGAATTCCGAGCATTTCCCACGCACTTCCAGTTTCCCCCTCAGTCTCCCCAGTGGGATCACCTGCCAATTCCCACTAACAATTCAGCTCTCCAATCCCCAGTATACAGCTCTACCATTCCTGAGTGCTGAAGGCAAGCGTGCCTCCTCCAAGACTCGTACAAGCAACAAACAGCACGATGCTCTTCACACTACTGCTCATGCTGCATCACAGGGCAGTGGAACACACTGAGGACCTCACAGATGCCCCCTAGATTACAGAGACTTTTTTTTTGTTGACCAGTACAATCCCAGTCCTAAAGTGTGAGCTCTTTAAGCACGTGATTATTTCTGAAACTTAATACAGGGAATGCTGGAGATCAGTGGTTAAGGCCTTGACTAGAAGGTCATGAGTTTAAATCCCACCATCACTAGCTGCCACTCCTGGGCTGTATGAATGAGATAAATGTAAGTCACACTGGATGAAGGAGTATGACGTCTGCCGAACGCCGTGACCGTAAAATGTTTCTCTGCTTATCTGGTAGGAAAAGTACTGCTAAAGTCCAGATACCAGCTCTAATTAAACGTGATGCTGCCAAACCCTGTTAGCTGATTTAAAGGGCAAAGCACTCAAATTTTTTTTAATGAGGGCAAATTTCATGGTATAAAAGCACTCCAATGTGACCTATGCATCAATCCGAATCCACATTCCGTAGCAAACACCACTAAGCTGCAGCTTAACTGGGATTTTTGCAGGGTTTAAACCACCACTTTTTTTTTTTTTTTAAGGTAACATTCACAATGGTCTGTTACTAGAACACACACGTACTGCATTTTCACTACAACACTGGCAATGGATTTACTATCACAATGTGGTAAACTTTTTTATCTGGTTTAAGTGCAATACATTAATATTTTAACATTAAATTTAGAAACACGTGAATTCTATCTGACTGAAAGAATCAGGAGTCGGTGTGTAACATTGGCTGCTACTACTGACAGGAAGTGAAGCGGATAAATACAATACGTTTCACTACAAATACATTAAAATATAAAGGAATTCTTTAAACTTTAAGATTTTCCATTATGAAGATGCCCACGGTCAATCCTCTGCCCTCATGTGTGCGATTTTTAAAAACCCCTCAGAGCTCAAAGGAAAATAAATCAATCAAAATCATCTCTAGTCCTGTAGCTAAAGGAGTTTCCTTCTTTTTCACAGTCTGATGGAAGAATTAATCACAACTTTCAGTCCAAACACATACTTGGCAAACGTCTTCCAGCAGACCGGAGACACGGCTTTATTAAGAATTAGTGAAGTCTAATAAGCAGCCAGTCTGAGCCTGGATGAGGAGCAGCAATGGCAGGATTAATCCAACACTAGAAGGTCTGTGAGCAGTGGAAACCTGACCTTCTGCTGGTTCCAGCACTGTTCCATTCTTCTGGGCTTGAGTAAAGTTCCTCAACTCCTCCCTGAGTTCCTGGTTCATCAGTTTGGAGATCAGGCTGTTGAACTTGCTTCGCGTGCTACTGTAATCCGGAACATCTGTGGTGAGGTTCAGCTCTCCCGGGCCAACGCAAGTACCGTTCACACGTGTGTACTGCACCATGCTCAGATCCAGACCAGCTACTGAAGCAGGAGCTGCACATGGGATATCCCTCACCAGCTTATAGACCTCCATCCACTGCTTCAGCCACTCCAGCTCACAGTTACACTCCCAGGGATTGCGGAACAAATACAGATGGCCAATGAAGTAGGTGGGCTGGAAAACGGAGAGAGGCAGAGTGTTCAGCTTGTTGCTGTTGAGATGCAGTGTCATGAGGCTGGTCAGATTCTCAAAGGCACCCTCGTCTATAAATGACAGGAAGTTCCGATCCAAGTAAAGAACCTCCAGTTCCACCAGGTCCCCAAACCAGGTGTTAGAGATATTGGTCAGCAGGTTACCACCCAGATTTAACATCTTTAAATGGCCGAGGCCTGTGAAAGATTTCTTAGGCAAGTCAACCAACAGATTGTCGTTAAGATAAAAGTTCTCCAGTTGTCGTAGGTCCTTAAAGGCTTCATCATGGATGACAGAGATTCGGTTCTCCTGTAGGTTCAGATACCTCATGTTGTAAAGTCCCAGCAGAGAATTGTAGGCTACTGCTTCAATCTTATTGCGCTCCAAGTAGACATGCGTCAGGTTCTCCATCCCTCGTATGGCGCTTGGGATGCGTCTGAAGTTGTTCTGGAAGCAGAGGAGCTCTCTGAGGGAGCTCTGTTCCAGGAAGATGCGGTCAGGCATGCTGAACAGGTTGCAGCTCGAAAGGTCTAAGCGCACGAGGCATTTGAGAGAGGTGAAGGTCCGTGTGTGAAGATAGCGGATGTATTCGTTGTGGGCCATCGTAAGCTCCAGCAGGTTGGGAAGGCCTTTAAAAGCTCCTGGTGTGATGAAGGAGATGTTGTTGTGGTCTAGGAAGAGGGATTTGAGAGAGGGAAGCGTTCCAAAAGCTCGCTCTGATAAAAATTTGAGACCGTTCTTCTCCAGGTTGATGGAGGAGGCCTCGCAGGGGAACTCTCTGGGCAGCTCGACCATGTTGGCACGATCACAGAGCACAGTGCAGCTTTTCTCCCGAGTGCACATGCAGCTGGGGGGACAGGAACTAGAGCAGGACCAGACGCTCATGCCGTGAGGCAGGACCATGACCCACGCTGAGGAGGGAATGAAATATTCATTATGAGTGTGTGAGTGAGTGTATATAAAGTCATGGAAAAAAAATAAGTTCTACTGTTCTGCTGCTTAAAGACGGGTGCTGAAGTACAGAAACAATCATTAAGTGCCCCAATAAGGTGGACCATAGATCCTGTAAGTCCTGTAGATGGGGGTGAGGTCATCCTGAAGAACAATCACTCACCAAGATATAAATGTTTCACCATCAACTCAAAGTGATCAGAATTTCTATCAATAGCTTTTCAGGGATTCCTCCCACTAAGGGAACATGTACAAAGCAAACAATGGCAGCAAAACAAATTCCTCCAGTGTGATCAAATTACAGATTCGTTTTTGCTTTTCAATCCCATTTCTCACAGACAAAAACTGAATCGAGACGTTATTATGAGCAAAGCGCTGATCAGAAAAACAAGTGAAGCGTTTCCCCCTCGACAGGCCTGGAAGGATTTAAGTGCAAACACAAGCAGGAGATCGAGGAAGAATTTAATGTTGGAGTTACATGGAGAGGAGCCTCGACTCAGGGTTTTTATCCTGCAGATGTTCTGTACAGCAATAATCATTATAGTGCTAAGAATGGACAGATGTTCGATTAGAGTGATATGTGCAGTATTACTGAGGTATCAGGCAAACAACTGAATCTAGGATGAACTGTTCTTACCTATAAAGAAAAACATGGCTGAAGCATTTCAGCTGCGGCATGTCAGTCAAATCTGCCATGCAAGAATGGAAACAAGAGGTTATGTAGTATTTTGGGAATTTCAATTACTTCCTCTTAGAATAACAGTTCAATTGTGGCATTTGACCTCTATCGAACATTTCTCATCAATCAAACAAGAATACATAAAAAGAGAGAGAAATTCTTGGCTCACCTGCTCGTTCACCTCAACACACGTTTACCCAAGTGAATAAACACACCAATGGCCATGAAGGACTCTTACATGTCATTGTGTCAGCAGTGTTTCTGATCTGATGGTGTCCTTTCTCCGAGTGTGTGTGTGTGTGTGTGTGTGTGTGTGTGTGTGTGTGTGTGTGAGATCACAAACCACAGTACTTAATTTCCAAAAGCAATCACTTAATGGGGGAATAATCCTCCTGATAGCTGTGGGATTAGAGCAGTGAACAGCAGCATTGGTTCCCTGCAGGTCTGAATAATAATGAAATCAGCCGCCCTGGAAACCTTCCAGAAGCCCTTTCCAGTTCTTATTAAAGCGGTTCGTCGTGGCCCTGGTCACACGCTTCAACACATTTAGACCAGAGGGTAAATATTATGGATATTAGCAGGAACTCAGTGAGAAGAAATACAACACTGGCATCATCTTCCATGTTGTAAAGTGAAGACTAAACTGTATATAATCCTGTAATGCCAAAGTTATTTATATAATCAACTAGATTTAAACAAATGTGCCAAAAAAACATTACCAATTCACTTCATCCCACACACACAGTGGCTGTGCGCACGAATGATTTCGCTGAATGAAAACCTGATCTGCCGAGTGTGTCGTTTCTCCACGACGAGTGATCAGAACACGTAGAACCGCATCCCGCAGAGTTTCAAGCACAAGATCGAAAAAAAGCATGTCTTCTTTAAACAGACACCTCGGGTTATTAAATCATCGGCTGCTCAAGAATTTCCTGCTGTGGGCTTTTTCTTAGCAGGTGACAAACAGTTTTAGGTCCATTTGGTCCTCGAAATAAACTGGAGACAAGGAATGAGTTCAGGAAATAATGAATTTTATGTTGTAAACAAACGTAAGTCACTTGAATTCCAAACCAGTCCAATAAGGTTTTAGCCACACCATTAACAGCTGCTACAGGTTTCTTCCCCATTTTCTGCTACAACAAACAAACATTTTAGAAAACATGCTTGGGTTTTTGTATTTGAATTAGCATTTCAAACTTTTATTTTGGTAAAATCATACAATAAATGCACAGATGAGTCGTCCCATGCAGTGCATAGCTTCTATACTACTACATAAAGCAAATACTAAGTCTAAAGTGCTCCGAGTCGCTCTGAGGGAAAGTTAGCAAGTGAAAGGCTTCCGCTTGTTTTTCTGCACACGCCAGGTGTCCGGTACCACCGTCACTCGCTAGCTGCTCCTCAGAGGCCGGAACCCAGAGGCACTGTATATGCAAATGCAACACTAGAGAAGAACCACATGTTTAAGATTGCCTTGTGCCAGACATTCACTGAAACAAAACCTCTAACAGAACAAAATTCCATTTTAAAAAAAGAAGAAATGCACACATTTGGAGAAACTGGACACTTTTTAATCACTGATACATCTAAGAAATTATTAGGTCATTTGAACACTATTCCAAACCTTGGCATGGTTTATTTTTTCCTCCTATTTCCAAATTTGAGAGCCAATCAGTAATTATTAGTGAAATATGGCCTGGAGGCCTTCAACAGCTGTGGATACTGACTCAGTCCAATATAGTCTGAAACATTAAAAAGCTCACACTACCCCAAGTATAGAAATTCCACGCATACAGGTGACATTCAACATTCAAGTGCCAGTGTTTTTGTACTGTCTTTTGGTCAAGTTTCTTGAAACTTTCAAAGAATCGCTTTGAGGCTTACAAAAATAAATATTTCTCAAAAATGCTTAATAAATTACACAAAACTAGCAGCAAAAGTAGAATCTAGAAATCTGTGTGCAAAGAGCTAAATTCCCCACTGCTGATCCCCCTGGTCCCAAATAAATCCTGGTAAATATTGAGATCCCCTCCCCTTTTGTAAACAAGCTGCGTTTCTATCTCCCCATTCACAACATTTGGAAGCTTGAGGACACACACTCAAGACATTTATATATAAAACTCTAGATGTGCAATAAAAGAACTTTGTAAAACTTGATGGGCACAACATACATGGGCCTAGACCTAACTTAAGTAGCACCATTCAACTTTAAGTTCTCAATACTGTCAGTGCATCTGCTTGAATTCATCAATTTAAAAAAATGTCAAGGCACAACACACTTGAGAAGAAAAATCTATTGCACTTGATTTAAATGCGTTTTTTTTTTTCTTTTCTTTTTTTTTTTTCCCTCCTCCTCTCTGAGGTTTCCTTCCTCCGCAAAGGAAGCAGAACGCCGGCTCGGAGCCAGCGGTTAGTTTTCATCAGAGCAGATGAACTCTTGGAGACGACAGCATTAAAATGTACCACAAAGGAGGGCAAACCTGTTGTTTGGCCACCACACAGTGATCATGACCACCGCGGTGCAGCGGAGCCCGAGAACATGCCAGGCCCTACTCAGAAAAACCCTGTGCATATCTGCCAATGCCTCAGAATGAACTCGGCCACTTCCTAACACCTCTGCTTAGGAAAATGAGCCGTGCCTTCCAACGCAGCTTGAAAAGAGAAAAAGTTTGTAATAAAGTTAAGCCTGCGACAGAATTTGTCCTCTGTCCTTGACCAAAAAACAAAACACTAGCATGCATATAAGACCAAAGAGGCCATGACGAGAGGCAGGGTCGCTTTGGTAAAATGGTCCGTTTTAAACTATTTGAATTTCGCCTTTAAGTTGGCAGGCAGAATTTTTGTTCTGTTTTTTTTTTTTTTTATGATGAAACATTATCAAAAGGTCCCCCAACCCCACCCACGTAAATTTCAGATCTTTTTCCCATTTAAAATGTTTCAAGAAAAAAAAAAAAAACCAACAAAAAAATGCTGCCCGCTTACAGTGGCTAGCATGTGGTACTTACTAGCTGCCTTAACACTGTCAAGTCAATTAAAAGCAGTGGAGTCACAAGTTCCAGCACTGTGTATCGTTAACCAGAGTGTAGTTAACACTGAGTGTTTACCATTTTGTCATGACTTTTCCTATCACAACTGGAATGGCCTTTCTGAAGACTACCATATACCTAAAGAGGTGCCTACCCAGGATAGAGTGAGCAAAAATCAGAACTCTTTATCCTTTACAGCAAAGTTGCCACATATGAATACACTTATGCAGCACTTCTGCGCTGCTTCCATGAGCTGTTAGTTCTCTGGCCTGTAATGTAGGCGACATGATATCCCTAAGTCAATTTGAAGTTCAAATGCAATTGTGACTTAGTCAAGCCACAGTTTCCTTTTTTGCCAAGGTTTGATTAAGTACAAGCTTTATATGCCGTAGAAACAAACTAATTTAGCTCTTGGCCAAGTTCATTCAGTGAAATGATAAAACAATGTCCTGTTTAAATTTAAAGGCACAGTACATTAACATATAAATGATCCTCAGTTTTTGCTTCAAAACAAAGAAAAAGTGCAGTTGAAAACTAAGCCCGATGTTCTGGATAACTGGGTGTCCGTTGTTACCTGACTACATCGTGACGCTCTGTTCTGCCACAGCCATTCTGAACGCAGGCAGAGAATCACAGCGTGTAATGAACTGCGAGTTCTTAAAGCTACACAGGGTGCAGAGTCTGGCTTAAGTTAACATGTGGTTTCCATTCAGCTAGTCTGGCATGGTGAGCCACTGCACAGACATTTAGTTGCCCCACCAGTCCACTTGGGTGTAGCTTCCACCGTAGTTTCCGTAACTACCCCCATAGCCATCGCTGACAAAATTTCCAAAGCCACCTGAAACAAGAGAGACAAAAGAACAAAGAACTACTTTAGGCAAGGGAGCAAAATATTCATGCTTTCCAAGTGTGAATGATGTCATTATCATTATCTCCATCTCAATGAGCATTAGGTTTAAAATTTATTAAACCTAGAACGGCAAATTTAGATTTTTTTTCTTCCCCCCATTAGTGCTGTGATATTTGCAAATTGCCAAATTAAGAGATCTTTTGGCTTAAAGAGAGACTTTTGGCTTAAAGAACCAGTTGTTATAAGAAATAGGAATCCATAGTTACCTAAGAATTAGAGGTTTAGACTCAGACTTACCCTTATTACCACCAAAACCTCGGTTGCCTCCATGGCCCCCTGCACTCCGAACACCACGGCTGCCAAAGCTGTTGCCACCTACAGCCATCTGACGGTAATCTCTGGCTCCAAAACCACCAGAGAACCTGCACACGCATGGAAGCATTGGATACACGGTTACACTTAGCACCAAAGCGTACAACAAATGAAGATCTAAACAAATGAGAAGACTGCACCTCTTGGAGCGGCCTCGGGTGCTGTTCTTGTGCTGGTGCTCGAAGGCCAAACTCTCCAGCCACGAAGGAACCTCCTGTTTTGCTTCCACCAAGATGTCCAGCAGGTCCTTGGTTATATTACTGTTCTTGTCATTGTAGAAAGAAGTGGCCAAACCTGAATTAATACACAAGTACATTAATACATTGTGCCGTCACAACCCCACGTTACAAACACCATTATTGACTCCAGCTGCTGACTGTCCTCATGTCATAACTGGTGAGTGGAGTGGGGGTGCAGAAAGACACATGCCGTTGTTTTTTGTGTTTTATTATAAAAATAATGCTCTACATGCTTTTTTTTAAATAAATTTTTACAGACCAGGACTGTTTTTGGGCCCTCAACAAACCCAATGGCAAAAAGTCTTTAGCTGTTCTTATAAAACTCTTCATTTTGTATTTTGTCAACATGGGGGTAAGCATAAAAATGCTTTATCACAATGTCTAATGAAGCATTTTTATGCTAAAAAAAAATGACAACCTAGCTTTTACTCAATAACCATTAAAATATATTTTATATATTTCTATGCAGTATTTATTACATTCTCCAGCAAACTCTACATTTGATGCATTTAGCAAACTCTAATGTTCTTTGACGAACTCACCGAGGTTTCCCACGCGCCCTGTGCGCCCAATGCGATGGACGTACTCCTCAATGTCACTGGGCAGGTCAAAGTTGATGACGTGCTTCACGTTCGAGATATCCAGACCACGGGCAGCCACCTGGGACATTGGGAATGCTTTCAAAATTACTGCTACAAGACACAAGGCACACAGGCTTTAACAGAACGCTCAGGATATACTCACGGCTGTGGCCACCATAATGGGGCAGCGGCCCGAGCGGAACTGGTGAAGCGCCTCCTCCCGATCCCTCTGAGAGCGGTCGCCATGGATGCTGGTACAAGCATAGCCCTCGCGATACAGGAAGTCCTCCAGGGCATCTGCGCCTTTCTTGGTCTCCACGAACACCAAAGTGAGGGAATCTTTTCCTGCATCCAAAAACACAGTCTGAGGTCTACATTCCACCATCGAGCTTGGCACTTAAAACATTAAAAAACAATTAAAAAAAGAAAAGTATAATGACAACAAACATGGCAAACAAGATCGTTTTGCATCATGACAACCATTAAGTGAAATCCCTTCATTTAACTTAAGAGTAGAGAAACAAATCCCTTTCCTTAAAAGAAAGAAATGTGGAATTAAACTGGGTTCAATGTTTGTCACAGCTTTCTTTAATGGCTATCAAAGCAAATCTCAAGAGCATGTGAGGTGAGTGAGTCAGGAGTGAACAAGGCCTTCCTCTAAAAAAAAGACTCTATTCACTCCCCAGCTTCTCGCCAGCAGCCCTCTGAAGAACTGCAGCAGCCTTCACTTGGAGAACACCGCGATGGCGACAATGACCAATGATGCTGCTCTACATGCTTTTTTTTTTTGTCTCCATGCTAAGTTGCTGTGGCAAGATACAGATGAGAGCTCATTCAAGCAACCACTTACATTCATCTGCATAATGTTGTTCTGGTAACCATGGAAACACCAAATCAAGGCCATTTTTTATTACCTCTCGTCCATTTTAAGGACATTCTGGAACTAAATGGACGTGTCCTTCGAGTTAAATCGACAGGCTTACATCGAAATGTAAAATGACTTGAGCTGCACAACTGGAAAATCTGCAAGCACGGTTAGCCATGATTTCCAGAGGCACCGTCCAAATGGATGGAAAATGGGTCACATCGCAGGCAAATTACACATACCAAAACTAAAACGATACCTTTGGCAGGGACGGCGCTTAATTGGCAGAATGAATGAGTATTAAGACAAGCATCCTACCTTATAAAAAAAATTTCAAAAAAGCTCAATATATTAAAGCAATGAAGGACAGAAAAATAAAATGTTTATAAAAAAAATAAATAAAAAAGCCAATGGAATGCGAGGGTTTTATCGTATTGGACTACAAAGCCCATACTTACCTGGTCTCTCAGGCGTTTCAGTTGCATTTTCCTGAACCTCACTTGGAATGACTTTAAATAGAACCAAACCTCCCAGTAAACTTTATGCATCTTTTACTTAAACATCTTTCAGTAAATAAATCTAAATTTTCTTTAAGACCCACAAGCAGATATTATAAACTACAGTAAACTACAAAACATCAAATTCTGCAACAAACATTGAACCATTTAATACCTCAATTACTACCTGCTTGTTTCTTGTCTTTAAAGGCAGAATTTTTACAGCTATGACTGTTATATCTTTCCTCGATGCACATTACAGAATAGCACATGGGGACAGATGGCTCTACCTGTGGCATTGAGCAGATCCAGCAGAAATGAGCGCTTGTCACTCTCTTCAACCCAGACCACCTTCTGGGTAATGTTCTCAGAGGTGGAGCCTACACGGCCCACAGCCAAGAATATGTACTCCTCCAGGAAGTCACGAGCCAAGATCTGCAAACACCACATACACCAATCAGACATAACATAACGACATTATATCATTATAACAGGTGAAGTAAATAACACTGATTATCTCTTCATCATGCCATCTGTTAGTGGGTGGGTGATGTAGGCAGCAAGTGAACATTTTTCCTCAAAGTCGATGTGTTAAAAACAGGAAAAATGGGGAAGTGTAAAGATTTGTGGGAGTTTGATGAGGGCCAAATAGTGATGTTTAGACGACTGGGTCAGAGCATCTCCAAATCTGCCGCTCTTGTGGGGGGGTTCCTGGTCTGCAGTGGTCAGTATCTATCAAAAGTGGTCCAAGGAAGGAACATTAGTAAACAGGCGACAGGGTCATGGGCTGCCGAGGCTCATTAATGCATGTGGGGAGTGAAAGCTGGCCCGTGTGGGTCCGAGCCAACAGATGAGCTCCTTGTTAATGCTGGTTCAGATAAAAAGGAGTCCGAATACACTGTGCATCGCAGTTTGTTGGGGCTGCGTAGCCACAGACCAGTGAAAAATAGGCAGGTAGTCATAAAGTTATGCCGATCGGTATTTTGTCTTAATTGCTGCTAATTAAACAATTATGTACACAAGCAAAAAATGGCGTACCTGAATCTCCTTGGGAAAGGTGGCACTGAACATCATGGTTTGGCGTGCACCTTTAGGTGGCATGGTGTCCTGTTCCACAATGCGTCTGATCTGTGGCTCAAAACCCATGTCCAGCATTCGGTCCGCTTCATCGAGGACCAGATAACTGGCAAAGAGGAAATCGGAGAAAATGAGTCGCAGTTTCATTAAAAGGCATAAAAATCACTGCTGTGAGCTCAGGCTCCAGCACTCACTTGCAGTAATCCAGGCCGATCTTGCCACGTTCCATCATGTCTACCAGACGCCCTGGTGTGGCCACCAGCAAGTGACAGCCCCTCTCCAGATCACGGATCTGCTGGCCAATGTCAGCCCCTCCATACACTACACAAGGGCGCACTCTGGAGCGGTATGCAAACTACAACACAGACAGTACGCAATGTTCCTGAAAAGAAATGATTGTTCATGTCTGCCAAAGGTGAGGAAACTGTTGGACATACCTTTCTGGCTTCATCATAAATCTGCAAAGCAAGTTCTCGAGTTGGAGCCAAGACTAAGGAGATGGGGTACTGCTTACGGCGGCCATATTTTCCATTCTCCTAATAAAACAGTGCAGTTAGAATCTGCGCTGCATCAATCATTTGCAAGCCATAAAGGCGGTTTTCCAGATAGAACACGCATTATTTATTGGTGGTTAAAAAGATCAGAAGAGCATCAAGTACCTGGCCACTGGTTTTGGAAGCTTGCAAGGCTTCTCCTGGTCCATCAGTATAGATCTGACTCAACACTGGGAGCAAAAACGCTGCAGTCTTCCCAGAGCCTGAGCAAATGCAACACATGAGTAACAAGCATGCTGCCAAACAGTCAGTCAAAGACAAGGTTGAGTTTAGTCTACTACTGCATGTGGAAAATTACCTACCTGTCTGAGCACAGGCCATTAGGTCCCTCTTGGCCTTGATGATGGGAATGGCATGCTTCTGCACAGGGGTGGGACGGGTGTAGCGGCTCAGAGTTATGTTACCCATTACGATTTCCCCCATGTCAACATCATGGAACTGAAAAGAAACAGTTAAAAAAAAATAATAATAAAATAAAAATAAAAAATATTCCATATTCGGCTTTAGTGCTTGAGTCTTACAAGTTTACTTTGAAATCATCATCATCATCATCATTGTGAGACTTACATTGTCAATAGGGCCAGGGCAATTGCTGCCGGTGGCCTCCACAGGAATGTCATCATACTTCTCAAAGTTAATCCCTGTGTTACTTGCAGAGAACAGCTCACTGATGGCACGCAATGAGGACAGAGAGAAACAGAGTGAAGAAAGGCTTAGTTAAAGCAGCAGATGGGCTCTTTAGGGAAGCGTAATTGGCAATCGGTTCTGGTACGTACTGTTCCAGGCGCTCATTGGGTGGAGTGGGCTTTGACCAGTCCTCTTCATCCCTGGACTCTTCTACCCACCGACTGTTTCCCATTCCACCTCCAGTGCTAAAGCCCCCACGCTCGTATCTGAACAATAATAGTTTTTAAATACATGACATCCAATCATTTTTAGTCTGCTAAACGAAAATATGAAACATCTTGAGTAACGTGTCCTTTACCTTCCTCTTGAGCCTGTCCCCCTGTCATTAAAGAAAGCAGACTTTCCTCTGTCGGGACGGCCACCGAAGCTGGAGTAAGCGTCTCTGTTCAAAGCGGTGTTCCAGCCTCCATCTTTGTTTTCAAAGCCACTGTAAGCTACAAAAATAACTTATAAAAACATAAAAACCAGACATTTGGGTACAGAGAATTCTGATTAAAAAATATTTTAGATAAAGAATAAAAATTAAAAGTTTTCTACTAAAGGAATGCTTACCCGCGTTATGCATGGGTTGGCTGAAGGTACCACCCCGATTTCCACGAAAGCTGCCGCGGCCACTTCTGTCACTGCGAGAGGGACCACGAGTGAAGTTTCCAGCCCCATTTATGCGATTGTCATGGAATCCATTCACAAAGCAGTTGTTGGGAGCACCATCCCAACCGGGAGAGTCTTCCACAGAGAACAAATAGAAAAAAGTGAGCAAATGATTAGCAAAAAAAGCAGGTCTTATTGTAGACATTTGAGGAAGGGGAGCCAAAAGCCAAGCCCACAAAAAAACAAAACACAATAGGGCTTAGGAATGTGATGTCACGCTGCAAAGACTTGTGGGAAACCTGCATATTAATTCATTATAGTTTCGAGTTAGCAATCAAAACTACAGTTTGAGGTCATCATGATGCCTTTTGTTTATTTATGTCAATGTTATTTATTTAAATTATTAAAATCTTTCAAGTGACAAACATGACACTGGGGTCTCAACAATAGGAAAATATTTATTTTCGTAGTGTACGTGTGGCAGAATGTGAATGTTCTCCTGGCACTTTCAGGATAGAGTATTAAAAAAGTACTTCACTAAATCAAATGCACAGGTACTGAAAAGATTTTGAAATATTAACCAGAATTTACATCTCTAATAAGGTGAAATTAGAGAAGCCACTCGAAGCCTAAGGTTGCTTGTTCTTCATAATTTACATATTTCACGACTGCACTCGCACCACACACAAATAAGAAAAGGTTGCAAAATTGCAACCTCCTCTTAGTCTGTAGTTCATTTATTGTTTCAACTATTGTTTGTTTTTAATGAACATTTCTTATGTATTGCACTTTTGCAGAGAGAAAAGCAGTTGCCCTATTGTCAGGAGATCACAACTTCAAATCCCAATAATAGTGATGCTTTTCAAGCAACACTAAACTATGCCACAGTCAATGGGCAATTTTGCGATGCCCTTTGGGTGGGCGTTATGTTTTTACTTTCTTCCACCGGAATTCATGCTTACGTGAGCTCATCTATATGGGGAAAAAAAGTAGAGAGCTTTTTCACCAAGCGCGTTAAACCGCCCTGTGATGTTTGACACAATGCAGCGTGGCATGAGGTGAATTCCCAAGCCCTGATCCCACTGGTTCTGGGTGAGCGAGCAGTAATTGTCAAAAAGCAAGTGAAGGCAAACTAGTGCTGCATTAGCATAGTGTGATTCACATTAAAAAAGGTAGAACCAAACACCCAGGTACAAAGAGGAAGACCATGTTTAATATATAAAATTAAATATGTTTTTAGTCTAAATCTGATATGGAACTGGTGCTAATCAAACCACACAATAGCCAAAAAAGAAAAAAAAGCTTTGCCATGAGAGCCTCACTGCATTCTCTTCTATTCTGCTGCTATCTATTTCATGTTCATGGGCTTCATTGCAAAGGCTGGACAACTAAAGGCCCACCTAAGCTTTATCAGCCGACAATCGGTTGACCTAAAAGAGTGCTGTAAGTGCATGTCGTGTCATGCCATATCATACCAGCTGCTCTACAATTACCACATTAATCAGTCAATCTGAGCATACTGTCCGTGTCCCCATTTTATACTAGGAGTATTATGTGGAGCCTCCACCAGCACTCCTTCACAACTCTCCATAAACATGTCAAGTGAATAGCCCAAACCTATTCCCACTAAAGACAGACACAAACCTAAAGATAAACAATAAAACAAGACTCCCACAAATCCCTCAAAAGCTGACAAAAAAAAAAAAAAAACAACAGTGGACACCATTCTGTTTAGAATCCACCAAAATATAACAAGAAACATGCAGCTAAAAGAAGCGAATAAGCATTTTGAATAAAACAATGAGTTTCTCAAATCACCTGGCATCAATGCGAACAAAAAAAAAACTAATCAAGAAAATTAAAAAGTTGTTAGGAAGGTTTCCTAATTAACTCGAACGACCAAATGATGGGAAGTTTACTATCTGGCTCGAAGGACCAATTGTAGGAAGTGTCTATCTGTTGTACGCTGATCAGAAAATTATACTGGGTTTAGGATTTGATCGTGTGTATTGTGATTCTTGCGATCTGCTATTTTGTAGGTTGCACGAAGTCGAATGATGGCTGCTGCTCAGTGTTCTGGCCTTTTAAGCACTTGGGCGAAAGCGATGCACTGTGTTGTCACAGAGGTAACTTATGAATGGTAAACTAGGAATCTCCCTCTAGTGGTGAAGCGTGGAAATACAACGGAAGGGGAATGCTTTCCTACAACTGAAGATGGAGTTTTGATATAAACTCCACAGATTTGTGTAACAAATAAAATAAAAATATCAAATTAAGAATAAATAAGAAAAATAGTACTATATAATTATATTTGAACTGTATGCTGTGTGGTTGTGCGGCAGAGAACTCAGTGGCCATCTGAGTATTTCATCACAATAAAAAGATTAAATAGCAAGAAAGGACTAATAATAATTAGTAGTTACTTTACACTTAAACCTGTTCATCAGCAACTGTTCAATACTTATATAATGAACACAGTTAAGCATGCAGCAAAAGCAGGCATTCCCATCGTAATTAGAGCAATTATTAGTTTGCAAAATCCACTACATTCTCTTTCACAAAGCTCATAATGCTGTAACTGATCCCTGTGTTTATTAAAGCAGTCAGCTTGAAAGCTAAAGGCAAGGCGGGACATTACACGTGTCCCATGCAAATACAGAGATACAGGAGTACCACATCTGTCTGGCCAGGCACCACCGTACGTGTGATAGAAGGAAAGCTCCTGAGATGGGTATCTTGGGTAACCTAAACAGAGGCATAGTGCACTTAATGACAACCCCTTTTCTTCATTTGGACAAAAAGGCAAAAGCATGAACGCTTACTGTAAATGGTATACAAATACAGATTTAAAGTGATCTTTCTCTCAGGGAGAGGGAACCAATGAAATATCGTAATGTGTAAACCATGTGACTAAATAAAATGTGTCTATTCTGTAATGTGTACTGTCAAACATCCTTTACTTCTCCCTGCACAACTGGAAAAGAATAGGGGGGAAAAAATGAGAGACGCAAAACGACTACAGCTGGTAGCTAATTGTATGAAGAAGGAAAAAGTCAGACACTGCTCACAAAGCTTGGCTACTTCTCAAACCAGAACACTCTAGCATGAAAAGGATTCATTACACTGGTGTGTATAAAGTGGTCAGATCCCAGGCTATGCCTTATAAAGTTTAGAGTTTACAGACTGGCCCTATATGTTGGACCTGAACATGTAATTCAAGTTTCATGCATTTAGGAACGCAGAGCACCCGTAGCAAAGCTGACAAAACAAACTTACAGCTCAGTACTGGTGGCACTGAATAACCGCTCTGTCTACTAGAGGAATAAGCATTTCCTGCTGTGAAGAAATAAAAAAATAAAATAAATAAATAAATAAAAAGCAGTAAATGTAGGAAAAGGAATACAAAGAACAATAAATAAACCTGCTTAATTCTTTTTTTTAAACTTCACAAGAATGTGGCTCAAATCATCAGCATCCCAAAACAATCAACACTCCACACACATTTAAACTAAAAATAAATCAACATATAGATTATTTTAAAAAAAATTAATAATGAAATGTAACAAAATCATTCAAATGAGCTGAAGATTGTCAATTTTAAGAAGCCTATATAAAGCAAAAAAATCTTAGTGACAATACATGCAAACAAATAAACCATAAGTGTTGTGACACGTTTAAATTACAGTAATCCCCCGTTTATCGCCGTGGTTACGTTCCAAACTACCCGCGCTAAACCAGAAAACCATGATAAACGGACGGCATTGCAAAAATGCTATTTTTTGTATACAGTACTGTATTAACACTTCATTTTATAATTAATACATTTCATTATTTCAAAATAAAACTCCATTAAAATAAAAACAATTCCCTGTAAGTGTTTTGGTCAATGGTGATATCCGCAAGAGACCCGGAAAATCAGAGAAATAAAGGAGTTACGTGACAAATGCAATTCTGCTATAAACCAGGGTCGCAAGATTGGAACGGTATTAGAGCGGGGGATTACTGTATAGTAAAATGCTGAATTAAAACAATACATTGATCTGCCTATACATCTTTTAAACATGCAACTCGTGCTCCTACACCGTGCCTGCCTCAATTTAAAAAAAAAATAAATAGATCATATTAATAATAAAATCTTACCATTTTTACCAGCATCTTTGTTTCTCAAGTGAGGAGGAATGTAACGCCCTGAGGTTTAAAAGAAATCTCAATGAATGGACATGTAAATGCATGTACAGAATTAACTTTGTCATTACACATACAGTATACTCATATTCTGTCAATAATACTACTCAAACCAAATGCAAATTATCAAATTTGTTTAAAAAATATTTTAAACATACACAATATGGCCAAAACTGTGTGCTCACCTAACAATTATACCATTGTGTGTCTTCCCCAAACTATTGGCACAAAGCACACAGCTGTATAGGATGTCATTGTACACTATAGCACTACCATTTCCCTTCACAGGAACTGAGACGCCCAAATGTTGCCCTTGCGCATACATAAAGACTTGACAAGTGTGTTGTGGAAAAGCTATGTGTCCTGGACAGAGCCCTGATCCTTAAACCTTTGGAAGAAACTGAAAATGAATTGCTCCCCAGGCCTCCTTACACAACATCAACACCTGACCTGGCTCTTGTTGCTAAAATGGGGGGAGGAGGAGAAAAAAGACCCGTCACATACTGCAGATTCTAGTAGAAGAATGGAGGTTATCATAACAGCAATGGGATGGAATGTGTGTGTATAATTGCCAGGTGTCTGCAAACATTTGGCGACATAGTGTACACATAAACAAACAATATTGGGAGACAGCTGAGGTTCCTCAAGATAAAAAAAAAGTAATGGATGAATCTGTACATGTAAATTGCATGTAAAGTGAACTGGGATTGTGAAAGACAAACTTACTGCCAGTGCCTCCACCCTGCCCGTCTGCAGAGTTCAAGTCTAGGGCAGAAAGCTAAACAAATAATAAAAAGGGAAAGGGGACACAAAAAAGGAAAGTTAACCATCAGCCACTAAATACGACAGTGCAGCTACTAATAATCTAATTTTAGTAGCTGCTAATTGTAGCATGAAATGTGTGAGACTGAATTGGTTGGACAGACTGGTTTTATGTTTAAGATCTGCTTAAATTAAACTTGAAATTTCAGCTTCAAAGATGCACGATAATCTAGCAGGATGACGACACTATGAAAGCTTCATTATAGGACAGGGGCGAGAGAGAAAACTTTTTTTTATTACCAGAAAATCTGCGTTAGGAAATAAGATGCATTAAGTACAGTATTAAAAGATGATTTAAAGATTTATAAACAGCCCTTAACT
This sequence comes from Silurus aristotelis, assembly GCF_946808225.1. Taxonomy (NCBI): domain Eukaryota; kingdom Metazoa; phylum Chordata; class Actinopteri; order Siluriformes; family Siluridae; genus Silurus; species Silurus aristotelis. Next base: position 17,549,642 of record NC_139576.1, on the reverse strand, counting down.
GTACCTTCAGTATAGATTTATTGAACACACAGGGGCAATTAGGCGTATTATTCAAAGTTGTACAGTAATATTTCGACTAGTTATTTAAACTCTAGAGGAGCTTCTCTTTTGCGTTCCACTAACAGATCGCATTAAGCCCAGGTATTTTTAGACCATCTTGTTCTGAGTTATTGAGGTTTGGATTAAAGCCAATCAATTCAAGGAAGCAGAACAGATTAATAGTATTAATAACTCAATAACAAAAACACATTAACTAGGGGAAAGGATGCCTGTGATCCACTGAATTAGACTGAACAGCCAAAGAGTACAGGCTGGTACCACTTTGAGAACCAGTAGTACATCATTAAAACACAATCTGCATCAGGATCCTCCACTGTCATTAATTTAGTGATCAGTGCACTGATATTTAGTGAGGTTGTGTGCATTGTGTGTGTGTGTGTGTGAGAGAGAGAGGCAGGATGACCTGCTCAGTGATGACTGTATCCGGCAGCACACGCATATCTCCGTCGTGTGGCGCATTTTGCACGTAGCTTCCTAGCACCCACTGCTCCTCAAAGCAACGTTTAAAACAATTATACCAACGCATGCATGCATTAATAATAATAATACATCATTTCCTGACTTTTTGCACAGGCAGATATTAAATATGCATTTGCTTATATTTGAGTTTCTTTTTTTTTCCACCAATGTCAGGCGAACAAAATGTCCGACGATGGAAATGACAAGATGTTGAGGAAAAAGAAAAGGGAGAAGCCGATCAGCAGCACACAATCACTGATCATCCTCAACATGAAGCCATAAGCACGAGCTCCTAATGATCTTAGAGCCGAGCATATCTAATGGCATGATTGATCCGAGGTGGTCTCCTGTGTGGGCCTCAGCAGTAAAAAAGGGGTCACAAATGCTGCAGCCGATGTTCGCTTTCACGAGATCTGCATACACGTGTAACGCTTTCGGCGTCTCGAGTTCAAGCAACAACGCGTGATGTTCGCTTGCACGCACACAGTACAAGAGGGAGAAAATGCTACGCCACACGGGAAATCTCCTAGCTGCTGAATGCACGGTGTTTTTCTGGACTTGGGTTTGATGATGATGATGGTGGTGGCGGCTTCGCCTAACTTTGTCGAAATGCGTAATACGCAAGCTAGTTAGCTAGCGAACAAGGGATGGACGCTAATCCTGACATGATCGCAGGAGGATCCGGTTTACCGATTTTCCCAAAACATCCGGTAATCTAAACACCTCAAACCGGTCATCACCAAGATGATTTTTCCCCCCTCACCGAAATACGTCATTGTTTCGATGCAAATAAACGCTTAAGATTTGAGGCCGTTCAGAAAAAAAATCCTAATCCTAACTTACCTGCTGATCTAGACCGTCGACGGCCACATGACTCATAACTAGAGAAATAGTGAGGAGGATTTCTCCTTTCCACAAAATATCTTCTTTGTTAGCTAGCCGGCTAACTGGCTAAAGGAACACAGCCAAACGCTTCTCCACAAACAGCGCGTCACTTTGTCTTCTTCTACTGGGCTCGACGCCAAAGACCAAAAATACAAACGTACAATATATATATTTTTTTTTTCCCCTCCAATTCAAATTCGAAACGATTAAAAAAAAAAAAATAACAATAAACTACAGCGAAGTTTCACAACAGCTAACTAAGCTACCCGTCTAGACTCAGTCTGCCCGTAACAGCACCTTGCAAGAGTCGGTAGGTGAAATAGAGCCGAAACTCAGCGCAGATCTCGCGAGATTTCATTGTCCGCGGCATCGCAGCGCGAAATGGAAAATATCGCGAGAACTCCACCCGGAAGTCTAAATGTGTGAGAGATTTGGGAACATGTGTTTTTAGAGGAAAACAAATCGCAATGTTGGAGATTGTTATGCATTGCATAGCATTTATTTGTTATACACATGTAAAGCGTATTTTTTCCCACTGTGAATAAATAAATAAATCATTATTAATGATTATCAGCTTTTATTTATTTTATTCAAGAGGCCTTGATGTACATTGCATGTAGGATCTGTGGGGTTTTCATTAGATTATCCTGGTATTTTTATGGTGCCACAATCCCCATGTACCTTTTCAGTATATGAGCTCCAAGAATATTTTCCTACAATTTATTTTATATCTTATTAAATCCAGTTGAACTATAGGGAACAATGCGCCTGTACTGACAGGTATGGTGATACATTATGGTGATAAATTTAGTGTATTGTCTGTGGGTTTGACCTGTGGGTTTGACCTGTTAAAGTACACCATGATTAGTAATGATGCTGTTCTCTCCTGATGTATACCTGATTGCAGAAGCTGCAATGCTGAAACCTTTTTCTCTTTAATTAATTGTTCAGCCAAAAAAGATTATATCATCAATGAGTCAACACATATTTTGTTTGCTGCTGAACGTCCAGCCTGGCCTGGCCAGCTACCAGCTGCCAAAACAGGTCAAACTGGTAGACCACTATGAGATTAGAAATGGTTTAATTTCTGATTACTACTATTAAAGCACCATTGCAAGCTAAATGTTTTTAGGAAAATAACCCAACATTGAGTCAGTTGGAAACTCTTCAGATCTCTGTTTCTGTGCATGTTCTCCCAGGGCTCGAATTGAGTCAAGTCTTATGGGAAGTCCCCAGTTGTTTTATAATTCATATATTGTATACTAAAATAATCTTGTCCATTCTATTTTTTACTTGTCATGGGGAGTCCCGGATCCCCCAGGAATGATGTTCCGTCCAGGACTCCAGGATGCCCATTTGTTGTAATAATCACATACATGGAGCCTCACAAATAGGAAGACTGTTGTCATGGAGAATATTGTCCTAATATGAAGACACTGTCTGCACATACAGAAACAGTTATGGTTGTAAATGTAGAACATAAGCGTAGAACTGAGCTGGAGCATACAATTTGAGAAAGTGATTTTAACTTCCTACACCCTTATGTTTCTCTGAGGTTCTATATTCACTATGAGACAAGGAAAAAACAGCTAAAGACTGGCTTAAATATAAAGTAATAGTCAAATGTTTATATAAACACTTTTTTTTTTTTTTTTTCTACAGTATAACTTACAATATTATAAAACAGTTGTGGGCCATGCATTTCTCACCTAGGCTTTCAGTGGTTTACCTGAATCAATCCACCTTTTAATAGCATCATTATGATACCATGCTATAGAAATGATCAATATTATGCAGAATGCAGTATGACAGAGCACTGCATAAAAACAGGTATCTTGTGCAGTGGGATTAAATGGCATTACTAAAGCAAAAAACTAACAAGTATCCTTTTTCACATGTAAGTTTCAAGTTTTATTTGTCATATGCATATACAGTTTGTACAATGAAATTCGTAATTGCGGCTCCAGGCAAACTACAGCAATATTGAATACTAAACATGAAAAAAAAAAGAAGAAAAATTAGAAAAAATGAGGCATAAGAAAGTTATAATTATTTACAAGTGTGTGCAGAAGTGCCTGTATATATATATATATATATATATATATATATATATATATATATATATATACATATACATATATATATATACAGTGAGGAATATAAGTATTTGAACACCCTGCTATTTTGCAAGTTCTTCCACTTGGAAATCATGGAGGGGTCTAAAATTGTCATCGTAGGTGCATGTCCACTGTGAGAGACATAATCAAAAAAAAAAATCCAGAAATCACAATGTATGATTTTTTAACTATTTATTTGTATGATACAGCTGCAAATAAGTATTTGAACACCTGAGAAAGTCAAGGTTAATATTTGGTACAGTAGCCTTTGTTTACAATTACAGAGGTCAAACATTTCCTGTAGTTTTTCACCAGGTTTGCACACACTGCAGGAGGGATTTTGGCCCACTCCTCCACACAGATCTTCTCTAGATCAGTCAGGTTTCTGGCCTGTCGCTGAGAAACACGGAGTTTGAGCTCCCTCCAAAGATTCTCTACTGGGTTTAGGTCTGGAGATTGGCTAGGCCACGCCAGAACCTTGATATGCTTCTTACAGAGCCACTCCTTGGTTATCCTGGATGTGTGCTTCGGGTCATTGTCATGTTGGAAGACCCAGCCTCGACCCATCTTCAATGCTCTAACTGAGGGAAGTAGGTTGTTCCCCAAAATCTTGCAATACATGGCCCCGGTCATCCCCCCTTAATACAGTGCAGTCGCCCTGTCCCATGTGCAGAAAAACACCCCCAAAGCATGATGCTACCACCCCCATGTTTCACAGTAGGGATGGTGTTCTTGGGATGGTACTCATCATTCTTCTTCCTCCAAACACGTTTAGTGGAATTATGACCCAAAAGTTCTATTTTGGTCTCATCTGACCACATGACTTTCTCCCATGACTCCTCTGGATCATCCAAATGGTCATTGGCAAATTTACAACGTGCCTGGACATGTGCTGGTTTAAGCAGGGGAACCTTCCGTGCCATGCATGATTTTAAAGCATGACGTCTTACTGTATTACCAACAGTAACCTTGGAAACGGTGGTCCCAGCTCTTTTCAGGTCATTGACCAGCTCCTCCCGTGTAGTCCTGGGCTGATTTCTCACCTTCCTTAGGATCATTGAGACCCCACGAGGTGAGATCTTGCATGGAGCCCCAGTCTGAGGGAGATTGACAGTCATGTTTAGCTTCTTCCATTTTCTAATGATTGCTCCAACAGTGGATCTTTTTTCACCAAGCTGCTTGGCAATTTCCCCGTAGCCCTTTCCAGCCTTGTGGAGGTGTACAATTTTGTCTCTAGGGTCTTTGGACAGCTCTTTGGTCTTGGCCATGTTAGTAGTTGGATTCTTACTGATTGTATGGGGTGGACAGGTGTCTTTATGCAGCTAACGACCTCAAACAGGTGCATCTAATTTAGGATAATAAATGTAGTGGAGGTGGACATTTTAAAGGCAGACTAACAGGTCTTTGAGGGTCAGAATTCTAGCTGATAGACAAGTGTTCAAATACTTATTTGCAGCTGTATCATAAAAAAAATAAATAGTTTAAAAATCATGTATTGTGATTTCTGGATTTATTTTTTTAGATTATGTCTCTCACAGTGGACATGCACCTACGATGACAATTTCAGACCCCTCCATGATTTCTAAGTGGGAGAACTTGCAAAATAGCATGGTGTTCAAATACTTATTTTCCTCACTGTATATATATATATATATATATATATATATATATATATATATATATATATATATATATATATATATATATATATATATATACTCAACAACTGTTTTGAACTGTTTTGGCTGACATTTCCAGACAATGTCCAGGTTTTCTTAGGAAGTCCATCTTGTAAATGTCCTTGTAAGTGTATCTGCAATCAAATACATTTCTTCTTCTCTTCACACAAATATATTCGAGCTTGTGTAGTTTACTACAGATGCAGTTTGCAAGCTCTGAGCAGTGTGCTCTCTGACCATCCAATCAAAGGACATGAAAATGCTGACTTGATTGTACACCTACTAGATGGCCCCAGTGTCACCAACCTGAAATCTAATTGAGCAGTCTTCCCTCACCACATCCATAAACCTTCTCTCTGGTCTTCCTCTTTTCCTCTTCCCTGGTGGCTCCATCCTCAGCATCCTTCTTCTGATATACCTCATGTCCCTCCTCTGCACATGTCTAAACCATCTCAATCTCGCCTCCCTCACCTTGTCTCCAAAACGTCCTACATGTGCTGTCTTTCTAATAAACTTATTTATAATCCTGTCCATCCTCGTCACTCCCAATGAAAACCTCAACATCTTCAGCTCTGCTACCTCCTGCTCCACCTCTTGTCTTTTAGTGAATGCCACTGTCTCTAAACCATACAACATCACAGGTTTCACCACAGTCCTATAAACTTTCCCTTTCACTCTTGCAGATACTCTTCTATCACAAATCACTCCTGCCACTCTTCTCCACCCACTCCACCCTGCCTGCACTCTTTACTTTACTTCTCTAACACACTCTCCATTACTTTGCACTGTTGATCCCATACCTTTCTATCCCTTATCACTTCTGCAGTAGTTGCCCAATCATCTAGCACCTCTTCACCACCACTGAGCCCCTGTCTGACCTCTTCCCGGAACCTCACACTACACTCTTCCTCCTTCAGTTTCCACCACCTATTTTTTAAGTTCTTACTCTCCTCCTCTTATTTTTCACCTCCAAAGCCATCCTACAGACCACCATCTGACCTCGGCCTCGACCAATCCGGTATGAAATTCTGATTCGTGATCTGCATATTTGATTTGGCACATGTTTTACGCTGTATGCCCTACCTAACACAACTCTCCCCATTTATCCGGCACTAAGAGTGCACTGGCTTGTGCAACCCTAATGGCTGGGTTTATATATATATATATATATATATATATATATATATATATATATATATATATATATATATATATATTTATATATATATATATATATATATATATACACACATCATTCATTTTCTCCCGCTTATCCGTAATTCGGGTCGCGGGGGCAGCAGTCTAAGCAGGCCCCCGCCTTCGACTGCTGCCCAATCCTCACAGCACCGTCCCTTACGGTCCCTCCTGCAGGTGGTGAGCCCACGGGAAGGCAGCCCCACGTCACTCCGACGTCACGGACCTTGATATTTCCCTCGTAAGGGACCCCCGGAGTATAGAGGGTTAAGGGCCTTGCTCAAGGGCCCAAGAGTGGCAGCTTGGCGATACCGGGGCTTGAACCCCAGACCCAGACGATCGGCAACCCAGCGACCGCTGGAGCCACCACCCCCCCCTTAATATTCTGTTTATAACATATCTTTTCATTTAATGTTCTATCTTCTGAAAAGTTAATTGTTTATGTCCATGTTCATCATTTATACAAATAATCCCCCCCTCCAAAACTATGCAAAACTAATGGCCGGGTTAGTAAACATAAAATAGTGTCGAAATATAAAATATAAATAGCACAGATTGTGACTACACCTAGATTTGTGTTCCACTGCGAGTTCAATAAGTCCACTGTAATGACGCTATTATGAAGCACGCATCCCTTCCAGCAGGGGGCGCTCGCGCGTTTGCTCTACTTCTCCGGAAGAAAATCGCTCTCTCGCTCTTCTACTTCCTTTTCCCCCTCACCGGAGTTTAGGTAGGAGAGCTCTCTGTGTTTCTCTCTGTGGAATCTTGATTTAATCTCGGTTTAATTTTGTCCATCCACTTTTAAATTCGTCTAATAAACATCAGCGTGATGTTTATGGCCCTGTTTATGCCGCGTTATGGTTGAAAAGTGCTGATTTTGTAGGTGAAATTTGGCGTAAAACGTTCATGGCTTCTCCGTAGTCTTGTTTAGGCCTTGGCTGAGTGTGTGTGTGTGTGTTTCACCGGCAGACACCAGTACTAATGTTTAGACCTGATTTAAGAAATTAGACCAACATGATATGAATTGTATAGCTGTTAAAAGTTAGGATTGTGTTTTTACAAAAAAGAAACTGATGCTAATCAGGGCCCTGAGCTGTTCTTACACTCATTACATTTATAACTATTTATGTAGTGTCGGATATTTATACACGCATTATACTAGTGTGCTGTTAGTTACAAGTACAGGGCTTTTCTGACTGCTTGTGCAGAATTGCATTTTCCCCCCAACCATACAAATGTTTCTAACAAACCAATCAGACAGGTGAATTGCACACGTGGTGTGTGTGTGTGTGTGTGTTTGAAAGTGAGAAACAGTAATGTGTGTGCGAATCAGAATTCTGAGTGTGTTTGTGTGTGAGGGAAGACAGAAGTGTGATAGTGAGTTTTCCCTGGTACTACATGTATGTATGTATGTGTGTGAGAATCAGAATACTGACAGTGTGTGTGTGCGCAGGAGGCACTATGGGCCGAGTGATCAGGGCACAGAGGAAAGGTGCGGGCTCAGTGTTTAAAGCCCACATCAAGCACAGGAAAGGTGCAGCTAAACTCCGACACATCGACTTTGCAGAGCGTCATGGCTACATCAAGGGAATCGTAAAGGTGAGGCTTTTATTCCAAACAACGTTGACTACTTTAAGGAAACGAGAAGGTGGGGGGTCAAAGATTTAAAGTACGGTTCCATCTCTTTCAGGACATCATCCATGACCCTGGCCGTGGAGCTCCTCTCGCTAAGGTGGTCTTCCGCGACCCGTACAGGTTCAAGAAAAGGACCGAGCTGTTTATCGCAGCTGAGGGCATCCACACCGGCCAGTTCATCTTCTGTGGCAAGAAAGGTAAGAGTGGTCCCGTTTTGTTTGTTGGTTTAACGTTTTGCTCTACTGTGCTCGAAATCTCATAGTTCCTTTTGTCTTTTAGCCCAGTTGAACATTGGCAATGTGTTGCCTGTTGGTGTCATGCCTGAGGGTACCATCATCTGCTCTCTGGAGGAGAAGCCTGGGGATCGTGGAAAGCTGGCTCGTGCATCTGGAAACTATGCCACAGTGATCTCCCACAACCCTGAGACCAAAAAATCCAGAGTCAAACTCCCCTCTGGAGCTAAGAAGGTCATTTCCTCCACTAACAGAGCTGTTGTTGGTATGTAGAACTTAAGTGCTGGCTTTAAATATAATGTCTGGTTTAAATCTGAAAATAGACAAAGAATTTTGCAAAGACTGTTTTAGATAGTTGGAATTTTGAATTGAGAACATTATAAAATGATCTGTAGTAACTAAAGTAGATTTAAATTATAGTGAAGGTCATGAGGTAAAGACGATTTTTAAAAATGCCATTAGTTTACATAAGCCTTTTCTCCTTACCATAGTGAGCTCCTAATTTTTAAACCAAGAAGGAAAAACTGATGTTTGCAACACAACAGTAAAGTCATTTCCCTGCGTATCCCAGTAATGTGGAAGCTGAGGTCAGAGCTCAGGCCTGATACAGCCCCCCTGGAGCACAGAGGGTTAAAGGCTTGGCTCAAGAGTGGCAGATTGGCGATTCCTGGGACTTGAACCCCTGACCTTCTGATCAATAACCCAGAGACATAGAACATGTGCAATGATGTTCCTTGTTCAAAAATTGTCTTCTGTATGCACTTTTCTTTAAACGTGTGTTTACTCTAAAAGGTGTTGTTGCTGGTGGTGGTCGTATTGACAAACCCATCCTGAAGGCAGGACGTGCTTACCACAAATATAAGGTCAAGAGGAACTGCTGGCCTCGTGTGCGTGGTGTGGCTATGAACGTAAGTACCGGAGAGTTTTTACTTTGTGTATTAAAGAATTCATTACGTCTTGACGTGGTCTCAATAGGAGATTCAGTGTTGTGTACTAAATTTGAGATGACAATTTTGATAAAAAATGAAGTCTGTTAAAGGTACAGTTGTGCTTCTACTGACATCCCTGAATTGTTTTCAGCCTGTTGAGCATCCCTTCGGAGGTGGTAACCATCAGCATATTGGCAAACCCTCAACCATCAGGAGGGACGCGCCTGCTGGACGCAAGGTCGGTCTCATCGCTGCCCGTCGTACAGGCAGACTGCGTGGAACAAAGACCGTCCAGGAGAAAGAAAACTAAACTCTATCTTGATAATAAAATGTCCAACCAAGTCAGCTTGTCACTTTTTTTTTTTTTTTTTTTCCCCCCCCCCCCCCCTTCTGGGTTGTTGACCATGGAAGTGTTTCCCAGAATCAAGTGTTCTGCAGTTTGTGAAGGATATTAATTATTTAGCCATTAAACTTTGTTTTGGGGAACTATGAATGAAGATAAAGCCAGGAGGAGATGTAATGCAACAAATACACTTTCAAGATTTTAGTTTTTCTTTATTCTTGAAGGGCGCAATGTCTAATAGTTCTGTGCACAAAAAAAAAAAAAACCTCACAAAGTGAAAGTTAACATTGCGACTGTGGCTCCAGAATTCAATGTCACTATGGTCAAAACAAGTGTCAGCAAAAAAAAAAAAGGGCAAAGAACTCTGTACAGTCAGTATTTTAAATTTAAAAAGAACACAAGGACAAAATGTTCCTCTTAAATCAAATTCTATTTCTTCCGTTTCAGTGAAATACAACAAAATAAATTCTATAAAATAAAACAGCAAAATATTTAAATATAATATGGTGGGCAGAAGTTTCAAGCAGGAGTATTTGGTTTTTATTTTATTTTTATAATCCAAAATGCTTTCAAGTTACCAATTAAATACAATATTTACTGGTGTTTACCCTTATTCCTAAATATTACCTTAACTAGTTTAAGTTGCCATGTAACTAACCAGCAGTTCTCTTAAAGTATAACCCTGCTTCTGTCCATTCTGCTCCAATAGAGTCCCCAAGCAGAATCCATGTTCAAGTAGAATAAGCAAGTGAACAGACAGCACACCTGAAGGCTGTCAACTTTAGTGGCCAATGTTAATTTTTTTTTTCTGTCTGTCTAATACAAGGTTCAACCATGGAGAGACAAACAAGCAAACCGAGTATAGTCCACTAATGCTCCAGGCATCCTGGCATAGCAAACTTGCATATACATTCTCTCTTTCTAAAATTCCTATAATTCAAACTAAACATTTATTCCCACCAAAGAACTGAGTGCCAAATGTCAGGTTAGAGGATACATATGTGCAATTCAGAAGCCACTTGATTCTTACACTGATTTAAAAAAAATGTAGACGTGATTTGCTTCGGGGAGGGAGGGGGAACGGCTCGTCAAAATAGCTGTCAATTAGAAACTACGGCGGTTAGGATCACAGAACTTCCCTTTGGCTACACTAGTTTGGTGTGAAGCCATGCTAAAAACGTTACAGCATATCAACTAGAGCTTTCAAATGATTCAATTAATACCAAAACAGAGGAAAGGCAATGAAAGTTCCCAGAACAATGTCGTATCACCTCTTATTTCAACCTAGCATCAGCCAATCATTCCATCATGCGTACAGTACTGCCATCTCTTAACTCCAGAGGTGGGACAGATTAACCGAGATTGGACAGGAATAAAATAATGTAGAGCTGAATGACCGAAAGGGCCATAAGGCAGATCAAACTGCACAACTGAGCACAGGTGATTAAACAGGGCATTTTTTTTTCTTTTACTTTTTTTTTTTTTTTTCTTTTTTAATTTTTAAAGTTGTAAAGTTTTGTAAATCTGCGAGTCTCCAACCAGCATGTGGTGCTGATGGATTTAAACAGTCAAAACTATTAGAATATGTACACCACTGTCACATGAGACAAGTGCATCAGGCCTGGCTTGTTACGCCACCATACACCATCCACTGCAGGCAGGTTGTTATACTGCAGGGCAGACAGTGATACTCCAGCCCAGGGTGAGGAGGACAGGGAGAAGAATTTTCTGGAGACACAGTTTGTGGAGTGACGCTGCATGGTGGGGCCTGGGGCCTCGCTCTTTGCTCGAACGTCTTGCGCTCAGATGGAGGACAGGATGGAACAGTGGTGCTACTCTTTCGTCTGGGCAGGTGGCACCTCTTCTGGGGGCTCCCAGTTCTCTTGTGCTCGTGGACCTGGACGTTGAGGATTGTTCATATGCTGTGCTGCCGGGCCAGTATACGGCTGACCGTGGGGAAGGTTGTTTTGCTGAAATTGGTAAAGCCCATCTTTAGTGTTGTATTAATTCAATAGAATATATTTTTTAACTTTGAAATGGGGGATAAACTAATAATCTTTTGGTCATTACCTGTTGAAACTGTGTCCCTGGAGAGTGGGGGTACAGAGTCGTGTCTTCCGGTGGAGAGGAGTCCTGGTCATCAGGGGCCTCTTGCTCATCCTGCTCCTAAAAATATTATGCACTCATTAATCCATAAAGCTCGAATACAAAACAAACATTCAAACACCAATCTGTTATCTAGAAAATAAACAAGTGTGTGATAATGGTGACCAATGTTTTAGAAAAGCCTTGATTAAAAAAGGCTTCATTCCAAAGTCTAAGAGACGAAAAAGTGCTGGCAAAGCACTTGTATTGAAATGTACATGAGGGATAAGTTTAACTAGCCTTAGCCTACAAGAGGAAAACTACAGATAATCAGGATAATATACAGTGGTTCCCCCGGTTATCGAACGGCTCGGCTATCGAACATTCCGGTTAGCGAACGGTTTTCCGAACGAAATTTGGGCCTGGTGAACGAACAAAGTTCCAGTTACCGAACGCCACCCACGCTGCCCAACCCAGCGCGAGGGAAAGAAACTGCTTCCGCTTCAACCATCGCTGAGTAAGCATCTATCGCAACTTCTGTTTGTGAACAATATTAGTGATATTTAGCGGTAAGTACAGTAATCATTTTGTTTCTTACAAAAAGAAACAAAAAAAGTTGTTGTAAAGTTGTTAATTTATACTTTTACCGAGCCAACACAAAATACCCGCAGAGATCGGGATAATCGGGATAATCGGGCAAAAGGCAGTCCATAAATAATATCCATGGTGCTTTACGGAGGAAGCCCAATTGTGATGAGCAATGTGGGCGGGGCACGCATGAGCGAAGGAACAGGGAATTCCCTGAAGCACCGTGGTATGACAGCCACATAAGGGGGCGTAGCAGGGGGATTCCTGACTGTATTAATACGGCTAAAAACAGGTGAAAATGGTTAATTATTGGGTATTGGTGGAGTTTGGGAACGGATTCATTGTTTTTTCATTATTTCCGGTTTTCGAACATTTCGGATTTCGAACGGTTTTAAGGGATGAATTAAGTTCGATAACCGGGGGACCACTGTATAATTAAAACCTGGTGGCAAAAAAAAAAAAATAAAAAACAAAAAATTATATATATATATATATATATATATATATATATATATATATATATATATATATATATATATATATATATATATATACATATACATATACATATACACATACATAACATGCACAAAAACTGTTTCTACGAAGAACAATCACGCAACACAATTGTACATTAAATTACATACTACTAGATATACCCTGCCTGATCGAGAAAAAAAACCAAACAAAAAAAAACCTTACAATTGCATGCCAAACAGTTTCTTTTTGCACGCAGGTAAATCAAAACATTTTGTGTGTGATTCAAGCCAATCATTTGGTAAATGTATATTTTTAAGAGCATTCAAACACTTAATACATAACACTATAGCCAAGGCTTAGAGTTTTCGATCATGTTGTGCATGACAATGTGGGAAGAAAGTTTGAGTTCATAAACACTGATATCTGGACAGAAAGACAGGTCATGAACAGTGGCAATTGTTTGTAGTGGAGTGGGTGATGGATTTAGTTTCCCCATGCGCTGTGAACACCAATAGGTTACGCAGATGGCACCAGTGTTGCCAGGGCATACGAATCTTACAGTGTGTTGCTGCTGGCCTGTCACTTCCCCTGGCAAAAGCTGCTGTGGCGAGGACAGCTTCCGGCCTGCGTCCTCTTCAGACACCACCTCGTGCTTCGTTAAGTGACACTAGTTGAAACGGCAGTTAATAGTGTATTCGGTATACTGCACAAGTGTCAATCGATACTTTTAACATGATATAAGATGGAAATTATTTTAAGCTAAATCAAACAGGCCACAATTATTTTGCTAAGCAAATTAAAGACTTAATCATAAAACAGAAAATTGATTAAAAAAATATATAAAGGCTTAAATCCAACTTTTAAATAAATGCTGATAAAACAATTACATTCTTTCTGGAAAAAAAAAAAATTATATATATATATATATATATATATATATATATATATATATATATATATATATATATATATATATATATATATAAAAATAATTACAAAGTAAATGTTTCGAAAACTCAAAGCCCTATCTATAGTTTCATATAGTGATATATTGTGGTCTCTAAACCATGCTAAATATCACAGCTAAAGACAAACTGAACGTAATAAACAAATCCTGTGCTCTAAACAAGCAATTTTTTTTTTTTACAGTAGTTAACATGAAGTACACATTTGATGGTAGTATTTGTAAGAACTTGCATAGGGAGTGCACAATTTTTTCTCTCATACCTCCTCTGGGCACAGCTCACAAGCTTTGGCTAAAGTCATGCGGGCACTGTGAGAACGCTCCAGGAAGTAGCCGTTGGAGGTCTCGTTGCTCTGTACAGGTGGTGACCAGTTGTTATACGTGTACTGGGCATTGCCAGTATATGGCCTGCGCTCTAGCTCATCACCAAGCCACTCTACAGCCCATGTCCACTTTCTCTTCAGGTCTCCATTGCTCTGTAAACACATAGAAGCATATGCTAATTAGTAGTCATTAATACCTTTATTAATTAGTGATTCTAAATAAACCTGCACATGTTAAATCTGAAAGTTGACTTGGGTACCTGAAGAATCTGATAGGCAACTGAGCAATTAGTGAACAGAGCCACCATGCACTTGATGCACTGGTAAGCTCTTTTCTGATAGTGATTTTTCGAGCGCTGGATGGTGTCAAACAGGCCATCGCGGTCATCCGGGATCCCCTTGAGTACGTTGTGGATCCTGGAGGATCATAAAGGAAAAATGAATTATAGTGTTGTGTCACGTTGTAGTGGTTTGCATTCTGCTTACAGATATATCAGGCTGACCTGTGAGTCTGCCAAGAGTCTTCAACAAGCAAGATCTGGAGCAGCAAGTCCAGGTAAGGCCTTAGTTCATATGTGTAGGAGTAAGCAACCTATTAAAAGGGAAAAAATAAATTAATAAAATACTTAAACTAGATTACGGCTCAACAAATAAGAGCCCAATAAGCCCACTGCAAACAATAACGCAAGAAATTATTGTAGCCAAGAACCTGAGATTACAGTTTTACCCTAATCAGTTAAAAATGACTAAAACTACTCCAAAACTGGACCTTCCAAATATGCTGTTACTACAGAAAGAATAAATTATTTAAACAAGTGCATTCATATAACATTTTTGTACAGAACTACTGTCCATGTCAGATATAAAAATAAAAAAAATCAATGAAATCAAGATGCTGAAATTCCATCTAATTGATTAGAATCAAGCATTCAACAGCATTGTGGTGTAAAAAAAAAAAGAAAAAAGAATGAGCCGAAAGTCTTACAATGTCCATATCTACAGTATGTTCTTTACCTGCCATAGCAGTTCACTGAGCACAGTGGAGGAGAACTGTGGGTTCTCCCAGCAGCAGAAGCGCAACAGTTTAATGGTCTCCTCAGAGTTACTGCAATCCTCAATTATCTTCTTTACATAACTGGTGCGCACAAACAGGATCTCAGCCACCAGCTGATGCAGAGGCATGATGGGCTGAGTTAAGCTGGGATCACCATATGGGTTGGCAAGAGGAGGGTTACCTATACAAGATGAAGATCACAAAAATGAGTTTTTGTTCTGCTACGGTATGATAATTAATTGTAACTGCATTTGCCCTCAGCTCCTGGTAAAAAGCCAACGAGGCTTATAGACCATGGAGATGGCTGCTTTGTCAGTCACATGACACTGAGCAAGGATGTGAATCATCATCAGGCAACAGCTACAGAAACCGAGATAGCATATAAAATTAAAAATAGCATATAAAATACTTGGAGAATTGGTACAAAACCTACCATTGATTGAGGACTGCATACGGGATGTTACATCGCAGCAACGCACCAACTGCGACACCACCGTGTACAGTTTCCCCAGCTCTGCATACTGGTACTTGATAGGTGGGCCGGGGCCCTCATCCAGAGCCACCAGCATGAACGTGGCTGGCACACCAAGCTTTAATAGCTGTGTCTTCTCTGCCAAACCTGCAACAAAGACCAGAGGTTCTTGACCTAGAACCGAAAACATGAAATGATTCAATTCTACACAATCCTTCCCACTGAGATCTGCCCCTTTACCTCTGGTACTCAGTCTTTCTAACAAGAGTAGCCATGTTGGATTTTTTTACTTTAAAGAAATTTTAGAACGGCTCTTTATTCCTTACCCAAGTTGGCATACATGACAAAGAGGTTGAAGTACTGCTGCAGGTGACGGCCATGCTCCGAAACTTCTCTCCGTAACAGGTTGAGCACAGCGCGTAACAAGTGGTCACTCAGGCTCAAATTATCACAGCCCTAGCACAAAGTTCAGATACATGATAAAAGATTAAACCCCATCCAAATACATTAGTAGCCACATTTCCTCTTCATCTAATGAGCGAACCTGACTGGATGGTCCTGGAGAGGCAACAGGTGATGGGTAGGGTCCATCTTGCAGAGAGAAATGTGCAATAAATACAATGAGCTTGGAGAAGGCCCCCCGCACCTCAGCACTAGGGCACTCGAGCAGGTACTCCGAGAAGCGGTTTGGGTTCGAAAATAGGGCGCTGTGTGCAAACCAACAGCGTACATTCTTGCTGTGTCGAAGGAGGATGCACAGGGCATCATACCTAAAAAAATTAGGTGTATGCAGTTTATTTTTTGAAAGGTAGTGTGGATTTTTCAACATTGTAATGATCTTTGCAACTTTAATTAATACTGTTGATCCTGTTTGTTTAAAGTACTAATAGACAATATTTAAAACACAAACAATATTCGAAAACGCGTACGTACCAATCACTGGCTGGGCCACGGACAGATTTCTTGGTATGAAATCCTGTGCTGAAGAGGAATCGAGCAGCAAGCTGAATGCTAATTTTAGACATTTCTTCTGCTTCAGGCAAAAGATGATCTTGTCCTAATTAAATAAAAATACGGGAAAGAAAATTAATGGCTAAGATGTTGATCACTAATACAAATTAATGACACTTTGTATCCATTAATAATTAGCAAAAAAAATAAATAAATACATTCTCAGTAAGACAGGGGCATTTTATATTCTAGACATTATATTAAACTTTTGGGGAGGGTTGCCAGGGATCATCAGAGTTTATTTGGCAACCCTGATTAAAAAAAATACATAAATCAGGATTATTAACATTAAACACATAAAACAAATCAAAGACAGAAAAATTTATTGGTTCATCAGTGGTAAGAGTCCAACCTAAATGTTGCCTTACTAAGCTCCATGGCAATGCTTTTATTTCTAGAGGATTTACATTACATGTTTCATGGTTGTGAACTGCAAATCAAAATATAAACTGGTGAATGTTACCTGGTGGTGGGTTCAGATAGACACTATTACAGGTTAGTAGTTTCTTGATGAACTGAAAGTACTCCAGGCTGTACTGCATGCGGCTGTGCATGAACTGCACGTTCTGCTTGCGTACACTGCACTCGATGGCCGGTGGCATCTTGATCTGGTGTGGCTTGCTGCTTAACGACAGCTCGGAGATGTATTTGATCAGCTCGCCGTCCTTGTCAAGAGAGTCCATACGCTCATAGAACAGGATGTAGGCATTCCACCAGCGCTTCTGCCTGCGGTAGGACATGCGCTTCATCATGTGGTCGAACACTTCACCCATGTACTCTCCCCCGAAGCACTGGTTCTTCATCTCCTCGTCATCATCCATCTTGCACTCTGTGACATCGCCGTCGTCAAACTTGTACCAGCGATTGGTTTCTCCCTCAGTGCCACTGCCATTCCTTTGTATGATGTAAGAGTAATAGTGCCCACCACTGGCCTGGCCCGAGTGAACCAGAACTCCGACGAGCCTGTAGCGTGAGCTGCATGGTGGCTCAGGCTCAGAGGGTTCATTCTGCTGGATGACCTGCATTATATAACCCACAGACAAACGTATGATGTTATAGGTGCTCTTAAAACCCTGTTAATCATGATAGCTTTCATTCACATGGTACCTGATTCTCAGGGTGGACATCAGAGCCTTCCAGCTTGGCTACACCAGCTACTGTATAGGGTTCCATGTCCAGCTCCCGGGGAAACTCAAAGTAATCATTAAATTTAATAGCACACTCTCGTTCCCAGTCATAATCAAATCTCTTCAATTGGATGGCCAGTACCGGAGGCAGTTTCTTAATGAGCAAACGTTTCACTGTGTCCACCTGTAAATTGCAAAGACACACTTAACTGATGCTCGGAGAGCTCTGAAATTAAACTTAAAATAAAAACAATGCTTACTTTCTTGTTGCATTTTTCACAGTGGTAGGCATTAGCACCCTCAAGTAAATCACCCTTCACATACTGCTCCATGGAATCAAGCAGATTCTGGTGGTTTCTAATATCTACATTCAGTGTTGTAAAGGATTCCTCACATTCATACCTAAAAGAAGAGACATGTGATGAATAAGAACATTCGAGTTTAACCAACCACATATTTTGTTTAAGCTACACATACCTATGAGGGCAACCCTGACAGATCTTCTGATCAGCAAAGGATCCTCCCAGCACTTTACTCAGCATGGCAGGATGGCCCAGTGCTTTTAAAGCCTCGTCTAAACTATCTACAAGCGAATTGAAAAACTCCAGGGCATCGTGTTGTTCTCTCAGATTTACTGGCTCACCCCACAACCTGCAGGGTTGCAGAATTATTAGATTAAGTACCATGCAGTCATCAGACGTGACTAGCTGTTTGGAATACCGTGCAGAGCTGCATGCAGACAGCAAACAGCAAGAACATTTACCTAAACTGTTTCCAAAAGCCCCTGGGAACATAGTACTGCAGTCTGGAAGAAGCAAGATGTCCAAAGATCACCTGCAGGTGGCGCAGAACCCCAATGTTATACTCCTTTCTGTCCTCTGCTTTACTAAGTGATGGCTTGTCATCAAACTGGTGGTGATAACTGAAGACCTCATCACGTGGATCGACATTGCTCTGCAAAATCATAAACTGTTAGTGACATCCCATAAACGCTCAGAAATACGTAGCCAATATTTAATAGAAGGAAGCAAGCTTTTGGACAGTGACAAACTCATACCAACCCCCTTTACATGAGCCTAACTATGACCTGGCCACTTAAGTGGGCTTTATAAATGGGGTTTCTTCAATTTGCCCTCAGCCTTTGGCAATGCCAACATGGCACAGACACCCAGAGATTGCCAATTAATCAGTTACAGAGCTCTGAGGAAAGATGATCCTCATCAATGAGCAACAATTTCACTGTAGTTATATTCATTTCTTAAAAATAAATAAATAAATAATAGAGTAAAAACAGCAACAGTGTAAACAACTTCCTTAAAATCTTGCTTTGAAATTCATGTTTTAGAAGGAAAATGACTAATGGAACTACTTTTATTTCGAATGTGGGGTTTAGGTATGTACATTTACACCACGGCATGTGCACTAAACCTAGAAAATGTCAAATGGTACCTCATTATCTTGCTTCTCATCCCCAGACATGTCATCGTCCACATCACTGCCCGTGCCCTCAATAGCCAAGATGCCATTTCTGATGGGTGGGATCATGTAAAGCTGTTGGATGACTGAGTTCATATAACAAGTGGCACCTGCATTCTTCAGCCCCACAAAGCCTTTAGTGGGTCTTGGGCCCACTGGTGGCAAGTACTCCCATTCTGCAAGTGCCTCCCCACCTTCAAGGGGACATTAAAAAATACACCATATAAACACAATGGTAAATTCCAGGGCTTCCACAGGTTTCACCAAGTCAAAATGTACGACTTTTTAAGACCCTTTTAAAGACCATTAAAAATTAAATGTAAGACCTAGATCACGGCATGTAAAAAAAAACTGAATTTAGGGCTTGGTTAAGGCCAGTTACTAACAGCGGATTTGTGTGTTTTTTTTTAAGCCAAGTATTGCTAAACTTACACTTTCCCATAGCTGAGAAATGAAATCTGTTCTACATCTGTGGAACAATCAAAGAGATTCAGGCCAATAACAGAATGCTGTTTGGCTGTTGCATGTTGGTCTCATTTGTAGCCATTATATAATAATTATATTTGGATAAGAGAAAGAAAGAACACCACCACAAACACCAACAACAAAATCATTCTAAAGTGTTGCGGGAGCATTTAAATGAGCATTACATGGACATCGGAAAATTAAGACCCGTTTAAAATTATACCTAAAACAGCGAATTTAAGACTTTAAATTTAGATTTTACCAGATGGTAACCCTGAAATAATACAGTGACTCACAGTTTCTTATATCAAACCAGCAAACATGCTAAACTAGTTTAGTTTTAAACAAGTGCATTTCCACAGTTTAGCCATTATAGTTAAAACAGCTTTAACCAACATAGGAAATAATCCATACCCGAGTAGTACATGTCAGTTAGGATGTCAACAATCTGTCTGAGATTGCGGACACATCCAACAGCAAGTGCGACCAAGAGTTCAAAGCCAGCTGTTATGGTGGCAGGAGTGCTACAAACAGGTATAGCCTGCTCAGGGGGGAACTCTCCAGTCTTCATGTACTGCAAGTACACATTAGACGCTGGGAAGATGAAGTCATCAATAAGCTCCTAAGGGAGGAAAAGAAAATCCAGAACTGATATCACACACTGACGCCACTTTCCTGTGCAGCTACAGTCATGCACAAACTCCTACCTCACAACTCAATCACATTGCAAAGTAGATCATATAAACTAGGACTAAATAAATTACCTTGATGAGGTTAGCTCCTCCCTTTTCACAACCTATATAGTACTTCTTTTCTGCTGTCTGGAATGCCAGTAGCTCCTTTGTGACACCAATATGTCCTTCCAATATGGTCTCTTCCACACCAGTCTCTCCAGTTCTCCTAACTTCATCCTAAAAAAACAAAAAAAAGAAATATGTTTGCAAGTTATACTAGAATTTCTGGGGAAAACATAATGCCAACTAAATGAAAAACTCCTGGAGTTAGGCATACCTTGATCCTTTTTAACCAATCAATCTCATTATTGAGAAGAACCTCTGCATTAGGGAGATTGATGTTGCTATTATATGCGTAGTTGAGCAAGTGCCTTAAGAGGGTAAAGTAATCGCCAGCGTGCTTGGCTCGTTCTTTTGCAGTGCTCTAGAACATACAAAAACATGAATCAGATAAATTATGCGTATCAGTCGGGTAACTTTCCTCAAGTTATTTATTCTTCCTAGTAGTTAAAAGCACACAACACTTACACCTAAAACAGTGAAGAGAAGAGTAATAAAGAACAGAAGAGGCCTGTGACCCATGCAACACCTAGTGGCCATTAGGAAGAACTGTTCTTGGGCCATTTGGCGAACCAACCTGGAAACAAAATGGAAAAAGAAAAAAAAAAAACGGCCCCATAATTTAGCATAATGTAGCATATGATAATAATAATCTACATAAAAAGATCGGTAAGTTTGCTAAGTGAATAGTTGCTACTAACTTGCTCTGACAGTGCAACAGTAAATCAATGATGAAGGTCTGCCAGGCCTTCTCTTTGCTAAGTGCATCTAGTGCAGTCGGAATAAGGGCAAAACACAAGGTCATGACCTCCAAGGCCTCACAGCACACCTGCTCATCCTCTGCATCTGGCTCATTCCCTGCATTAGTCTTAAAAAAAACAAAAAACAAACATACATACATTGTAGTACAACAGTCATATAGGTCATTAAAAATATATGAATTAAATATGAAAATCCCCAAAACAACATAATATACCAAACATTAATATGAGGCACCTTCTCATAGATATTGCTGACTTCCTCAATGGAACTGAAAACAAGTTGA
Source organism: Silurus aristotelis (assembly GCF_946808225.1). Classification (NCBI taxonomy): domain Eukaryota; kingdom Metazoa; phylum Chordata; class Actinopteri; order Siluriformes; family Siluridae; genus Silurus; species Silurus aristotelis. The sequence goes on along the minus strand of NC_139576.1, from coordinate 17,528,224 downwards.
ATTGAACCACAACCAGAGGCCCAGACAATCTTTTGAACTGCTCTGATCACACTGATGTCTGGGATATACTTAGAGGCCTGGAAAAAATTCTGCATGAGAAAGAAAATATACAAGAGAAAATATTTCTATACACAAAAAAATATATAATTTATGCATCAGGTGAGCCTAAAAACAACTTTCAGTCTTTGTAATAAATAAATAAAAAATAAATAAATAAATAAATAGAAGAAAAAAAAGAAGAAGTGTTTAGTACTTAGAGGTGCTTTGAAGCATTTCAAGTATACCTCATCGGAGATCTGCTGAGCTAGACGGATGGCCACGTTGCGCAGCATGCACTCAGCCGAGGGGTTTGGGATGTTTTGCAGGGCACTCTGGAGCACAAGCGCCTGGTCATGAGTGGCCTGGTTGATCTGCAGAGAGACACATTCTTGGGTTTAATAGATAGTCAATGGTTAATAAATTCATACACAAATGCAGGCTCAGATTCAGACTAAAAATCTAATCACTAAAACTATTTGAGATTAGATTTAATCACAAATATTACTAAAAAATAATAGAAATTATTATATTCTGGGAACTGTAATTCCCAAGATTATTTCTTACAAGAAGAGCATCCAATTTCAGACCCAATCCACTCAGACTGAAGGATGACTTGCACTTTTTTTTTTTTTTGAAGTACAGAGCAAATCGTTATGAAGGGCAGGCATGGGCCTGTAATTGAAGTACTCAAACTCTCAAGACACCATATACTCTTGACATTTGCTGCGCCTGAGACAGAGCGAGCCACTATGGTCTAAATGTGATGGAAAGCGTTAGGTAGGGGACCCATAGGCAAATTGTACCGAAAGGTCACATTTGCAGACTCTGTAGTGATAAGTAATGGTTCTACATATTCTCTTCTTTTAACCTTCGATTCAAAAGTGATTGTTGAAAGAGAAATAGAAACAATTGTAGCAATAGCTTATTTGAAAATCAATACATCGATTAATTCTAAAGAAAACTATATAAATCTGCAAGGGAAAAACTTACAGGTGACACAGGGATGTTCCCCTCTGCCACAGGCTGGCAGGCTTCAGCGACAGCTTTCACGTGACCAAAGCCCACCGCTGTAAGCAGGAGCTTGGCTATTTTTAGTGCATTGAGATAGGCTCCTCGGCGCGTCTCCATGTCAGCATTTGGAAGGAAATTATTTCGGGTCAGCATGCTTAACACTAAAGGTAGGCCGCCGCTCCTCAAGAAGTTGTACTGGAAGTCACTAGCATCCTCTCCAAGTGTGCCACTAGCTGGCATAAGTAAGGCATAAACCACCTAGGGGCAGAGAGAATTATATCATGAATTCAAACATAGTGTAAAACTATCCTAGGGGTGATTTACCACCAATTAGTCCCCCCCCACCCCCAACACATAGTGACAGGATGATTAGAATAAGAGAAATAGACAAACCTCTATCAAGTAAAGGACTTGTGAAGGTGATGGACCAAAGAATCGAGAATCAAGAGTGGGACTAAGGCTGCTTTCTCCAAGTTTGGCATGATCCAAGCAAATGGCTCGCAGGTTTTCCACTGTAGTGTTGTCTGGTAAAGAACGTAAATAAGGCATGAATTGAGCAATCCAACAACTGTCTATAGCAATCAAAAGCACAGTCAAAAGAGACCAGTTTAAGCACCTGGTGGCATGAGCTTCATAAGAACCCGAGCTCCATCTCGCAGAAGAGGCATGTTTAGATTGCAGCCCAGGTCAGCAACTTGCCACAAGAAAGAGATGTAGCGCAAGTGCAGGGACATTATCTACAAAACAGTGCATATGGTATTTAATAACATTAATACAACACCAATCAAAATCTGCTACAAATCTGCACAGTTTTGTAAACTGTGGGTAAGAATATTTCTGTAAACCATTATAGATCTATAATAAGACAGGAAAACGTACGTGTTAAGACTAATAAGAGAAAGGAGAAAATACAGTCCTTACCACTCCAGGAAGACAACTCTCAACTTCAGGGTTTGGTCCATCACTATAGTGGTTGCCATGGTTCCCAGGAGAGCCGGTGGAAGAGTCAGAGGAACTGTCTGGGCTTGAAGGCATATTGGCACTGACTTGCGTGAGCTTGGCTGTGATAAGCTGAGGAGCACACCAGAACAATCATCTTTAGCTCCGAGCCGGTTTGCTTTAATGTAATAGAACAAACGGTACATACTGCATTCAGAGGAAGGGGGAAAAAGACAGGTGTAACATCCTTACAGTTTTGTCTTTGAGATTGAGCTGCCCAATCAATTTCCTGTCATCAGCAGGATCGATGATGTCCCCACCAATAAAGAGCTCGATCTTGGTGTGTGCGCTGTTCGCCTTTATTCGATTGAGAATGCAGCGTCTCACGGAACCGATGGTGTCGTTGGTGTGGGACCAGATGTCCAGATCATCCACCTGTCGACCTTGGTTTGGAAAGCGCACAATGAGGGTGATGTGCTTCCCACGAAATGCTCTGCAGTAAAGAAAACAAGCAAGAAAGAAAAGGTAAGAGTTCATGATACTGGGTTTAAACACAGATACGCAAGTCTTTTTGCTAAAGGCTTATGTAAGAGACCTGGACATTGGCAAGATGGTCCTTTCCTCATGGTAGTCACTGTCACATTCTGTAATGTACTCCCTGAGCACAGTGAGAACGCGCACCATGCGGATGGCCTCCTGTCTGGCACAGTTAATGCTGTCCTTATCCCCATCCAGAACACAAAGCGTATCATAGGAGGCTTTGAGCCGGTCAAAGCAAGACTGAATAAAGTCTTCATGGATCTCCACCTGCAAACCAATTAAAAAAAATATGTCCAAAACAGCAGACATTCCTATACAGCGTGTCACTGGGAAATGTCTTACCTGAGTGGCCTGCAATTTTGGTCCAAGGTTTGTATAAATCTCTTTAAGCAAATCAATTGCTCGGTTAGCAATGTCATCACTTCCTTGAATCACGACCTAAGGGGGTGGGATTGGATGAGACAGATTGAGAACATTCCTATTCTGTCCTAGGAAATTTAAATGCATGGATATCAAAGCTCTAAACCAGTACACAATAGAGACATAAGCAATACAACATGACTTTCAATCAATTATAAAAAAAGGCTTTAAGAAATTCTCACATTTAAATAGTGTCTATTGGTATTACATGCTCATTAAATGAAAAAACAGTGGATCACTGATTAGAATTCACATTTCAAGGCCAGCATCAGCTTGGTCCTTCATTTTGAAAAGATTCAATTATATGCTAATAAATATTTAGACAGCAGTGTAGTAAGAATCTATACTGATAAGTTTGTAAAAATTTTTAAACCAAGAGCACATTTCTCTCTACAGACCTAAATGACCTAATAGATATCCAGAGATTAGAAAAGTAAATTCAAGCCTTCAATAAAGAAAAAAACCCCAAAAAAACAAAGACTGGCCTAAATGAAATAGCCCAGCAAACAGTCTTATTTTTATACTGCGATATGAGAAATGTGATTTGACACACACACTATGCTATGTTTTGCTTAAATCCAGAAACAAAGGAGCTTCATATAGAAGCCTCACATTAACTCCTCTATTATGCCAAAATAACTGGGTCACAGCCACCCCAAAAACCATGTTTTACATTTAGGATATAGAAATTCAGTTGCCAGGGTAACGCATGTGATTATTTTCAGTGGATGATGCTCAAGCTTATGTGACTTGCCATTCGGGAATTTGGATTTCAACTCGATAAGAAGGAATGAGATGCATTATTTTGAAGTCCTTAAACACTTCATAACAAATACTCACATTATACATAAAAGATTCTGTGAACAAATAAATATTGTAGACCGAATTTGTAAAGCAAGCCACTCCTACAGCAAGCTATAAAACACCACATTAATGCAATCGTGAATGAATATAAAACGCTTCCTGTACCACTTATTGGCGATACGTAAAACTACAAAGAACCATTTTGGGTGAAACACATACCCTCCATAGGTAATCCAGTCCGATCAATTCCAGGTCATCCATCATATAGACTCGGCGCTTGGCCACCAGCTTGCCCTCTCTGCAGTTCACTGCTTTGAAGAAGCGCTCGAAGCATTTCATGCCGTTTTCGGTCAGAAGAGAGGGATCCAGCTGGAGCACGTTGTTCTCAAAAAAGTCCTTGTTGATGTCAGGGTCAAGGTCCGGCTCGTCCCCCATCAGTTTGGAGTACCATTTAAAGCAGGCTTCACGATCACACAGGAACACCGCATTCTCTGCCAGGCATTTCCAGATCTGTTTGGCCTGAGGGGCACAGAGCCACAGCTGCCCATCCTTCAGCAAAAACCTGGAGTAAAATATGCATGGTACAATAAAATCCTTTTTTTCACATATCAGACATTGTTAAGAAGTTGGGGTCAGAATGCAGGTTCAGTCATGGACAACACCCCTGGAATAGAAAATGACAGCATGGCAGTGCTGGAGTCTGTGCAGCTATTAGGTCACACCTTTTGTTTGCACAAACCATTATTTAAAAAAAAAAAAAAAAAAAAATCCATTTGGTCAAAATTATTTTGCACATCAGCCCAATAAACCCCTCTTGTGAATAAAATTATTCACAAGAGTAAACCATACAAATAAAAGATAGGGTTCTGAATTGTTGGTAAAACATAGAAATGTGTCTTTTTTTGCCAATAAGCATTCTGTATTTATTAAAACACCATTAAAGAGGTAACTAAAAGCAATTCTGCTTTTAAACACAACAATCAGAAAGCACTTTGCACTTGCCAAGCCTATCCTCAAAATAATAAACTTCTTTACTGTATAAAGTGATGACGAGGCAATGTTTACAACAATCTGTCAGCCATGTTTATAATGCTCAGAGTGAGAAAGTTAATGGAGATCCGCTCTCATTGAATAATTGAGTGTCAGGAGACACGGTGTGAACTGAATACACTACAGAATTGTTGCACAATTTCTGGAAAGATTTTTTTGCTGTTGAACGTGCCATTTATAACATTAATAACCAGGGAACCTCTTTCCAGGTTTTTGATCTTACTTAATCAGGAAACCCAAGTAAACACGACACTATATGGCAATATGTTTTATGGAGAGCACATGTGCTCTCTGGACATCTTATTCAAGGATGGAGTCTGGAGTGCAATCACGGTTTCAGTTCATCCTAAAAGGTGTTCACTGGGGTTGAGGTCATTGCTCTTTGCAGGTCTCAGCAAATCATACCTTAATGAACTTCACTATGTCCACAGATGTACAATCATGCTGGAACTGATTTGGGACGTTTAATTCCAGTGAAAGGAGATCAAAGGTAAAAGTTTTGGCTATACAGTGCATATGGAAGCAAACTATAGATGCAAAATAATTTCTGTTTAAGTTTAAAACCAGATGCTGGTTGCTGTAGTGTTTTCTAACTGAAATGAGATTTCGAAGTCGGTATATTGTTTTATTTATACGACATCTTTCACCACTGCCTTTTGTGTATTCGTTTTGTTTTAGTATCGTATGCCATTTATCGCGATGGTGTCATATTGTGCTTAGACGACTACGCCCCAAGCAACTGTATAGTAATTGTCATAGTCCTCGACCACATCGAACAATAAAACTAATATGTCCTATACAACACTATCAAAACATTTGTATGAATGTATATAGCATTGGCCAATCCATTTCTTTACCAGATACATCTTCATTTCTCTATTCACTGGCAACCTTTATTCTGCATCTACAAATAGATCCTTTTCTTGAGCTTGATCCTAAATCTAATCTTCTGTTACACTTTATGTCTACGGATTGTAACAAATTAAATGACACGACTGTGCTTTAAGGTAAAACATTCCATATGTATGTGTTTTTTTCCACCCACACACACCCAAGAGCATCTTCAAAGCTGTTAGCATATAAGGTGTATTTCATTTTTGTTATACACAATACAAATTAAACTGCAGACTTTTACCAATCAAAACATTTTCTTCACTCTCCTACCTCAAAAAGTTCAGTCGCTCCTGCACCTCCTGCACATGACTGTATCGACTTCCAGGCCTGACCGTCTGAGGGTCAAAGTCTGTGTGCTCTGCTAAAAATCACAAAACCCCAAAATCACATTTATCCAATACACATGAGCACTATAGAACTTTACACACTAACCTTTTATCTTTTTAAATAACCAACCTTTGGAGAACTGTCTCATATTCTCCATGTATGCAGACAGATTCTCAGCTACCAGAGTGACCAGTGCATGATTGTGCTGGAGTTGGTTAATAAGGTCATGGCGATAAAAAACATGTGGGCTCCTCTGTGTTTGACTATAATTGAGAAGAGAAAAAAAATAAAAAAGTACATGATTGGTGCATTAAAGTCAGAGCCGCTGTTCTTTAGTTGTGTTTTACAGATTTTTAAGAGGCAAGTTTAAAAATCAGGAATCTTATCAGCTGAGATTTAGAGAGAAAACAGCACTTGAAATGTGAGTAAACACAATACATCTCTGAATCCAAATGCTACCCTGTTGTGGCCAGCAATTTGATAATTAGATTAGGCTGAGAAAGAAGAGAACAGAGGTATAATTAAGATGATTTTGAAAAGCTGTTGTTTTTCGGGTTAGTTATCAGAGACAGATTGAACAAGCGTTAAGATCAAAGACAATGCTTTTTCAGTAGAAAAAAAGTCTTTACTGTCTATGAAACAGGCTTATTCAATTCGACTCTGAGAAACGGGCCCACAAATTTCTGCTGAATCGGAGCAAATAATCCAACAAAGTTTAAAGTATTACCAATTATTATTTCCTAAGTTAATTTTATACTCACCTTGCTAAGCTTGTTAAGTTAATAGGTATTTTCCTTCTGTAAAACAACAGCATGTGCACGATGTGTTTGCTACAATTTCATTATATTACCTTGGATGCATGTGTAATGTGTTATTATATCTAGTGTTATCTCTTACTGAGGAAAAAAATTCAACTGCCCTGCATTTTCTCTAAAACCATAAAAGGGACAGATTCTCATTGCTAATAACAGGTCTGTAATTTTTTACCTGAGATTTTGTGGAGCCTCTCCAAACAAACTGCAGATCTCTCGAATCTGCTTCAGTGCAGGAATCACCCATTTATCATTTGATCGCAACTCTTCAATGAAGCGGTCTATCCACTGGATCTTCTGGGTATCCCTGTCCTAAAAATGAAAAATAAATAAGAAGATAAATGAAATATCAAACTTTTTTGGCTTATATCAACAATGCTTTATTGATTTATTAAACAGGCCATAAATGGTAAGTTAGTACAACCAATGCAGATATAATGTCAACTATAAAGTTCTGCAAGACCCTACTAATGTGTCATGGCCATCAGGGATTGGTCTGTACCATATCTACAGGCCATTGGTCATAGTAAATAACACACACACACACACACACACACACACACACACACACATACACAAATCAAGACTTATCAAATGAAGCATTAAAGAATGGAAAAAAAAAAAATCAAGGATTATTTATTAAATAACACAATTTCCTGTTAGAATGTGAGTAAACACTTTACCAATTCAAACCCCTAAAATCTTAAGACACAACCTAAGCAGGTGATTAGCAGCCTTTTGAATTTGTAAAACAGCAGTTTAAATGAGGAATGCTTACATCCAACTTGTATACAGATACCATACACAGATTATTGTTATTTATTGTTAAATCGATAATATTGACTCTACAGTTTAGTTCAGCACGAGTTCAATCCTATTCATTTGTACAGTATCCGATCTAAACCTCATACCTGGGAACAGCTGTAGTCCAAAATCTTTATATGAGCACTGAGGGCCTGGTCCATAATATCCACAGGAACATCATCACTATGGGCCAAGTTCCACAGCAGATTGAGCACTTTGTGTGCCATCACACCATCTTTATCATCTTCCGCAAGCCTACGAATTAATTCCAGTAACTTCTCCCGTTGCTTTTTACTCGCATTTGTCCAGCTTTCCTGTAATCCATTCAGAGGTATTGGAATTAGACACAAGACAATGTGTGTTCTTAATTATATGCAATATACACTTCTTTGTTACATTACACTGAAAAAAAATTCAGGTTAAAAAACTATTTATAAATGTTTTTTCTTTAATTTTAAATGCGATTATTTGGCATGAATGGCATTAAATGACAAACATTTATCAGCTTTTTTTTAGGGCATCAGACCCAAAAACCAACCTTAAAACAGTCAAAAAGGTGGTCTAGTTGTTCAGGTGAGAAATCCCATGCTAATTTCGCTAGGAGATCGTGAACATTTTTGACAATAGCCTCGTGTTTCCCAGCCTATAGACAAGAATGCAAACATTTTATATTTCCTTACAGAAAGTAATGGTAGTATAGACTTTAATGCTCGGTCAGCATCTGAAGCTATTTTCAAGTGTTAGAGAAATAAAAAACTCAACCAAACAGTAAAAAGATAAAGAAATACAGCAGTTGAAGAAAAACAAACAAAAAAAATAATTATATATATATATATATATATATATATATATATATATATATATATATATATATATATATATATATATATATATATATATATATATATATAATTTTTTTTTTTTTTAATGCGATATTTACATTTATTTATACTTTTTACATTCCTTAAAGGAAAAACAAATTAGTGAAATAAAAGACAAATTAACTGTTAATCCATATGAGCTAAAGAAATAACTTTTGATTTGTATTTATTTATTTTTAATACCTGGGCAGCCCAAATGTTGTCCAGGTCCTGAAGCGTAAGTGCTTTCTCTTTAATGACAAAGCGCAGGATCTTCTCTAGTTTCTCCACATACTGGGGCTGATGGAGGCTATCTCGTAGCACAATGGACAAAATGTTGTTTTGTTGAATCCATTCCTGAAGGACAGAAAATAATATTTGCCTAATAATTCTCAAAGATAAAGCACATTTGCCAAGCATTAGAGAGCAAACCACACCCAATCAAGACTAAACAACAAACACAAAATGTAGTTATTTACGACTTTGTAAGCCTTTACTTCTAGTGAGAAGACAAGCGCCAAACATACCGCCATGCGCTCTGCCGTTAGCCACTCTGCCTCTTCGGGGTTGCCATGCCGGTGTGTGTAGTACGAGACGCTTGAGATCACCTTATTTACTTCATTTAGTGCATTCATTTTGCCATTAAAAGAAGAAATTTGCAATAACCTGTGACAAAAGTTGCCGGTCAGAATTATTTCTGAAAACTACAAAACTACAACTCATACAAAATACAGAAAATTAGAAACTGTTTTGCACTAAATTCCTGGAGTCCTCACCTAAGAATCATTTTTAATCTAAATATTTCCATGTTCTTCACTGTTTCTTCTTGCCCTGGTACTCGGGAAGCCAGGTTCTTCAATGACTTGATTATCATAGACAGAGCATCATTTTTGGCTTCATTCTTGGCTTCCTTTTTTAGCTCCTCATCAGTGAGGTTTTCTAGAAACTGGGGAACCATTTCTATAACGGGAAGGAAGTACTTCTTCACCGTGTGCAAAGTGAGAAACTCGTAGCACTGCCCGAAAGGCCTGCAACCAAAACCACAAATCAGTATTAAACCATGATAAGTGAAACACATCAGATATATATGAAGAGGTCAAGGAGTTTGGAGTTCCCATACTTTATGAGTGCGGCGATGATCTGCACGTTCAGAGCTTGGCCACTCATGAATCGATCGTGCAGAATTTGAAACCCGTTTAATGTGCCAAATTTGTTTACTAAATCCACCAACCAGCCCTACAGAAAAACACAGGAAGCACATGGAATTTAATTTGAGTTGTTCGAAATAAAACAAGTGAGGGTGGGTGGAAAAATTCAATAAATAAATAAACATATACATACATACATACATACATACATATATATATACACATATACCTTGGGAGAGCGAGGGTCAGGCGGGCGAGCGAAAAGCTCATCTTCAGCCAGCTGCACCCCAGCAGGCACAGTCTCTGAGGGCCGGGTACCATTGTATATGTGAAATTTGCAGTGGGGGTTGGTGGCCATGGCCAAGAGCTCTAGAAGAGGAAACCAGTCCTGAGAGAGCTTGGTCACACACAGTTCCATAAGACGATGGGTGTTGTTGATTATGCACCTCTACAGATAAGAAAAACAGATAAAGACAAGTCAAAAACAAGGTTCGAATTATACTGTAAACTAATCAGTATTGCAAGAAATCTCTTATTTTGGACAATTGTGTGAACCTAAAAGAAGCCACTGCCTCTTAAGAGGGGTATGAGTCAGAGCGGTCTCCTACTACTGGCATCTTCCCCGACTTTAGTGAAAGGAGGCCTTTGATCACTGCTGTGGAGCTTTAATGAAACAGTGGGTGGGAAAAGACTATAGTGCTGAAAATATCATTGATTAGTTCTGTTGGCTAATGAAAAACCCCATTCAAGGGAAAAATCATGCTGTTTGGAAGAATTACCTTTTGTTTTGATTTCAGAGGAACACAATCTATCGGTTAGAAGCAGCCTGCATGGTATTGGAGAAGTAATGATGGTATATAAATTGAATTTGCTGAACTCACATGGATTTCAAATTTCCATCCACTGACAGCCTCATCAGTCAGTATTTTGGTAAACGATATTGTCAAACCATCACGGAAAAATCTCTGGCAGGCTTCGCACTTGACATCGAGTCCTTAGGACAGAAATCAAAGAAGAAGAAAAAACAAAACAAGTAAAGGATTAACATTTCCAGATGCTGAAAGACCATGTGCCTGAAGGCGAAACAATCATTAAGCCTGACAAACACAGTGCATAAACAAACAATAAGCCATTGATGAAGATAAAAAGGGAGATTAATAAGATACACTAAACCACAAAAAAACACTTATATACGAGCGATGTAATCGTTCCAATGGGAAAACTAAACAATCTTTTTAAAGAGAAAGATGTCATTATATACTGTTTATTTCGACAAAAGATTTCGGTCCTCTGACAAGAAATAGCGTTTGTGCAACGACTTAACGTGTTAGAAATCCGGAACAGCGGAAACAATAAAAAGCTCACAGAAGATTAAAAACCAGCGCAATACTGTTTTTACATAAAACAAAAAATGAAAAAAATAACACCCGTTATCTCGGTCTATTTCCCCTTATTGTAATACGGCATTTTTACACTACATGATTTTTTTAAATAAAGTGACAGATATCAAGAGCGATGCCTGTTTTGGAATCATTTTTAATTCTTAAATGTGATCATCCAGAAAGTTTATTATTAATAACAGCACAGCTCTTACAACTGTGCACAGGTGTCTATTGATGGGTGTTACAGTGCACATTATAAACCTTACAGTAATAACTCAATCACAAAGTTTTGATAGATGTGCATCATAACCATAACATTAAACTGAGAAATTAGCTATTATTTATTGAACAAAACGGTATAATCTTTAATACACTAAAGCTGTGCATGGGATGATTTGTTTAATGTTTATGGTGGGAGTTTTGGCTATCAGCACTCTGTAATGGTCAATAAATTGTCCACCACAGAAGAGTCATCAGAGCAGAGGATCTTGTGCCTTCTGCTTTCTAGGCACATATAATGCACAGGGGTTTGTTCATAACTCGAGAGAGCCAAAGAGATGCTGTCGAGGAAACTATACTATATATAAACACAAATTATAATAGGAACTAACTTGTCTCAGTGTGGTTAATTTAAAAAAGTAATACTTTACCTCTATCTATTAAAAGCACACCACCACACTTTGGATTGTGCTGTTATAGGAACATAACACATTGTGGTAACCCCAACAGAAATTATTTTCCTATAAATTTCATGCCACATCATATATTTGATCCCTTAATTACAACAGCATGTATGTATTTTTGTGAAGTTTAACACTAGACAAGCTGATCGCCTTCGTCTGCACTACTAAATCTCTGACTAATTTAAGCGGCACAATGTGTACAACGTGGAACGAGTCGAAATATTTGAAGTGCAGAACAGACCGTTTTACCTTTTTTGCAAAGATCTATAGCAGCTTCAAGAAGAACTTCTAATTCACCCTTTGGCAAAACTGGAACAACCCAGCGGGGTCTGCAAGCACAAAAAACATATCTAATAGAACTCTGAACAGAGTAATGAACATCATATTGAGCAGGAGAATCACACTGTACATACCTGTTGATCATGTCATCCAGTTTGGCCAGGTCTGTGTGGGGAAAAGCTGGCTCCTCCTCCTCCTCCAGCTGGCCTGTACAGTCGCCCTGGACCTGCTCATCTGGAGGACTCACTGGAGAGTTCTCATTGGACGTTGTGGGAGTGGATGTCTGGGGGCAAACATTATCACATCCACACAGATTATTCAAATAAACAGGTCAATCCCAACAGAAAGATCCGGCATCAGGATTCAGTGGGTATAAATATGGAATGCATTTTTATTCACTTAATAGGAACTATGACTGCGTGCTAAACAGCCTGTGCAATTCAAGTCCAAGAAATGTGAAGAATAAAATAAAGCAAATCACCGTTATTCCCTCACAAAACATGAACAACTTCAATAACAGGGTCCTAGAAAAAACGTTTAGCAATTTTTAAAACATCAAATATTGGCATCAGTGTAGAATACGTGTCACGCCACTATGTTGTTCTCCTTATCCAAGTGCATTCAAAAATAGAAAGGCCGTGACCGAGCGAGCGCCTGCGAGCAGGAGAAGACGGGGGCTCCACTGTGACACAGTAATCTCTCAATGTGTGGACCAGAGTTAAGTGGAATCTACAGAACTTGGGAAATGTGGGGGAGTGTTGGAAAAGGCTCCTTCTGCTTTGGCTGACCTACATATGCAGTTTGTTCCTCACATTTGATCTCTACGCATCTCACACCAACTGGCTTTTCACTGTGAGTGTTTAGGAGTGCTTGGGCTTCTCTGCTTCAGCATGCATTAGGTATAAACACAAGCTGCACCACAGTCCAGCTCTTTACATTGCTGTGCTTTGATGATAACCAAATTGCGATAATGGCGAGTTAACAATACCCCAGAATAAATATTTCAGCCCAGCGTTTAGGCTGTTCAGCCAATTTTGCAAACAATCTTATGCAGACTGACAACAAAATCAAGAAATTTTATATTTTACCTGTGCTTCGTTTAAAATAAACGTTGTCTGAAGAATAAGAGAATTATCTGCCATCCTAACTCTGAAATACATTTTCACCAATGGACTGAATTGAAGAAGCAGTCAGCCTGTGTGTGAATCAAATGTGCTTCCAAATAACTGATAAATCCACAACCAGAAGATTCATCAATGCTGATCCACTAATTTGTTTCTGGGATCACATGACTATTGGATATTGTAACTTCATAATGCTTGATATTTTAAACGACACCACTAAAGATGTGAACCCTAAATGTAGAAATCAGATTATTTTGTACTTTATGATTAAAGATTATGCTTGCAGTGCACAAAGATCAAGTGATATACAAGTTTACAACAGATTAATCATGAAATCATGAGAAACAGTCAAAATATTTTTTTTCAATTTTATATCTGAAAATGCAACTTAGTTTTCGACCAGACCACATTTAATATGGTAAAGCAAAAAGTGAGCTGGGTTCTATTATAAACATCTAATAAATGAATGAATGGATGAAAAAACTTTCCCCTTAAGTCACCCAAGTCCTAAGATACCTTAGGATACAAAATAATTACACTAACAAGCTGCAACAACTGTAAGTTTTGAAGAAGCAGGAAAAGTGGTACTGACCTGGTTTTGGGGCAGTGGGGGCTGAGACTGACCATCCGGAGCTTGGCCTTGCTCCTGACTTTCATTCCCCCCCATGGGGGAGCCACGAGTCGTGGCAGTCATACTCGACACGGGGCAGATCTTTGCAATCTTGTCTGCTTATGTCACTGGTGCACGGGAGGAAATCACTAGCTCCTCTGGACTGATAGAGAAGTGGCACACAGCTGAAAGTGCTAGCGCTGATGCAGAGACCATTGCATAACCTGAACACAGAAGGAAATCAAATCACACAGGGTGGATGGTGTATAACATGGCATCATGAAATATCTATTTTAACCAATATAATGTGTATAACCACCTCACTCTCATCAAAATTTCAATTAGGCTATTAAAAACATAAGTAGGTCTTATTACTGTGATGACAAAAACACTATGGTAATCTGACAGACCTGCTTATATCTAAGCTTTTAAAAAACCCATCAATCTACTATTTGCCTCAGTGCAAAGGTAATAGACATGAACAATCAATAACCCTGTTGAAACTTTAAAAAGTGAAATAAATGAAACATATTAACACACAAGACAAATTTAGACTTGTAGCGTGTCTGTAACCAAATAGAACATTCAAATGATACACTGCACCGGAACAGCGACTGACTGTGAAACGACACAAAAAAGCCACACAACAGCTGCCTTTCTTGCCCTCTGAGAACATTCCCCATGCAGAAAGCTCCTCAGTCGAGCAGAACATGAATAGTTGTCAACTGTGGAATTTGCATGACCTTAATTACATTTTCTTCTATTTTTATTATTTTCCTAATGGACACAAAAACAATCGTTAATGTTACATTCGACAATAACGAATAGAACAGCTGCACTAATAGGTGCTTCGAAAAATAGCACAAGTGAACATCAATTTATTCTCAAATATTGTATACAATTATTAAAAGGGAAAGTTGTTCAGAGACCTATTCATACACAGGTCTACTTTTCGCATTAATGCAATACGCAACTGATAAATGGCTTAACCAAAAAAAATCTAATAATGCATTCACTGTTCCAAAGGACAACAAAAAAGACCTGTGTTACCCAAATGTCAATCTCAAACAGGATTAAGAGCATGCGAGCGATTGAATATATCCATGCATTTGCTGTATATACACAAGTGCTTCAGTATACTATTGGGAAAATAAAAATAGACCTGATACCCGCCCATGAATATTATTTATGATTTGAACATTTATAACTGTTGAATACGGATATGAATATGATGCTTTCATTTCATCTGTAAAAATGCACCATCCCCCCGAAGTGTTATGGGTATGCTTGAATTTCTATATATTGTTTTTAGAGATCATGATACCACTGTGCTTTCAAAGTGTCAGATCCGATTAATTGGAAAATGTTGTACGATTGATTAATATGAATTAACATTTTAATATTAGTTGCTGGTTTCTATAGTAGCAACTCCTATCAAAGGCTAACTGTACGCGGTGTCATCGCTTAATAACGACACAAAGGAATTAAATACTTAAACACAATCTTAGTGGATGGGGGGGGGGGGGGAACAACAACTTTGGGGTGGATACGGCCTTCCATTTGGGATTGATCAGCTTCCTATAAAAATATGATCCAGCAGAGGTTTATTCCTTACCCATCACTGGTCAGCATGCACAATCCCAGCTGGTGTAAGGTATATAAAAATTAAACATTACCATATGTTGAAGCCATGATGCACATCATGTCTCTCATGCAGAAAAACAGCTTTCAATGACAAGCAATAGCTCCATCAGCACCTGTGACAATTCAGCTACACAAGTGGCCTAATACCACAAAGGTTTTTGTCCACAATCCAGCATTGAGGCTCAAACAAAACAAACACACAGCACCCAAAGATGGAATGATCACTCTTTCTACATGGCTTTAATTGAATGCACTACCTGTGACCGTTCACCTGCTGTAATAAACCACAAATAGACTGCAGAATGACAACAACCCCGCACCCAAACCTTTCACATCCGCTCCATCAATGTACACACTCCTGCCTGTTTGCAATACACACCGTCACCTTGTGTGCTTTGATATCAGCAAGTGCGCATCCAGTGCATGTCGTTTCCATGAGAAATGACAGAAATGGCCCAGGGTGCAGTAAACCAGAGTCCGGATGGACTGCTGTCAATTCAGGCTAGCAATCCGGCTCGATGCAAAACATTGCCCAAGCACTCCGCAGATCGATCGTTCACAGCCTAAAACGTTGCTATACATATATAATGATGTATAATCAAACTAATATATCGTGTACTAGTGTTACATTAGACAACTTTGCATACACGGTAGACTGTGTGTTTTGACTTGTGCAGGCTAAAGAGCTAACATGACTGGCTCATCTACCAGAATGAAAATATGAGCGTTTTGTTTTGGGTTTTTTTCCCACCTCCATTAGACTTTCTACACATTTCAGTGCTCGATGTGAAGATTGCACTGAGCAGTGTTTAATAGCTAAAAGGCCCCCGAGATGAGAACTATGACAAACAAGAAGCGCTCGGGCCTGAAGCTACGGCCTAGTTTTCTTCCTTATTCCTGTTAGCTGCGCTGCTAATACCGCCGAGCACTCCGCGTTTAGCTCCTCCGGCGCCAGCGAACTACTTTCGCGGAGTTGAATCTCTGACCTCGATCATTACGTTGTTATTGTTGTTTCTTAATCCATAAAATACGTTCTTTGAAGCAAAACAGGAAGCTGCATCCATGACGGTGAGCCTATATCTAAATGCCATAAACTGGAACCACAGCCTGATTAGCACGCTAGCTAAGTTGGCGCTGTCGGCTTTTTACACGGACAGTCACTGGGAGCTCCAGCAGGCCTGTGCACTGAGCTTCACCAGCATTGGGAAGTTATTAATCAACAAACACGACTTAATGTAGCGTGCAGGCGTGTGAAATAAGTCTCTAGTTTCCTAACCCATGTCCTGTCACGAACAGGCCTCGGGTAAAACCACTTGTTTGTATGTAGCAGGCTGTATATATATATATATATATATATGTGTGTGTGTATGTTAGCTAGTCAGCGACCCTCTTTGTGCTACTATTTATAAAGTTCTTGCCCCGTAACGCAACTAGCTAACGAAGAGCAGACCGACCCCAGAGGGAAGAACCGCTGGTGTGGTGTGGCTGATGGTTAGAATCCAGCAATCGGTTCACGATATATGTGGTGACAATGCGAGCATTTCAGTCCACAATGACAGGAATTCGGCACAGACCTACAGCAGCCTCTTAGCTACAACACACACACACACACTTAGCAGGCTTTGCCCATTTAACTAGCCGCTCAGCTAAACCCTGACTAGCTCCACAGAAAGCCGAGAAGAGTTCCTGTTCCCACTTACCGAAAATCAAATCGGACCTTCTTCCAAATAACCCGAGACGTGATCAGTTACACGCTGCTAAAACGCGATCGTGTCATTCAGCTGTATGTGGGTATGTTGTGAGTGTGTGCGTGTGTATGTGTGTGTGCGGCGCTCAGCCTGCATAAACTGTCTGCGATCCGCTCCTCGCTTTTTTGTCTACACTGCTGGGTGTTTTTCCTGCGTCACCAACATCAGCTGCCCCCCCCCCTCTCTCTCACACACACACACACACACACACACACACACACACGCGCGCGAGCGCGCGCGCGCTCTTATCGGCAAAAGAAATAAAAAGCACAAACCAATAGTAAAAGCAAAGCTCAGGATCGTATGTCATCCTTATTTCTCAATTCCATCAATACATATATGAAAGTCGTTGCATTGATCAGAATCTGAGAACTTTGTCCTTTAAACTTTGCCTGAACAATTGTAAGTCCGCTGCACGAAGCTCTCAACACTTTCCAGGGGAAATTACACCATGCAGGCATAAAACAGGTTATATGACGTCATTAGCCAATTAATTCTATTCACTGCATCGACCCTAAGCATGACCTCTTTCTTACTTCTTTGTTGATTACTAACACTACACTGCGTTCTTGACATACTGTAAATTATAATATTGTGTAAATAAGTATATTTACACAATATTAGAATCTACAGTATGTCAAGAACGCAGTGTAGTGTAAATAATCAATAAAGAAGTAAGAAAAGTGAATGGTTGATGGAGACAATGCTGATTAGTGATTGGTTGTAATAGAAAATAATTAGTAATTGTTTTTATATTCAAGTTTTGATTAGTGGTTGTTGAAGAAAATGCTAATTAGTGGCTCCCGAAGACAATGGTGATTAGTGTTTGGTTGCTGGAGACAATGGTTATTTAGTGATTGGTTGCACAAAAAATGGTGATTTGTGATTGGCTGCTGAAGAAAATGGTGATTTGTGATTAGCTGCTAATAAAAATGGTGATTTGTGATTGGCTCTGGAAGAAAATGGTGATATTGTGATTAGTTGCAAAAAAAAAAAATCACAATTTGCGATTGGCTGCTGAAGAAAATAGTGATCAGTGATTGGTTGCTGAAGACAATGGTATTAGTGATTAGTAATTGGTTGCTTGAGAAAATAGTGTTTGTTTGTTGGAGAAAATGGTGATTAGTGATTGGTTGCTGGAGAGCTAAAAGAACTTGGTCTCTTATATCTTACAACCATCTGTTGTGATTTGTGCTGAAGAACCAAATCTAGTACAGGACAGTCACTATTATCTGCTTAATGGGGATCCCTAAATGAGTCAAATAATAACAAATTTATTAAGCTGGATATAAATAATTTTTTAGTTTTTTGTAATTTTATTTTTTAAATTACAGAAAGAATTTGGTATTAATGAAAATCCTGCAAGTGTCAAAAAAATAAGAGTTAATAAACATACAGAGGTCAGGGGATGTACAAACAACAATATTTGGGCAAAAGACAAATGTAATGTGTGAAATATATTCATATCTATAAATACTGTTGGCAAGGGGCAATGAGCACATACTTTGTAAAGAGTCTCTGGTATGAGAGTAATTATATACTGTGTGGCTGTTATCACTAAGCCAGTGTATGGGAAAGTGACAGTTTCTGTGGTTAGTGAGTTCTGTAGTTATTGTTTATGCGCTCTGTGGTCTGGGAGTTGTAGTCAGTGGCTATGTTTGCTGGTCCCTCTGGGCTATTCTTATGTTGAAGTCAGCGCTGTTACATTTAAATGAGTTTTTGTAATTTACACACAAAAGACTTACTAATGTAAACCTTAATGATTGTCTTTTAAACTTTAATTTACATGCAATACTGAGGTTTTAAAATGTAATTTCACTTGTTTATTTACAATTGCACATATAAATATAATGGAAAAATTGTACTCAAGGAATATTGAATATGAAAAGCAAATTACAGACAGAAAGTCCATATAAATCCATAAACTACTGTATGAGAAGGATCTGTCATTTGGCTCTGTATAAAAAGAGTTTGGAACGCAGCGGTTCACGTGGTTTGCGCACTTAAGGTCTGATATGTCATATATTTCCTAATGTGTTCTATGACAATGTGTTTTTATGACACTTTCAGGGAGAGTGCATTGGAATATAAAATACTTTTGACTGGCACTTTTTTTTTAAGGAAAAGACAAATATTAAGCATAACAGTTTCCCTGTGTGATGTGCTTGGTGTTAATGACCACCAGTTTACAGTATATCATATACAATATTTCTTTCCATTTTCATGTTAAACCATTTATTTTTCTGGTCCCAAAACCGACTAATTTGGCTCCAGCCTTTACAATATCAACTTATATATACCGTGAGGAGAATAAGTATTTGAACACCCTTCTATTTTGCAAGTTCTCCCACTTAGAAATCATGGAGGGGTCTGAAATTGTCATCGTAGGTGCATGTACACTGTGAGAGACATAATCTAAAAAAAAATCCAGAAGTCACAATATATGATTTTTAAACTATTTATTTGTATGATACAGCTGCAAATAAGTATTTGAACACCTGTCTAACAGCTAGTATTCTGACCCTCAAAGACCTGTTAGTCTGCTTTTAAAATGTCCACCTCTACTACATTTATTATCCTAAATTAGATGCACCTGTTTGAGGTCGTTAGCTGCATAAAGACACCTGTCCACCCCATACAATCAGTAAGAATCCAACTACTAACATGGCCAAGACCAAAGAGCTGTCCAAAGATACTAGAGACAAAATTGTACACCTCCACAAGGCTGGAAAGGGCTACGGGGAAATTGCCAAGCAGCTTGGTGAAAAAAGGTCCACTGTTGGAGCAATCATTAGAAAATGGAAGAAGCTAAACATGACTGTCACTCTCCCTCGGACTGGGGCTCCATAAAAGATCTCACCTCGTGGGGTCTCCATGATCCTAAGGAAGGTGAGAAATCAGCCCAGAACTACACGGGAGGAGCTGGTCAATGACCTGAAAAGAGCTGGGACCACCGTTTCCAAGGTTACTGTTGGTAATACACTAAGACGTCATGGTTTGAAATCATGCATGGCACGGAAGGTTCCCCTGCTTAAACCAGCACATGTCCAGGCATGTCTTAAGTTTGCCAATGACCATTTGGATGATCCAGAGGAGTCATGGGAGAAAGTCATGTGGTCAGATGAGACCAAAATAGAACTTTTGGGTCATAATTCCATTAAACGTGTTTGGAGGAAGAAGAATGATGAGTACCATCCCAAGAACACCATCCCTACTGTGAAGCATGGGGGTGGTAGCATCATGCTTTGAGGGTGTTTTTCTGCACATGGGACAGGGCAACTGCACTGTATTAAGGAGAGGATGACCGGGGCCATGTATTGCGAGATTTTGGGGAACAACCTCCTTCCCTCAGGTAGAGCATTGAAGATGGGACGAGGCTGGGTCTTCCAACATGACAATGACCCGAAGCACACAGCCAGGATAACCAAGGAGTGGCTCTGTAAGAAGCATATCAAGGTTCTGGCATGGCCTAGCCAGTGTCCAGACCTAAACCCAATAGAGAATCTTTGTAGGGAGCTCAAACTCTGTGTTTCTCAGCGACAGGCCAGAAACCTGACTGATCTAGAGAAGATCTGTGTGGAGGAGTGGGCCAAAATCCCTCCTGCAGTGTGTGCAAACCTGGTGAAAAACTACAGGAAACGTTTGACTTCTGTAATTGCAAAGACAGACATCAAAGTTTATTACTTTGGTTTGAATTTACACAGCAATTTACACACAAATTTATGTAATAAGTCCAGTGTTTAAACAAAGCACTAAAAACTTAAGTAATAGCACTGTAGTGTTTCACAGGCAGCTCTGCTTTTTTTTTTTACCCTACACTGACTACATATTCCTGCTTTTCCCCCGTATTCTGACTACCTCATCATGCTTTTTTTGCCCTAAACCAATTACCTCATCATGCTTTTTTTGCCCTAAACCAATTACCTCATCATGCTTTTTTTGCTCTGTACTGATTACTGACTACTTCATTACCACAAACTGTTTTGATGTTATTTTTGCACATCTTTTTTTTGGATTGCTGGTATTGCTCTTTTGCACAACATTTTATTTACATTTGTGTTAATTACAATTTTCACTTTACTCTTTTACACAACGCAATGTGCAATATACAACAGGTTTACTGGTGGCGCTATTTTGTGTTTTGTCTATTTGTCTTGTACTGTCCTGTGTCGTCTTTGCACTGTCTGCACAAGGTTGCACACGATGCACTTTATGTAGCAAGGAAACTAGTCCTCAGCCCTGTGTTTTCTGTGACTGTTGTTCTATGCAGCACCAGGGTTCAGGAGGAACATTGTTTAAAAAAAAAAAGGTTTGAACCTTTTTAAAAAAAAATTATTCTATGTAATTCACAGAGCTGTCACAAAAAGCATTTCAATGGATCTTGTGCTATGTATGGTTATGAACGTGACACAATTGTGGTTGAAGGATTTATGTACAACATTCCTGATAATGAAAAAGAAAAAAAATATCAGAGCACATCAAAATAACCTGAAAT
The DNA here is from genome assembly GCF_946808225.1 of Silurus aristotelis. Taxonomy (NCBI): domain Eukaryota; kingdom Metazoa; phylum Chordata; class Actinopteri; order Siluriformes; family Siluridae; genus Silurus; species Silurus aristotelis. The sequence continues at coordinate 17,506,611 of NC_139576.1, read as the reverse complement.
GCAGTTTTACTGGTTATAAGTAGCTCATAAACTAAAACTATGTGAACAAATAAACTTTTTTTTTTTTTTTTTTGCAACATTGGTTTTATTAACAAAATGTATTAACACTGTAACAAACAATATTTTGTCTGAGTCTTTTCCTGTAATGTCCTGTAAGGTTGGAGGTGCCTTATAGGGAGAGCTTTGTTCAATGCTCCATGTGGAATATTTTAAGCTCCTTTATATTTTTAGGTTTGTGTGTGTGTGTGAGTGTGTGAGTGTGTGTTTGTGAACTTCTCTCTCCAACTCAGATCACAGGTGTTCTGTAGAGATGATTACTGGCAAACAGTGATTCTGTGTTCTTTAACCATTTCCTTTAAGAAGTTACTACACACCCTGACCGCTGCATTTACTGTTATTATTGTCATATTTAGTAAAAGATTTTACATGTGCAATGCACATAACCACCGCAATAATTATATGCATAATAATAACCAAAACCGGTGCAATAACTGTTCAGTAATGGGAATAAGTATGTAAGAATGTGTGTGCTAGTTGTTTTTATCCTCTTATATTACCTTTATTGTTTGCAATGTGTTTATTGTGGGTATCATTTTGTATTTATGTTATTGTTTTGCAAAACAAGAAGTGCTGAGTGAAATCTGTTGTACTGGGTATGATGCCAAAGCTATTCGATTCTGTTCTATTGAATTATATTGTGTTGATTCAGTTGTATTGTTTCTATTCTGTGTTG